>NC_139642.1:62491373-62643873 GCF_964638095.1 Poromitra crassiceps
TGGAGGTCTGCACTCTGCGAGGGCACTTCTATTTATATTAATCTATTGTTATATTTACACTTATTTATTGACTTAGCGTCTGCTGATAGGAGTTTTTACTTTACCTTTCTTTTTCAATGTTATGGCACTTTTTGTTTTCATGGCACTCTGAATGATCTGGCTGCTCTCGCACTAAACTGTAAGATCCAAGATGTTACAGGCCAATGGTCTAGCCTCAGGACCAAGCCCCCAGGAATAGCGCTGGGCTCTGAAGCCATTTGAACATGGTGGCGAAGCTCTATATTGCAAGTCACGTGACGCCATGCAGCCCAGAAAGGAAAATTCCCATCCACTTGCATGGGGATCCCGGCAGCTGTTAAACCCAGTGGAATTTTTTCCGGGTGTCACTCAAAGTATAAAACGACTCTTTTAATTATCAAATATTTTTTTATGGGGTAATTCTTTCTTCAGAAGCCACTAAGAGCTGTATACGGGTGTATTTCCTTCTTATAATACAATCCATGGGTGGGAGGGGTGGGAGATGTCATCGAATACGTCATGGCACACATGCGCACTTCGCCTTGGGCCGCATGGTCAGGAAGTAAAACCCGGAAGAAAACCCCCCCATGATGGCTTCATGCGCCAGTGAGCAGCGTCCGTCCGAATGCATGGGTGGGCGTGACTCGTCCCCTATCCAGTTCTTTTAATACCTCCATGCTCAGGACCCACATTTTCCTTAGTCATGAGATGCAGATGAGCTGACACCTCTGTCCAGCCACTAGTGGCAGGCAGCGGAGAGAGTGACAAAATCTGCTTCCAAAATGCGTTGTCGACATTGACGTTCTGTTCAGAACCTCCCTATCATTCCTCTCTATTGAGAACATAGCAGCATAGCTGGGGCAAGAAATGCTGGGCTCAGGTGAACCACAGGGTAGCTGTACAGAGGAGAGATATAAGTGTGGATTTGGTCTTTTATATTTTTTATTGTAGTAGAGTGCTGTATTGTACAGAAAAGTGGGCAACAGCTTAAAGTAGGCCCTATAATATAATAGTCTAGCTTGAAATATTCAAGGATTCAAGAAAACTTTCTTACCGTCTGTCAGGTGCTGCGACAGTCAGAGGCTCCAAGTCTTAATCAGCATGTTCTTTCCTTTAATGGAAGATAAAATGTCATGTTCTCTCTCTCTCTCGTAATAACAATCTGAGCCTGTCAGTTGCAAAAAGAAGCTTGTTTATTGGACCTACATGCACGCTTTGCGGATGCCCCGGTTGCCTCCGCTCCAGCTTGTTGCGCGGCTGCCAGTTGAAGCGATCTCGGTCAATACTGGACCAAAATGGTTGTCCTGATGAATCACTTACTGTGGACACAAACCGTTTGGAAAATAGGGTCCAGTTTAAAAAGTAGAAATTCCCCTTTAAATGTGAAAACGACTTAACGAGTTGAGAAATGTACATACTTTTTTTGTGACTGTTTTCTATATATTTGAGCTTGACCTTCTAATATTGATGTGATTGCCATGCTACATATTTGCACTAAGACAAATTCCTCATTTGTAATCTGATTACTTACTGTGGCTATTAAAGTGAATCTTGAATTTTGAATAAGAATGTCTAGAAAAAGTATGGGGATATTTTGTCTGAATGTAGGCCAAAACAGTGGCTAAATGATCTAGAATCTAAATAGGAAAATTAATCTTTAATTTGGACATTAGTGGGATACATGGACAAATTTCGAGTTAAAAAAGTAAATCAGTAGCATGGTAAAAAAAAAAAAAAAAAGTGACATGAAACCCAGTTGAAATGGATGGAAATGATTGAGTCTGTTGTGAGCAAGGTAATTTGCAAGAAAAAAATTAGTTTCTGATTATAATCAGACATTTGTGGGAACCTTTTATTTTTTTTAATGCAAGGAACTACGTTACTTAAAGAGCATGGGGCAGGTTAGAGACCCCAATCAGTCAATGTGTAGGTGAATTATGGAGGAACTTGATTTTCACATTAAGACACTTACATATACACTACAGTGACTTCTGGGGTCGTTTTATTTTTTGAACTTTTATTTTGACATCTTGGACCCCAAAACTCTGACGTCAGAGTAGGGAGTCGCCAGGCATGCCCGTCTGTCCCTCTGTCTGTCATCACTTAGGTCAGGGCTGTCAGTCACACACTATGGATGCTAACGCCGGTTTTCAGGAGGAAGAGGAGGTAGCAAATGTTTATGCACATGCATGTGATGGGCCTCAGGCTAATTTTGACAGTGAAAGAGAGCAGGAACAGCCCACAACGGACCGCGGAGAGAGAGTTGTGAAGGAGCTTGAAAGCAGCGGAGGCGGGCCGAGGTGCGGACTGTAATTCGACACACACACAAGCGAGCGGAGGCGGGCCGAGGTGCGGACTGTAATTCGATACACACACACGCACGCACGCACACACACACACACACACACACACACACACACACACACACACACGCACACACACGCGCGCGCAAAAGTGACGTATGTGTCCAGCCATCTGGCCGAGAGCCGAAGTCCCGAACACAGTGAGAAAACCTCCCGAAGCTGCTGCTGCAGCGGGGTGCATATTGTCCGGCCAGCCGACCGAGAGGCATGCGAGCCGGGCACAGTTGGGGTGTGTGAGGTGGCTGGCTGTGGAGGTGGCGGTTTCTCCTCCTCCTTCTTTCTCTTTTCACAGCAGAGCAGACCCCAGGCTGCACACAGCCCGGAGCAGAGCAGAGCAGAGCAGAGCAGAGCAGAGCAGAGCAGAGCAGAGCAGAGTAGAGCAGAGCAGAGCAGAGCAGCGGTGCTGTGCGGGGAGGAAGGAGCCGCAGCCTCCCCCTCCCTCGAGTGAAGAGAGCGTATCACACAGCGTAGACACACACACACACACACACACACACACACACACACCGAGAGAGAGAGAGAGAGAGAGAGAGAGAGAGAGAGAGAGAGAGAGAGAGAGAGATAGAGCGTGTCACAGCGCAGACAAGCACAGTGGGAGGGGAGAGGGAGACACGCACGCGGGAGCCACTCCCCACTGTGACGTAGCAGGCTTTTTCTTGTCAGATTAAAAGTCTATTATTTCCTTCTGAAAAAGGAAGGTGTTTTTCTCCATTTTTTTTTTCAAACTTTTTTTTTTTTTTTTTTAATGATGCATTAACTTTTCAAATATACATAGGGACAAGGTTAAGTATACATTTAGCAAAGGAATTACCCTGCTCCATGCTCTTTAACTTAAAGGTCTCTTCAAAGTCTGTATATTTAATATGATGATTTTGACCTAGAAGCATGAGTGCTGAATCCCATTTCAAAGTATACATTTGCAAGACACAAATGTTAAATGTACTACAGTACTGTAATTGGTATAAGATTTCTTTCCTCTTGCAAATTTCTGAAATTTGACCTGTCATGGCCCTAAAATCAGCAGGGGATCTCCTTATGTCCCATTTTCCCTGAATTAAAGGTGAATTTTGTACTTTGGTTTTAGGTCACTGGTTATGAATTTACCACGTGAATTTATTAGAAGTATTTCTGGTTTGAACCCAGTGTTTTCTTTTTTATTTAATAATTAGGATAAGGTAACCCCTTTACGTAATATCAACATTGGTTTTGGCACATAAAACCCAATGAACCTCAATATTTCTCATTTCCTATTATGATATAGTCTGTTTTTTGAGGATGAAGAAAGTGTCGCACACTCACTGCTCCATATGCAAAAAGTTTTCATTAAAAACTTTTTGCATATGGAGCAGTGAGTGTGCGACACTTTCTTCATCCTCAAGTTTGCGATTTCGGTGATCAGCACCTCCTGAAACGTATTATTGGTGTGCGTTTCTATCTTCTTTCATAGTCTGTTTTTTACCACCTTATTGATTTTCTTCTCTCATTCTTCTCTCCCCCCCAATGCATGAATTAATGTTAAGGCTGAATTTTTCTATTTGGACTCAAGGTCATTTAGCCACTTTAAAGGGATAGTTCCGTTTGTTTGAAGTGGGGTCCTATCAGCTAGTAAGATACACTAACTGAAGTAGGTACAGTGGTCTTGAAGTGGGGCGCAGCGTCGAACGAGATCCGGCACCCAGAGCAGCAGCCTCACCAGCTTTTTCTCTGTAAGTCCTGGGGGTCAACAACTAAAACGTAATTTAGCACCTAAAACAACGCCCACCTAAACAAATCGATATCTGTGTACATGCACGCTCTATTTTGACAATTTTCAGCGCTTTACTTTTCCGCAAAACAGCAGTTTCATTCTGCACTGCTTTTTCTCCCAACCGTACAACTACCGTATTCCTCCGCTAAAAGCCTGCACAGAGCCGCAGCACTGGATTACTCCGCAGTTATTTGGGGGTATTTTATTTCTCTCGGTTTGTTAGTGAAGACACAACAAATAGAATACACGAACGAAAATATGAGTGATTTTGATAGCGAGGATGATATGCCATTCACCTTGGTGACAAGAGGATACAATTATGAACCAGAGAGAATACAGAAGAGGAACTTTTGCAGAGAGTGAACAGGCAGAAAGACAGATGCGCCTGCTGCCTAAATGCAGGGGTGCCCTGCAGACCTTTTTCACCATTCCCAGGATAAATTGTGGAAAACATCCCAGACCAGAGAGGCCAGGTGACTTGTTGTCTCTAAAGTAAGTCAGTGTTTTATCTCTCTTCTAAGCCTTCCTGTTTTGTAAACCGCGGCTCTGTGCTCTGTGCTGGCTTTTAGCGGAGGAATACGGTAGTTGTCCGGTTGGGAGAAAAAGCAGTGCCGAATGAAACTGCTGTTTGGCGGAAAAGTAAAGCGTTGAAAATTGTCAAAATAGAGCGTGCATGTACACAGATATCGATTTGTTTAGGTGGGCGTTGTTTTAGGTGTTTTAGGTGGCTAAATTACATTTTAGTTGTTGACCCCCCGTACTTACAGAGAAAAGGCTGGTTTGGGTGCTGCTCTGAGTGCGCGGTCTCGTTCCACAATGCGCCGCGCTTCAAGACCACTATACCTAATTAAGTTAGTGTATCGAACTAGCTGATAGGACCGCACTTCAAACAAACCGAACTATCCCTTTAAGTGATTGTTTTGGAAAAACAAAATAAAAAATCTTTTGGGCTTTAGTGAATTATTATTATCTCAAATTAATGGATTTTCATCTCAATATTATCTCATTTAACCACATTATGCCACCTTTTTCTTTTTGCATTTTTCGGTTAAAAAATAATCAATATTAATCAAGATTTTCTTTTCTTTTTTCAACATTGCTAGTTTGTATGGTGGCGAATACTTGGGGAAAATTTATTTATTTTTCATTGTTTCGTCAAATGTAATTAAAGTAAGGTAAAAAAAAAACACTGTTAAGCGCATATGGTGGCCCAGAAGTACAAAACACAGCTTTTCACAAAACGTTGATATTACACATTTCTTTCTTTTTTTAACAGATTTTAGATACAGTATTATTGCTGCCTTTAATTATCCCTCGATGCTGCTTTCAGCAAAAAGAACAATGTTACCTGTAAATTGATAGTGGATACAGGATATTCAATAACTAACTGTAGTTTTCACTGAGTATGTAACAGTCATTGCACGTGCAGATTAAAACCTTTTAAATGGATAAGAAGCTGCAGCATTTGCATATTATATAACACAAGTAAAACATCAAGAATGCATGCAAGCTTATCTTGATAAAGCAGCATCAGATGTAGGCAGAGAGGTACTTACAGGAGAAGAGTCTGTGATTCTGTGAGCCTGCAGTCTGGTGTCTGTCTTTATATAGCCTGTCTGTAGGTAGAAACTCCTCCTCTGAACCCACAGACTTCCTTCACGAGGAGGCCCCATCTCAAGAAATGGTGACAGTGTGCACAGCTCATAATTCACTATTTGACATGAAGTAAAGTACATACAAAGTTATGCCGCCAGATGTCATCAGATACGTTTTAAATGCCTTCGTTCTGTCACAGCTTGATTACTAGTTCATGATTTGGTCCCGTGCTTCAATGAAAGAGATACAGTCAAGAAATTACAAGTAGTTAAAAATTCAAGATTCAAGATTCAAGATTTTTATTGTCACTCCCTAGTACAAGTATCACGTGTGAAATTCTTGTGCTGTAGGCTCCGTTACAACATAGTGCAAAAAATAAAACATATATAAATAAAAAACAAGAGGCAACGAGCAATAGAGCAGTAAGACACGCCACAGACAGTGGCGTATTCACTGCCCATAGTGCAAATGGTATGAACATACTTTAAACACAATTAGACATAATAACATTCTGTTAGGTGCAAATAGCGTATACCTAATTAAACATACTATTGAACATTAGTCATACATAATGGTGGCATCTACAGTGCGGTACAGTACGGCTACTATTGTATATGTTAAGGAGTCTCGTGGCCTGTGAGAAGAAACTGTCCCTCAAGCGATTTGTGCGTGCTCTTGGGACCCTGTATCTCCTCCCTGAGGGTAGCAGGGAGAACAGACTGTTGTGGGGGTGGTTTGTGTCTTTGATGATCTTCAAGGACCTCCTGAGGCACCGCTGGTTGTACAGATCTTGCAGTTCTGGCAGCTCACATCCTGTTACGTGCTGGGCCGCACGCTTCACCCTTCTTAGCGCCCTGCGGTCCATGGTGGTGCAGTTCCCGTACCAGGTGGTGAAGCAGCCAGTCAGCAGGCTTTCAATGGTGCCTCTGTAGAAGTCCCTGAGGATTTTTGGCCTTAGCCCGAATTTCTTCAGGCGCCTGAGTCCGTGTAGTCGCTGTTGGGCCTTTTTGACAACAGTGGCGGTGTGGTTGGCCCATGTCAGGTCCTGGTGGATATTGACTCCCAGGTACTTGAAGCTGTCCACCCTTTCCACCACTGTGCCGTTGATGGTGATTGGGGGGTGTGTGGGGTGTGTGCCCCCCCCCCCCCCTCCTGTAGTCTACAATGACCTCCTTTGTCTTTGAGACGTTCAGAAAGAGGTGGTTGTCCTGACACCATTGTTCCAGGGCCTCTTGGAACAATTTGAGATCATCAATGATCATCAAAAATTTGAGATCATCTTGCAATGTGAGCCGGGGCGCAATGAGGGTTGCTGGGATCACGGTCATTTTCGAACTCGACCTTCATTTTTATATCAACTACACACTTGTAAATTTTCTTGACTGCATCTTGCACGGTTTTGACGCTATAGCATTCGAAAGATCTGTAATCATACATCACATCATAAACACCTGGCCAAATACTCCAAACGGCCGGTAACAAGGCGGCACGTTGTGCCTTCCAGTGTTCCGCAGGAAATAATATAAAAGACATGCATGACAGTCTGGTTGGCTAACTGTCAGTCAGAGCTTTGTTAAAATTAGTCAGAAATGTAATGGTCACAAGATCACCAAAGGTATTACAGAAGGTTATTCTCTCATTTTGCTCAACACAATTAACAAACACGACAAGCAAAAAACCTAAAGTGAAAACAAGTGTGATACAGAAAACTGTCATGTAGGCCAAGGGTTCCCAAACTTTTCAGCTCCCAACCCCCAAAATAACAGTGCCCCTCAATATCCCCGGAGGTGGTTGAAGCATACAAACGGTGCACACATGAGAATTTTGCAAACAAAACAATTATGGTTAAAATGTGTTCTTTCCAATAGTTCTTTCACATATTTCACATATTTTGTAGTTTATTCTTTAGGCCAATTTCACACATTCTGGAAATCATCTCGCGACCCACCCAGTGGTGTCCCGTGACCCCCTGAGGGGTCCCGACCCCCACTTTGGGAACCACTGATGTAGGCTACAGAGCCATGGTCAGGTGGAATTAATTGCCAGCTGCATATTGTTCAAGAGAATACTAGAGATGGCTTCAAAATTGTGTTAGATCTATTCCAAATATTTGAGGAATTGTGATTGAGTTGTGTGTAAACTAGGAGAAATGGTGCAGAAATCACAATAAAAAGAAACTAGAAATCCCTTGGCAGAGAATGAGAACTGTATTTTATTTTAATTTCCTTGGAATTACATGTGTGAAAGCATAGGATGGATAAATATATGTAATTTAAGAAAGTCATGACAATGATTTAACAAGTTTGCTAGTAGGCTAATTATTGAGGAATTGTGATTGATTTCTACTTTTGCATTGGGACTAATGTCTGTTGAAATAATGAGAATATTATTTCTCTTCCGTATGGACTTGATTGTTAATCTAATGAGAGGTATTTTGTTTGTTGTGGTTTTAGTGTAAGCTTACAGTATGTATGGTGGACTGCAGGAGAATAGCCAATGCTTATGGTGGTGCTACTGCTAATGGGGATCAGAAAGAAAGAAAGAAAGAAAGAAAGAAAGAAAGAAAGAAAGAAAGAAAGAAAGAAAGAAAGAAAGAAAGAAACCGACCAAATCCGATCACCTTCTCAGCACGGTGAATGATGCACTGCAGTCTGGAGATGTCCTTGAGGGCAGCAGCAGCATACCAGACGGTGATGGAGGAGGTGAGGATGGATGGACTCAACGGTGGAGGTGTATCTACCTGTATGTCTGTGGACAGATTTTGCAAACGTGATAGCATCAAAACCCTGCAAGATGCAGTCGTGAAACTTTACAGGCGTGTCATTTTTTTCTGATTTCCCCTCAATTATACTTGACCAATTTATCCCCATGCTGCCCTATTGGCTACATGCACAGTTGCGAGCTGCTTCTTTTTACCTGACAGGGGAGCTTCACCGGTAAGACGTCGCACGTGGGATGAATCAGGATCATGCTATTCCCACCAGTTCCCATCCACCCCGACCAGGCGCCATGACCGACCAGAGGAGGCGCTAGTACAGCGACCAGGACACATACCCCCAATCCGGCTTCCCACCCTCAGGCACATCCAATCGTGCCTGTATGGACGCCCGACCAAGCCGGAGGTATCGCGTGGATACGAACCTGCGACCCTTGTGTTGGTAGGCAGGGAATGTACCGCTACACTACCCGGACGCCCTTACAGGTGTGTAGTTGACATAAAAATGAAGGCAGAGTTCAAACATGCCCCCCCCCCCCCCCCCCCACACACACACACGCTTTACGCCCCTGTGATCCCATCGCAATATGTCTCCCTCCTTTTTTCCAAATTGAGGTCATAGTGTTGATGTACCCCCCCCCCATTCAACCTGTGGAGACCCCCTCCTCAATGCCTAAACTTAACCTGTGGAGTCCCCCTCCTCAATGCCTAAACTTAACCTGTGGAGACCCCCTCCTCAATGCCTAAACTTAACCTGTGGAGTCCCCCTCCTCAATGCCTAAACTTAACCTGTGGAGACCCCCTCCTCAATGCCTAAACTTAACCTGTGGAGTCCCCCTCCTCAATGCCTAAACTTAACCTGTAGAGACCCCCTCCTCAATGTCTAAACTTTACCTGTGGAGACCCCCTCCTCAATGCCTAAACCTACCCCATGTGCCTGGCCCTAAGAGACCCCTCCCCAATGCGTATACCTAACCTGTGCCTCCTAAGGTGTAACTTGACCTTTGCCTCACCCAAACAGGTGCACAGTGCTTGTAACTGTGTGCCCGTGGGCGTATCATATTTGCACAATGTGTCCAAGATGTGTGCCAGACCAGTGATATATTATGCGTGATTGATATATTTGTGTTCACGATAACCCCGACTATAACCCAAAGTCAAATGTAGGCTACGCACGACAAGCCGATCATGCTTACTGACGTGCGTAGTCACCACACAAAGGCCCATTCTGAGGCAGGAAGACCCTGCCTCATGTAGTCCATGGGCCAAAGCTCAAAATGTCACTTGTCGGTACCACTCAAGGTGGCAAACCTTGCTTATGATTTTTGATAACATACATGTCTGTAGATGATATTTTCGTATGATAGCCATTCCTGAGTGGTAGCTGTGACACAGTTACCAGCTCATGAAGTTAACCAGCCCTAAAGTAAATTGCATTTTAAACGCTGGTGCATATCCTAGTTTAGGCACATGGTCAGGACATTTTTAAATCTTTTGTACTATTGTTTTTGGTCCTATTTTAAAGGGCACTTTCTTAGCTTTCATTTAAGGCCAGTTGTTTCTTTCTGACAAATATAGAGGTGACTTGAGCTCTTCAACCCATCAATGACAGACATGTTTCCAAAATGTTTGCCTAAATTGTACCATTTATTTTAGCCCTGTGGCATCAAGGAACATCAGAGAGACCAAACACAAAAACTGGATGGCTTCCCTGATCTGAACCTGAGTGTTCTGTTATTGGACTTCTGTGCTTTAGACATGGATTGGCCATAACAAACACAATAGTCAAGCATAAGGATGCTTATAGGTCTATGGTACCAGAGTATCTTATTGATTGATTGATTGATTGATTGATTGATTGATTTTATGGATATAGCAGACAAAATCCAAGGGATAGACATCTAAAAGTGTGAACACTTATTTCCAACATGGTCCCCAGTGGCGTGCCGTCCATTAGGCGAACTAGGCAAATGCTCGGGGCGCTTGAGCCGTTAGGGGCGCCAGAGAGGGTAAAGTTTTTTTTTTTTTTTTTTACAAATACTTTTTCATGATAATAGGCCTACTATTATTTTGCAATACTAGACAAAAAATAAGCACAACAACGTCTTAAGTCTTTAAATAATAGTGAAATCAATTTTCTAATTCTGGCTTTCTGGCTGCCTGGGCTGCAGCACTTTCACCATGGTCCCTAATCCATACCACCCCACCCCCTGCGCGGCCGCGCCCCCTTCTACCTGCTGAAGGGCCCAAGGGAGCTGGAAGGTGGGTGCTGAGGGTGCTGCAGCACCCCCTGGTGGCAAGAAATTAGATTTTCGAAATTGTTGGATTTGGCTGTCTTGTGTTTATACCACCAACACAATGCATTAAAAAACAGTTTGTGCTTCCCAGCTCTAATCTTATTTCATACATTCTCTCTTCAAAAGTGTTTGATTTTCATCATAATCTGGTTTTCCATAATAATAATAATAAGTTCAGTGTTTATGCCTGTGTTGCTGTCTGTTGTAGTGTAAAACGACTAAAGGGAGAGCAGGTGCTTACATGAAAGTGAGTGAGAAAAGGAGAAGATACTGAATAATGACATCACAACACAGAAGCGTCATGCCCATTGTAACTGAGGGGGCAATTGCCCCCTCAGATTTTTGAGAGGTAAAAATTTTTTTTTTTTTTTTTTTTTTTTTTTTTTTTAAATAAACATAGGCTATATTATTATAGGCTGTGTATGGTAGTTGAAACATAGTTTCAAGTTTACGTTTATGTATGTTTGTAGTTAAAACAAAAACATATAGGCTACATACAGTACAACACAAAAGGCTGTTATTTACCCTTTGTCGCCACCTGGTGAGTAAATATATATAACTAAAACCATTAGAATTGACAACCGGTCCGCGACTTTTTTTTCCCATGTATCTACCAGTCCTTAGCACAAAAAAGGTTGGGAACCCCTGCTCTAGAGGAAAGATTTCTACCTTCTGAAAAGGCAATACCAGCCAAAATAAACATTGTGTTACATTGCTTTGAAACATGTGGTCTCCCTTTTTTGTTAAGTCCATTGAGCCTGGGCAGTGGCAATGTACTTAGTCTGGTGATTATGGATCTTTCCAGGAGGCTGAGCAGTTTGGAAAATAGCCTTATGGTTACACCTGCTCAGTCTGTTAATTTAAAATTAGATATTCCTCTAAATCTGGCTTCCAACCCCCCAAATTTTTTGCCGCCCTCTGGGCGGCGCCAGAGTTCGCCCCCTCAGATTTTTGGCTTGCATGACGCCCCTGTCACAACAGTATAATCCTAATGTTAATTTAAAATTACGGTAAATATTCTTCTAAATATGGATGAAAGTCCAAAAAACGTCAAATTATCTTCGGCGCTGAGCACCGAGAATCCCTTCCTTACAGCACTCCCTACCTAAAAGTACTTCCAGCGCCACTGGGGAAGGGCGATTCTGAGCCTGCACTGCAGTGGGGGAATTAGCTGCAATATAATTTTTATTATATTTTCTTTGGGGGGGCACCATAAAAAATCTTGCCTAGGGCACCAACTTGGTCAGGCACGCCACTGATGGTCCCTGGTCTTATAAAAACAGGACATACGGTAACACATAACATAAAATAAACCAAATAGAACAATCAACAAAAACACACAAGTTCAATAACTTATACAACGGAAGGCTTGCACATTACTCTAGTTTACTCAGCAATAATTTTTTCAGGTTTTTAAAACCATTTAGATAATTTGCAGATTTAATTCCGTTAGGGATGTTGTTCCACTCCTCTCCACCGGTATAGAGGAATGTACTTCTCCCAACATCTTATGCCCATTGCCCAGGTGGATTATGACATGATGGGCCCCTGGGCATGGTCACATAAAGAGCCCCCCTCACAGCGCACATACTGGTATGCAGTATCCAGAATAACTAAGACACATTCACCTGACTCTCAACATGATTTACAGCACAGACACCTGAACACTCAAAAGCCAACAGCACAACAACAAGAAATAAATTCACCTGGATCTCAATACAGGCTCCAAAATTAACTTTTTTGTCCACCAGTCAAATGGCTAGTGAATGTAAACATTTTACCAGCCACTCAATAGATGACCGTTGTGGGGTTTTTGGATGGTGAGTGAAGCAAATCTACCAGCCACTTGCATATTTTACCAGCATTTGGCTGGTGCTAATTTTGGACGCTGTCTCAATAACACAGGATTTACAGCACAGGTACATTCAATTAAAGCCAAAAGCACAATAACCCTCTAATTGCCCATAAACGTATGGAACATTTTGTCAAAATAAGGGATAATTTTGTCCTGGGCAAGAGACGTGTTGGGTTTCATTTCAGAGCTCCGGTTTGTCGGATTTAACATCAAATGTGTGTGTTGTTGATCATTTATTTCACTGATCAAATTGTTGAATTCAACAGCTATTTTCCCAATGCTGGCATTGCGTGTGGGTTCTCTCTCTGTCGTTTGGGTTAGGTGATTTCTCTCCACTCCCCCAGGTACGGGGCCGAGGGGCTATCCTTTTACCACCCCGGCCTGGGGGGGGTTCACCCGGGCTATATTTCTGGGCACACCTCTAGCAGCCATGTCACCGTATCGTCATCCACAGACAGCAGGCCATGCATCCCGTTGGGAGCCCGATACATCGGGCATTCCAGAATGACATGGTCTGCTGTCTGTTCCTCTGCACCGCACTCACAGGTCGCACTAGGAGTCAAGCCCCATCTGAACATTGATGAGCGGAAACGCCCGACGCCGGTCCTGAGGGGATTAAGCCTCACCCATGCCTGTCTAGGCAGGTCCATCCCAGTAGGAGGAGAACCGACATCGGGGATGAAGCAATGGAGTCTAGAGGTGTTTACCTCCCACTCCATTCTCCAAAGGTGATCCGCCCATCTTGCTGCACTGATGTTGGCTTCACTGCATTGCTGCAGGAGTTCCCGAGCAGCAGGAACAAATGGGTGTCTGGACTTGAGGCGCCGGGGAGGCTCAGTTGTTGTGACAAGCCTTTCATGGAGCAGGTGGTTTGGCTCCATGGCCCGGCACGCCAGACGTGCTGTGGCTCCTTTGCGACGAAGTCCAGCGGGCTGGATGCCTGCAAGGATCAATGCCACTCGTGTTGTCAGCTTATTGCGCAGTGACTCGAGGTGTCGGCGGAACGTGAGCGACCTGTCCAGTGTCACGCCGAGGTAGGTTGGCTCGGCGCAAAATGGCAGGGATGTTCCTCCGACATGTACCATGGAGCTCACGTTTAGCCTCCCTGTTATTAAGATGGAAGGCTGCCGACACCGTCTTTGCCACACTTAGCTTCAATCTCCATTTATGGAGGTATGCCACTAGCGTCTGCATGTCCTGGCTCAGAGTCCACTCCACCGACTGCCAGTCTCCAGCGGAGAACACCAGTGCGAGGTCATCTGCATAGGCGTACTTCCGTGAGACTGTATCAGGCAAGTCGTAGGTATAGATGTTATACAGGAGGGGAGCCAGGACAGATCCCTGAGGGACGCCGTTCTTAAGGCGTCGTAACCTGCTTCGCTGTCCACTACCGGTGGTATCCTCGTATACCCCATTTTTCACAAAGTGTGATGCGATTTTATTTGCAGAAATGGGGCAGTGGCGAGGGGAGTGTCTAGACCTGCCAGTGAGGTTGTTCAGGATACTCCATGCCTTGCGGCTGGAGTGCGTAAAGTCGATGGTGTTGACAGCCTCCTCCCAGCGCTCTTGTCTCCTTTGATCAAGTCTTAGCAACAGGGCTGAAGCAGAAGCCCAGGAAGCCAGGTTCTCTCCATCAGGTGTGCTGGTGTTATAGCCCCAGTCCTCATGCTGACAGTTAAAATCACCAGCATAGAGGCAGGGGTGAGGGAACACAGGGACTGACGCTGGCGTGAATCGCGAGGGAGGAGGTTTGTAGACGTTTACAATTTTGCAACCGGCAGCGTCCACGCACAACCACTCAATCTCTGACTGAGCAGAGGATTGGTTGACAAGAGTCCAGCTCAGGCTTTCATGAACAAACGTGGCAATGCCATGTTTCCTGCTCAGGATAAACCCGGCTAGAGCAAAGTTAGGTAGCACTAGCTTGTCAGATGAAATGCAATGGGTCTCCTGAAGGAGGATGACAAGAGCCTTAGTGGTGGAGGCCAACTTTTCGATGACGCATAACTTGCTGTCGGTGAGCCCTTCTGTGTTCAGCTGCAGTATTCTGGGTTGGAGGCCAGCGGAGCAAGCACCACCGGCCTTCCTTCCCGACTGCTGCCTAGCACTAGCCCGGGTGAGGGTCCTTAATTGACAAACTCTGTTTCGCTTTTGACGTTTTGCGGTCATAAGTTACTAACGGGGGGCACCACGTGAAGGTGTTTGTCTTGCTCCCCGTGTGTTTGTCTTGCTCCCCGTGTGGGTTACTATGGCTGAACAAACTAACTAACATTATGCAATTCACACCATAAGCAACTTTGACCGCGGCACGGTATGGTTGCTGGTGCAACCCTTCTGAAACTGCTGATATCACAACAGTCTCAAGAATTTACACAGAATGGTGCAAAAACAACTTTGGTCAGCAGAAAAGTATCTCAGAATGCAACACGTCTGTCACTTTGGTAGCCGGTTAACACCGAGCTGAAAGCTGATACCTACCCAGTATTAGTCTGGCACCAACCCTTCTGAAACTGCTGATCTCACAACAGTCTCAAGAATTGACACAGAATGGTGCAAAAACAACAACTTTGGTCAGCAGAAAAGTATCTCAGAATGCAACACGTCAAACCTTAAGGCGGATGTGACTTTGGTAGCCGTTTAACATTGAGCTGAAAGCCGATACCTACCAGGGTGGGAATTACACGGAGGCCTCCATTGCTCATCCTTCTGGCCGTGATGCCCTGAGATCCTTAAGGCCACATTGGCAGTGCCCTGCTACCAGCCTGCTACTGTCAGTTGCTTTAAAAACGTCAGTGGTCTCAGTTTAATGTGCAAAGGATGTGTAATTGGCTCATTTTAACACACATTTCTGAAAAATCGCTCTTCACGATGTCAATAGAGCGATGGCCTTTGTGCCCTGGCATGTGGCCTTGTGCCCTAACAAAAATATGTGACGCTGAAGGCCAAATGGCCACGCCCCTAAAATGACGAAATTCCCACCCTGATACCTACCCAGTATTAGGCTGGCGTTCCAGTAAAGTGCTCAGTGAGTGTAGCTATAATGCCAGGGCAGCTGTTTTGCCCTTGCACATTCATTGCAGTGGACTCCATTGTGTAATAATGTAAAATTACATTTTGGATTTATTTGGTAAGCTACTTATTGATGGCCCGAGATCGGTAGGGTAGACCATGATCTACAGCAGGGGGTTTCAAAGTGGGAGGCAGGCCTCCCCTGTGGGGCTCCAAGCAGTTTCAGGGGAGGCTCAGTGAACGGAAGTGGAAAAACATCAGTTATGAAAAGGAGATCACATAGGATGTGAGAACGGTTGGAATTTTCATGTATGCCTAAATCACCAATATAAAAAAATAGTTTTCATTAAAAGCAATGGGATTAGATGAGAAAATAAAAACATTGAGGTACAGCTGGAACACTATGCTCAAACCAAATAATGACAATACATTTTTGAAAATAACACATTTAATATATTCATCCAGAGCAACTCTGTTTGTTTACAGAAAGTCCTATGTCATTGTGTTACTTATGGATGAAATTATATGGAAAATAAATTATTCCCCTTTTTGCTGAGGACCCCCTGGAACCCCGTCAAGGGCCCCTTCGGGTCCCCGGACCCCATTTTGACCCCACTTTGAGAACCACTGTTTTAGATTATGTAATTTTTGATTCAGTCATTATAAATAACAAAATCACAGTATAAACAAATATGCAAATTATACAGTATCTTCCATTCATTTCTTATTATGGATGTTTTTTTGTGTTCTTGATCACATCACAGATTTTTATTTTGTCATTGTTTTGTGTGTGAAAAAATGTGAATGAAAGAATCTGTAATCCCTCATGACTGCAAATGACCACATGGTGAGAGTAGAATGTCCTTAAAGATCCTCTTTTCCACAACAGGCTCACCACAGTACCATGAGCCCAGTCCCAGACCATGCCTCACTACAGTACCATGAGCCCAGTCCCAGACCGTACCTCACCACAGTACCATGAGCCCAGTCCCAGACCGTGCCTCACCACAGTACCATGAGCCCAGTCCCAGACCATGCCTCACCACAGTACCATGAGCCCAGTCCCAGACCATGCCTCACCACAGTACCATGAGCCCAGTCCCAGACCATGCCTCACCACAGTACCATGAGCCCAGTCCCAGACCATGCCTCACCACAGTACCATGAGCCCAGTCCCAGACCGTACCTCACCACAGTACCATGAGCCCAGTCCCAGACCATGCCTCACCACAGTACCATGAGCCCAGTCCCAGACCATGCCTCACCACAGTACCATGAGCCCAGTCCCAGACCGTGCCTCACCACAGTACCATGAGCCCAGTCCCAGACCGTACCTCACCACAGTACCATGAGCCCACCACAGTACCATGAGCCCAGTCCCAGACCATGCCTCACCACAGTACCATGAGCCCAGTCCCAGACCGTACCTCACCACAGTACCATGAGCCCAGTCCCAGACCGTACCTCACCACAGTACCATGAGCCCAGTCCCAGACCGTACCTCACCACAGTACCATGAGCCCAGTCCCAGACCATGCCTCACCACAGTACCATGAGCCCAGTCCCAGACCGTGCCTCACCACAGTACCATGAGCCCAGTCCCAGACCGTACCTCACCACAGTACCATGAGCCCAGTCCCAGACCATGCCTCACCACAGTACCATGAGCCCAGTCCCAGACCGTGCCTCACCACAGTACCATGAGCCCAGTCCCAGACCGTACCTCACCACAGTACGATGAGCCCAGTCCCAGACCATGCCTCACCACAGTACCATGAGCCCAGTCCCAGACCATGCCTCACCACAGTACCATGAGCCCAGTCCCAGACCATGCCTCACCACAGTACCATGAGCCCAGTCCCAGACCGTGCCTCACCACAGTACCATGAGCCCAGTCCCAGACCGTACTTCACCACAGTACCATGAGCCCAGTCCCAGACCGTACCTCACCACAGTACCATGAGCCCAGTCCCAGACCGTACTTCACCACAGACCATGAGCCCAGTCCCAGACCGTGCCTCACCACAGTACCATGAGCCCAGTCCCAGACCGTACCTCACCACAGTACCATGAGCCCAGTCCCAGACCATGCCTCACCACAGTACCATGAGCCCAGTCCCAGACCGTGCCTCACCACAGTACCATGAGCCCAGTCCCAGACCATGCCTCACCACAGTACCATGAGCCCAGTCCCAGACCGTGCCTCACCACAGTACCATGAGCCCAGTCCCAGACCATGCCTCACCACAGTACCATGAGCCCAGTCCCAGACCGTACCTCGGACATGGCCTGTTCTCGGATGAGGGTGACGATACTCTTCCTGATGATGAGGAGGAAGATGAGGATGAGAGGGTCAATGGTGGCCCTGGAGAACTACCAGAAGTACCTCTGTGATGACTGAAGACTGAATTTGAAAATGGGAAATCTGCGTGCTATCTTGCTGAGTGAAGCCCAACTATCCCTCCAGCATTTATTTTTAAAATAATATAGCCTAACATTTAAAATGACAAAGGGAAGCCCAAACTCTAATCTGTCCGTTTCTACAGGACAGCTTGGAGGCAAATGCAGCGTTTACCTTCATGAAGAATGCAGGACCTGCTACCAAATCTAATGAATGTCATTCTCAAGCTACTGGCTGGGACAGGATGTGGATTTCTTGGTGATTGCTGAGTACAACACAGGGACACATAAGCTTGATGATATACTAACAGTATTTACATAGTCAAGTTGCTTTCATCTTGGAAGTGGGAAAGATTTCAAGCAAAATGTTGGTGAATGGAGGATCTAGCATTGCTGCCAAAACCCAAATGATCGACCACAACCTTGAATTGTTGACCTCTGAGAAACCCCACAGAAACTTTAGTTTGAAAGGGAAGGGTTTTCTTTATTCACCTTTAATTTCACAAGTGTACATTATATGTTCATGTTTTTAAGCTTTCAAGTTTTAAGCAGTTTCAGAAGCCAAAGCTGTTACAGGTAGACATTTCCCAGAACCCCGCACAGGAAATGAGTCCACCCCTTTTTGTTATTTTACCAGCGTCATCAAGACCTTATGTATTCCATATTTCAAACATAAAAGTATGATTTAAAAAAAGGTAATGTGGAAAAAAAGTAAAGTGAATAAAAAGACAGTAAATGACGGTCAGTGAATTAAACATAAAACAAGTGAGCCAAGTATACATTGTGAAGGAAAATGTGTGTTTGTGCCCAGCAGATAGAACAGTTATATAGTGACAGATTCAATTATTACAATTATTCTACCTGCTTTAAGAAAAAGATAATAGAAGTGTCTGGGAAGAGTACTAACAACTGTATAACCCAGCAAGTCAAATTGGCATGTGAATTGAATTCACAATGAATGAGTAGGCTACACTGAATTAAACCAAACAGGAATTCAATTTCAAATATAAAATCAATTGTTCATTGCTGATTGTATTTAAATGTGGACAACTGATGAAAAAGATCCAAAAAGTACAGCAAACCTTTTCTGACAGATGAGCCAATTAGTGCGTTCATGTGCTGTCGGAGTCATTCAGAGAGGGAAAATTCGCAACATGTCCTCCACTCAAGTTGGAACAAGTCGGCAACTCTATGAGAATTTTGGTACACGAGTTGCCGACCTGACGTCATATTTGCAGAAAGCAGGGCAGACAGATGGATGTTTTTTTTACGCTAACGCCGGGATTCGATTGCGTTGCGGCTGTGCTCCGGTTTTGCTCCGCGCTCCGCCAACACTAACCGGCTGCGTGCAGAGCACGTCACGGCTCCGCTCCGCCAGACAGCTGGAGTGACGAGGCCGACAAGTTCTCGCAGTGAAATCGCGCGAGACAATTTGTATGTGGGATAAATACAACAACAAACAGGCAGAAGATTGTTCCCAACTGGAGAAGCAGAGGAGGGGTGGAATCCACTCCCATAACTCCTGCTATGGTGTTCAACGCCAAATCCTTTTTGGTGTTGTCCTTGTAAAAAGGATGTGTCGTGTCATATATTATTTTGTGGTTTTCCACTTCAATGATGAACTTTTCCCAACACAGTCTCACAGAAAATTGTAAAATAATTTTGGCTCGAAAATTGTAAAATGGTAACGTTCTGAGCGAACTTGCTGCGGCTTTGCTCCGACATCCGGGAAAAATAGAAGCCTTGCGTATCTATTTCGGAGAGCTCCGGATCGTCGGAGCTGGGACGGAGTAGACACGCAACGCAGCGGAGTTGGTGGAAGTTGACACATTGATTAGAGTGAAAACGTATCGGCAGCCGGACCGAACCCGGACTCAGTGGAATTTGCGCGTAAGAAACTTTTTATGTAATTAGTGAATTTTGCATCAACAATTTGCTCCATGTCATCATGTCATGTGGTCTGTATGTCTGTATTACTGTTAGTTGCTGCAGGGGTGGGCAACTGGCGCGAGTGCCCCCTGTGTCGCCCGCGCTGGAATTGCTACATATATATATTTATATACATTATATTGCAGACTACAACCAGTCTAGTTCAAAATCACTAATAATATAAAGTTCCATATTATTTCAGCCTACATGGATAGCAACATGACTCTGGACTGGGACACTGTTTCTATTTTTTTGGCGCTGGTTGCTATGATTTCCATGTTTCCGATCATCCCGACACTACAAGCACATGAACACCCGCAGGTCGGAAGAACGACGCCAACTTGGAAAATCGAACCATCATCTGCCCTCATCCTGAACAGCCTCCACCTTTCCTAAATGTCATAGACCTTCATTCAAATCATATTCCCTCATTTGTTTCATCTCATTTTGAGACACTAATTATTTGCATTTGATCACTTAGAACAGAAATATGAAAATCATTCGATCAATGATCTGATAATGTTTCCATTGAGAGACAATTATAATACTGAATTATTGTCCAGCCCAATATTAAGTGACCTCTACTGTGTGGACAATGGTTTATCTCCTGCGTGGGCTCTCATGTGTGTTGTCAAGGTTCCTTTCCGACAAAAACATTTACCACAGACTGAGCATTTAAATGGCTTATCTCCTGTGTGGACTCTCATGTGTCGTTTCAAGGATTCTTTACGACTAAAACTGTTACCACAGACTGAGCATTTAAATGCTGTATCTCGTGTGTGGAATCTCATGTGGTTTTTCAAGCTTCCTTTCTTACGAAAACATTTACTACAGACTGAGCATTTAAATGGTTTATCTCCTGTGTGGACTCTCATGTGTTCTATCAAGTTTCCTTTCTGACCAAAACCATTCCCACAGAATGAGCATTTAAATGGTTTATCTCCTGTGTGGACTCTCATGTGTTGTTTCAAGGATTCGTTCTGATGAAAACTGTTACCACAAACTGTGCATTTAAATGGTTTATCTCCTGTGTGGACTATCATGTGTTCTTTCAAGGTTTGTTTATGTCCAAAACTGTTATCACACTTTGAGCATTTAAATGGTTTATCTCCAGTGTGGACTCTCAAGTGTTGTTTCAAGTTTCCTTTCTGACTAAAACTGTTACCACAGACTGAGCATTTAAATGGTTTATCTCCTGTATGGACTCTCATGTGTTTTTTTAAGTTTTCTTTCCGACCAAAACCTTTCCGACAGAGCAAGCATTTAAATTGCTTATCTCCTGTGTGGACTCTCATGTGTCGTTTCAAGGATTCTTTACGACTAAAACTGTTACCACAGACTGAGCATTTAAATGCTGTATCTCCTGTGTGGAATCTCATGTGATCTTTCAATGTTTGTTTATGACCAAAACTGTTACCACAGACTGAGCATTTAAATGGTTTATCTCCTGTGTGGACTCTCATGTGTGTTGTCAAGTTTTCTTTCTGACCAAAACTGTTACCACAGAGTGAGCATTTAAATTGTTTATCTCCTGTGTGGACTCTCATGTGTGTTGTCAAGTGTCCTTTCCGACCAAAACTGTTACCACAGACTGAGCATTTAAATGGTTTATCTCCTGTGTGGACTCTCATGTGTCTGGTCAAGTGTCCTTTCTGACCAAAACTGTTACCACAGTCTGAGCATTTAAATGGCTTATCTCCTGTGTGGATTATCATGTGTATTGTCAATTCTCTTTTCCGACCAAAACTGTTACCACAGACTGAGCATTGAAATGGTTTCTCTCCTGTGTGGACTCTCATGTGTCTGGTCAAGTTTCTTTCATGACCAAATCCTTTACTACAAACTGAACAACTAAGATGTTTATTGGTAAGAACTTCACTGTTTTTCTGTCTGTCTAAGATAGACTCACGTTCACTAGATTCCGCCCAATTGTCACTGTTTTCAGTCTCAGAAGAGTCTGAAGTCTTGCCAGGACTAGCTGGTTCTGATACTCCACAGTCCTCTTCATCAGCTTCTGTTTTCATCTGTTCAGTTGAGCTGCTGGCTAGAGCCGCTGCCTCTCTCTTGTCCTCAGTTTGGCTTTGATGAAGCTGTGAGGACTGAGGTTTCTCTTCCTCATCTTCACTCTTCACAGGAACAGGAGTGAATTGGAACTTGGTGATATCAGCCTCCTCCAGCCCTTGAAGCTGCTCTCCCTCCTCGAGTTCCTCCTGTTCCTCTTTAATGTGTCGGGGCTCTGGGTCCTCCTGGTCCTTCAGGACTTCTTCTTTAATGACCAACAGCTGCTGGAAGCCTGGAGGTACAGCTGCTCTGTGTAACCGCACTACAGGATTTAAATCAATGTCCAGCAGTGTCCAACAGTGTTGCTCATTCTTTTTGGAATGAGAAGAGTCTAGCCTGATATCAGACTGAATTGTTAACTTGTTACACTCCATTTCCTTCTTCAGAAGGAGTCAACTCAGTGCAGTGGGAAGATCTGAACTCAGGCAGAGAAGCTCAAGCTTCCTCCTGGTAGTCTGCCATCTTCTTTCAAACAGGCCAAATATCTCTTCAACAGCCGCAGTTAGCTAGCCTGACTCCGCCAGATGGGGGCGGCATTGTTCCACAAATTCACAATCCCAAATGTGAACGAACTCATCCATCTGGCAGCGTCAGGTTAGCAGTTAGCTGCTAGTTCACCAACGCTGTCAGGTTTTGCCTTTTGGACATTAGACATTTCCATACAGTGACACAGGAAGTGTTCCTCCTGAACGTTTTACTGACAGACGTAACGCTAGTTCTTAGCTCCAATAAACGTTAGCTAGCTCCTTGATCCAGGACAGATCCAGGACGGTGGGTTTGTCCTGCATGTGAAGCTAACTAAAGCATCTGAGTCCATACGAGAGAGGAGCTTCTTCTTCCTCTCTGTGCTAAACGGAGCCTCGTCTCCACTTTATATATTCGTGATAATATAATCCATACATCCAGAGTCTCCTGTTGCTCAATTACACTTGTTACAAATAAACGATACTAATGAAAAGAGGAAAATCGTTAAGCTACACCTTTGTCCTTGGAGCTCCGCCACGGTTTTCTCAACAGCCCACAAATCTCCTGCGCAGCCGCAGTAGCCGCTCGGTGAGCAGCGCTCAGTCTCAGCTCCTCCGTTTGTTTTCCTTCTTCCAGCAGCAGCAGTTTTGGTTTTGGTTGCAGAAAGTCTTCAGCAGCACAGCTGATCCGCTCCTCCTGTACACACCATGGTACACACAGCTGATCCGCTCCTCCTGTACACACCATGGTACACACAGCTGATCCGCTCCTCCTGTACACACCATGGTACACACAGCTGCTGCTGGTGACACTTTACAAGAAGGGTCCAGCTCCGGCCGGGGCCAGTACAGCGCACGACCCCATAAGTAGCGACAGAGCACGCCCATAGGCGAGAAATGAAATTGATAATTAACACATTCACTGCCAGCCGTTTTTTTTTTTTACTGTAGGTAGGTTTTGCCAGAGGGTTTTTTTGAGGATTCTGGCTCATTTTACAAGAGCCGAGGATTATTTTCTGCTTTGACTTTGTGAACACAAAGTTTACAAAAGTACTAATAGAATGTGTGCTTTCTCTGTCTAAAAGAGTTAGTTTGTAGAGTTAGTAGTTATGTAGATATTAGCCGTTGAGTACAGCATGGTTTCAGCGTCTGAAAATTTATTTTGAGATAAATGGCTTTTTGTGAAATTCGATAGAACAGTCACTTTAACCATTCATTTTTGGCATCAGTAAGACCGTCAGACATCTAAACAATAGTTTTGAACAGTAATTTCCTCCATAACAGCAGGAAACACCCCTCTCCCTTCAAACTCCTCCCTCCGTGTGTCTTCTCCTCCTTCCTCCTGGCTCTGCAGCGGGCGTGTCAAGCGCGTTGCTGCTGCTGCTGCTGCTTGCCTGCCTGCGACGCTCCTTGTGCGAGTCAAGATGGGCCGGGGAATGCGTGGGCGATGGGCAGATGTTGATTCTGGCCTTTCTGCGGTGTTTCAAAGTGTGTTTCACCTATAATCTATTATGCAAATTGCTCTCCGCTCTCTGTGCTGCTGCTGCTGGCGCGGCCGCTCGGGCAAGTCTGGATGACTGTAAAATCGCCAAGCAATTTCCTTGAGAATGGCTTCCTCCCGCCGCTGTTTTTTCTTTGCTTTCGCTCGTCTGGGGGGAGCACTGTCAACACTTAGTGGGTCGGTAAAATAGATTATACACATTCAATACCTCCAATAATTGTATAGGAGACGTAAAAGGGATTGATCAACGCCCCACCGTCAAAAAAAAAAATTGATTTTTTTTTTGACGTGTTAACACGTCGTTGGCAGTCAACAGCTGGATTCTGAAAACGTGTTAACACGTCATTGGCAGTGAACGTGTTAAAATAATAACCGTTTAAATTGAAATGTGTCAGTCCCAACGTTCACATTTTAAAAACGTAATCATAATGTTATCCTCGCCCCCCCTAGAGCACGCACTCTAGTTTCCTACTGTAACAGTCACAAATGCCTATCCTCTGTTTTGGGAACATTGTTTGGTTGCAATAACATAATTGGTCCACTGCGTGGCGCTCCTTGTTTTGTATTGGCTTTATGTATGTATGTGTGTGTGTGTGCGTGCGTGTGTGCGTGCAGTGGTGTAATGTAACTAAGTATAAATACTTAAGTGCTGTACTTAAAGTCCCTGGAAACCAGAAATATTTCTTTATTATTTAGCATTTTGAGTTCATCACATCACAGGACCCTATGTTAATAAGCTACCAGCCAAATTTGAACGATGATGAACGTTGCAAAGTATATAAATTTAGGTTTGACAGGTGTGGCAAAACGCATGAGATTTCATTATTTTTTAGAGTGTACTTTCTCCCGCGGAATGTGTGGGCGTGTCCGTCTGCAGCAGGGACATTTATCTCCTCCGAGAGAGAGAGCGCGAGAGAGAGGGGGGGGAGGGAAACGGAGAAAGAGATCAAGTTACACAGCACTTGCGAGTGTGTGTGTGTGTGTGTGTGTGTGTGTGTGTGTGTGTGTGTGTGTGTGTGTGTGTGTGAGAGAGCCACCAGCCTGTGTGTCTCTCGCTCTCTCTCACTAGTCGAGAGAGAGAGAGAGAGAGAGAGAGAGAGAGAGAGAGAGAGAGAGAGAGAGAGAGAGAGAGAGAGAGAGAGAGAGAGAGAGAGAGGCACATGGCCTGGCTGAAACCCGACACCTTGCTAATCTCACAAGCACAGCGCTTGGCAGACGCACACAGAGGGAGACGGACAGCAAGGGAGCGCTGTCACTGGGGGCAAAGAACGGACTTGCCATAGGTGGGTGCGGATTGCGCGCGTGTACAAAGGTTATATAGAGCTTATGACGTCATAAGCTCCTGCGTTTTAGCACCTCACGCACTGCTGTCTTCAATGAGGAAGTACTTTGTAGAATCTTGTAGAAAAGTGGCGATTTTAAGGCTTTGGGTTGAAAGTAATGTATAATAATTTCGGAGGCACAAAATTACTAACATAAGACCCTAAATAACATAGTTAGAACGTTTTTGTGGATTTTGGTTTCCAGGGACTTTAAGTATTCTTTCTGAGTATCTGTACTTTACTTGAGTATTTAGCCTATATTTCTGTCAACTTTCACTTTTACTCCACTACATTTCCCAAATAAAATGGATACTTTTACAAAATGGCCCCCGTGAGAAGGGTCTATTCATGGCCGTAACTAGCTATGAGGACGGGGAGGTCCGGACCTCCCCTAATATTTCAGAGGATTTTTTTTTTTTTTTTTAATAAAACAATCTGCATGGAAAAGCATGAAAAACACGGGATCGCTTTTATTTTGAAACGAAAGGCAGGTCAGGCAGGAAGTCATCTGACGCCGCGTCCGCGGTAACTTGATTCCGAGATAGCAGCAGCATGGTGGTGAGTGATGACTGTCTGTCTGCCTGGCGAGATAATTGAAGGTGAGCGAGCGAGTGAACAGTGAGCGAGTAAATGACAGACAGTGAGTGACACTGACAGATTTTTTAGCAACAACCAAGAAAGTAAGTGTCTAGTCTGTCTCTTAAGTAATGTTACCTGTGTGACACGTTGGGATGCTACTGGCTAATCATGCATGATGCCAATTGCCAAGCTCCCGAAGTCAGGTATGCAGGTGGCTATATGCATGGTTTCAGTTTCATGACCCAATAAGTAACAAAAAGAGGTGGTGTAAAGTTAAAAACAACATAATATATTTTATTTTATTTTTCAATCGTTCCTATCAGGAATAAATAAATGTCCCTCTGTATGTTTTTTTTATTATCGATGATGACTTTGTGTGTTGTGTACGGCTTGGGTTGTGTACCTGTGTTTGTAGGTGTCATTTTGATATGAATTTCGCTAAAACAGTTTGTGTTTGTTAGTTACAATTATGTTGACAGGAGAGCTGAGCAGGTGGTGACATGAAAGAGAATATACTGAATAATGACATCACAACAGTATAATCCTAATCCTATAAGATTTAAAATGATATATTACTCTAAATATGGGTAAAAAAGGGGGAAAAAAAACTCACATTTTTTTCGGCGGCGCCCTTCCGGGCGCCACCGAATCCGCCTCCCCTTGCTGGACCTCCCCTATTTCGGAACCCTGGTTACGGCCCTGGGTCTATTGTGCTGCTCTCTGCTCTCTAGCCACCACAACAGCTGGGCTCACACACACACAATAAAGTGTGATGAATTGATGCTTGCCTGTGTGTGTGTGTGTGTGTGTGTGTGTGTGTGTGTGTGTGTATGTGTGTGTGTGTGTGTGTGTGTGTGTGTTTCTCTCTCTCGTGGATCATTAATCAGTTTGGCTTTGACTGCTCCTGCTGCTCCCCCCAGTCCCTCTCCCCCCAAACAGGCACCCCAACCATTTCTAGTGAACAGAGAATGTACCATATAGTTTCTCGCATACAGTGTAGCTACCACAATGCAATGCTGTCATGTTTACCAAAGGAGAAGAGTGAGATAGTGTCCAAAACCCATTTGATCATTCCCCATATAGTTTGCTATGATAAACACTACAAGGGGAATAGTGAGTGAGTGAATAAGTGAACCATTCCGAATACAGAATATGTAGCCTATATATATATATACAGAACACCACTTATAGCCTCAGCCAGGAAGGAAGGACTTACATTACATCACTGATGACATCACAATTGCTCAAGTGACATCACTGACATCACTTCCCTCACAAATCGTGACTGACATGCACCCGGAACCCACTTAGCCAATTTTATCGAATAATATTCTATAACGGCAAGATAATCATATAAGATAAGCACTCGGAATAACTGAAATAAAATAAAATATAGCCGCAAGCGGCGATGCGGGGTCCAAGCTTCCGGTGACTTGGGGGGTGTATGTCAGATAATATAGACACTGAATTGCACATTTAGTCAGAGTTGGTATGTGCACAAGTGCACAAAGTTTGGTCGAGATTTGGTGACCTGACCGGGTTCAAGCAGTAGTAGCAGTAGTAGTAGCATCTTCATCTCCAGAAAGGTGTACAGACAGACTAACAGATAGACAGACAAACAGACACTCAGACACACAAGTTACTTGCCTCCTTGCTGTTGTGGAGTGGATGAGGTACTGCGAGAGCTGATGTTATGTAGAGGAAGGATGAGCTACTTTACTTGCCGCAGGTTTGCTCTGGAAATGCTGGATGAATGCAGGATGCTGGCACGAGGTGAGTGATGACTGCACAAGTGTGATTTAAGCTGTGGTGATGGGTCCAAGCTTCCGGTGACTTGGGGGTGTATGTCAGATAATATAGACACTGAATTGCACATTTAGTCAGAGTTGGTATGTGCACAAGTGCACAAAGTTTGGTTGAGATTTGGTGACCTGACCGGGTTCAAGCAGTAGTAGCAGTAGTAATAGTAGTGTTAGTGTATATGTGTGTAAGTGTGTATATGTGTGTGTGTATATATGTGTGTATATATGTGTGGGTATATGTGTGAGTATATGTGTGTGTGTGTGTGTGTGTGTGTATGTGTATATGTGTGTGTGTGTGTGTGTGTGTGTGTGTGTATGTGTGTGTGTGTGTGTGTGTGGCGTGTGTGTGTGTGTGTATAGGTGTATATGTGTGTGCATGTGTGTGTGTGTGTGTGTGTGTGTGTGTGTGTAGAGGAAGGATGACATCATAGATGACATCATAGATGACATCATCAGTGATGTCACAAGACTGTCATTGGTGATGACATAGTGTCAAAGTTTAAACATTTATCATTTCAAGACGGTTTCACGTATCCAAATTCTTTGTAAGTCTTTAGATCAGGGAAGTCCAGAGATGACACAGAAAAAGTTTGGGCTCATTCGGGCAAATGGCCTAGGACGAGTTTGTTTATCAAAAGTTTAAACATTTATCATTTCAAGACGGTTGCACGTATCCAAATTCTTTATACAATTTTAGATCAGGGAAGTCCAGAGATGACACACAAAAAGTTTGGGCTTATTCGGGCAAATGGCCTAGGACGAGTTCGTTTTTTTTTTTTTTTAGAAAGTCCAAGATGGCGGGAAATCTAGCAGACTTAAATGGGCGTGGTCTATATGGATAGATGCGTATTGATCCAGGGAATCCAGCAGATGTGGAATTTTGATTCTACGCCTCACGGTTCAGCAGTTATGGGTCAATACGCAAAAGGGTCTGTTATAGCGCCACCATCTGGCCAATATGGCAAATCTTTTGGCTCTGAGTAGTGGGGCACATTTCCAACCTATGTGCAAGGTCTGGCTACTGTAGCCCTTACAGTTTTTGACGTGCATGCTGTTTTAGGGCGGAATAATAATAATAATAATAATAAACGGAACAGATACAATAGGGATCCACGCACTTCGTGCTTGGACCCCTAATGACAAATTGATCTAGACTAGAGGTGCCCGAATTCTTTCCTATGAACGGCCAAAATGAATGTGGATGGATGAAAAATAAATGAAATATATGTGACATTACATTAAATTGTATTATTTTATAGACAATTTACATTGTAAATCTAAAATAGGTCTGTAGGCTAGCTTTAAAAATGAGCCTGCCACAGCCTCTGAAAGACAGTCATAGCTATTGGCCGCGATTTATTTTTTATTTTTTCAAAACCATGGAGGGCCAAAACAAACTGAGCGTGGGCCAAGTTTGGCCCGCGGGGCCCAAATTGGTCAGCCATGATTAGACGTTAGACGTTATTGTTTCCCTGGAACTGTTGTAAGTATAATCATCTATAACAGTGGTTCTCAAATGGGGGTCCGTGGCACTTTGCCAGGGGGTCCGCAAAAAGTTTTCAGGAAAACACAAATAAAAACGTTTTTGTTTTTTTGGAAAAGCTTCATAGTTCAACGAAAATATTTTATGCTTTAAATCTAAAATGGTTCATGGATTACCTTCTAATCTAACAAACCTATCAATTTAAAAGTGAAGCATGTTACCGAGAAACAATTAAGCTTAGACAAAAATCAGAATGAGGGGGGTCCCCGGTATATTTTCTATCTTGTAAGGGGTCTTTGGCTGAAAGACATTTGAGAACCTCTGATCTATAATACATACAACAGTGTGATCCTAAAATGATGTAATTGTAACATAATGATACAGTGGGTAGAGAAATAAAGCAAAATTGAAAGGTACAGAGAGACAGATATCCAATCCAAATCAGACGTGACAGTGCATCAATTTTATTATTACATGTTGTCCATTAAATAATACCGTACACATGTAAATATAATATAATATAAAATATAATTCTGTTTTTTCAAGGAAGAGCTACTATCATAGTTTAGGCTGAAAATTTGACAATCAAATTTGAGTTGCTCTTTTGAAATCACATTGCAACAAAGTGAAAGGTTGTGCATCAAAAAGCAAAAAAAGGGAACAATGCTCTCAAAAAAATGCCTTGATTGATGATACAGAACAAATAATGTAAGAGTTGGATTTGACAAAGTAAATTCCACATTGGATGAACACAAAAAGCAATGTTTTTGTGTTCACACATTTTTTGTTGCTGTAGCACTATTATTGTTTATCTGTGCATGGATCTTCTGTATGGGTTCCTTTCTTCATTGTTTCCTCTGGCACATTGGACGTAAATATTTAAACTCAACAGCAATGGTGTTAAGGTATTCTTGTCTGTTTACAGCAACACAGTACTAAAGCCAATATTACAAGATATTACAATATTATTACATTATAATAACTAGTCTCGGCTCCCAGACGATGGGTGAACTGAGTCTACATTATAAGCGTTAATCAAAACCATATGTCTCTAAATCCAAATCAAGAATCTAAAATCCTGTAATTAAAGAGTAATAGATGAGTTCTTAATAAACAATTGTGTTAAGTACTGAACATATTAGAACATTGACATACATTTTATATATATATATATATATATATATATATATATATATATATATATATATATATATATATATATATATATATATGTAAAGAGAGCGCAAGAGAGATACGGTCTTCAAAATACAACATAAGGCTCAACAGAAGACCTAAACATATTTAGGACGCCAGGCCAGACAAGGGTTTGCAAAAGTAACAAAAATATTTATTGAATATAATCAAAATATTCAAAGTAACGAAGCATACAAACCAAAAAGACTGGAGATCCGGCCAAACTGAACAAAAGGGCCTGGGCCAACCCCTTTGGGCCGTCGAAGCCAGTATAAGGCTGTAAAACAAGAGAAGCTAAACTAGACTAAACCGAAAATATAACTACCGGGGACTCCAGCCTAAACTAAAATAACAAACAAAGTAACAACAACAAATTACCACTGGAGAGGAGAGTCCTCTCCAGGTGGGCTGTGTGGGTCAGAGAGAGATCTAACTGCTCTCTACTCCAGCCTCCCTCTAACCCTAGCCAGGGCTGACTGACTCCAGGTGTTCCTGCTCAGGTAATCAGAGCAGAAACCCCAGAGGGAGGGGGGGGAGAGAAGGATATATATATATTTATAAAACGGCTCTCTCAAATCAAGCAATCTGATTGGCTCACAGCCGTGGTATAATGAGCATATATCACAGTCAATATACCACAGTTAGAGTCACTCACTGTGTGAAGCAAATTTTAGTGGACTACTTAGCACCACTTGGCTCAGGGCCAGTAGGGCTTTATAAAGCTCATCTAATTTTTGCTCACACATTGATTTAAGACATTTAAATAATAATCATAATTTTCATATTGCCATACTTGGTAACCGTTTTATAAAAGCAATAGATCACTTCAGTGATATATGCTCATTGTACCACACCTAATGGTGTTTTCGCCTGACGCTGTAGGTGTGGTATAATGAGCATATACCACGGCCTGTCGTGAGCTATTGCTTAATTTTATTTGTACATACATATATATATATATATATATATATATATATATATATATATATATATATATATATATATATATATACACATCCTCATTTACAATGGTGCTGAGAGCAAAATATAAAAAACTTGCACAGGAACAAGAAAACATGGGGACATAAAATTAAAAAAGTTATCAAATTAGATGCAAATACAGTAAATTACAAAGCCAAATATATTAAGAAATTAAAATTAAAAAATGTAAATGTAATTAAAACAGTTGCATTCAAACACCACTTGACAAGCAATCTAAAATGGGCTAGAGAGGGCATGGTATCTAATTTAAAAACATTTTGAAGGCTTTTTCAGGTAGCAGGGGCACTGTAACTTAAAGCAGTCTTTCCAAGAACTTGAAACGGGCGATCTGAGGCGGATGTCAAGTGATTATTTCTCTGCCATACAAAGATGGATGAATTGTGGGAGTTTACCAAATACTAAAGCTCTAAATATAAATACAAACTATCGTTGATCGCACCTTTGAGGAGTAACCCCCCCTTCTCCCTTTGGTGCCAATATTCCTTCACAGCAAAAACACAGCATTATTCATTTCAATCATGATTTTGATAAGGGAAGATGATGAGTGTGTTTCCTTCACAATGATATTTCGCCAATATCATGAGTGAGATTTTTCCTCTATGTAAAAAAATGTGATATTTTCTTCAGAACATCTCTTTGCCTCTTCTGTTTTTCTTCATACATTTCCTGCTCCATTTCCATACGTTTTGGTTGATTGGCTACCTTGGACATGATTCTTGCTTTGTCTTTCATCGCCTCCAGAGATTGAATCCCAGCCAGGTAGCCTTCTTTGGCCTCTGACTTTTCTTTTTCAATGAGCAAGTCAATGTACTCTATAGTACACAGCGGGTTAGGCCTCAAGGCAATTTCATTCAGCCGATCTAAGCACCGTGCTGACGTCTCTATGCGCGACAGCATTGTAGCCTGAAGGTTTTGAATCTCTTCTTCGTGCTTCTCGATCAGCTCTTGAACACCCTTCTTAGCTTCTCTAGCCTTTTCGTACTTCTCCTTCTCCTCTTTCAGTGTTCTCTTCTCTTTAACATACTCCCACCTATACTTCTGGTTGAGATGCACACGACAATGGCACGTGCACACAGTGCAGTTCCCATGTGAATCCATGGCTGCACAGGAAATGATTTCTTCATCTTGTGGTATGGTACAGGGGTAGTGGCATGTGACGGAACACTCCTGACAGTTGGTGGAAAACTCTCCTTCTTCTGTCACTTCTTTTTGGACACGCTTAGTAGTGTCAACCTCAATCTCAAAATGTTCATTTGAAGCCATGGTAGCTTCATGCTCTTGGATTGTCTGTTTCGTCATCTTGATTTCTTCAAGTTTTGCTGATACAGCTTTAATTTGCGATTGCAAATCTTCAACGGCTGTTTCAAGCTGCTTGCGCTCTTTTAGAACCCTAGTGGTCATCTGCAAGCTTTTGGGGGTCATTTCGTCTAAAGCAGTGAAGAAACCTTTCATGCTTTTGACCCCCATGGTCCAAATCATTTGAACATAATCCATGTCTTCGTCAGAATTGCTTTGAGAGGTCCTCCTGCCACTGGGGGAGCTGCTGTCTGCACAAAGCACTGAGTTGTTGAATTTGAAGTGAACTGGAAGTCCTCTGTCCGTTTTGGGGCCTGGGAACCCAGAGACATTGATCGCCTCGAGAACCGGTGGCTGCTGGCTGCCTGCAAATGTCACCAACATCTGAATGTTCTCTGCCACATCTTTACCAAAAATGGAGAATGCTGACTCAAACACATACCTGTGTGTTGGTGTTAGCCGTGGAAGAGAGGCCTGGGTCACTAAACACACCGCGTCAATCTCTCGGACTCCCTCAGCAGAGTTGAAAAGCCTTGCGATCTGCTCAGTGATCGCCCGGTCTCTTTCTAGTCCTCTTGTGAAGCCGGGAGCTTCAACAATGGTCAGAGAATATGGGATTTCAAACCCCTCTTGGTGGTTGATTTTGTACACAGTGACTTTAGAAGTCTGGCTTTCAGCTTGCGATCTCATCTGATCCTCATCAATCAGTTTAAATCGGAAAGTGTCACTCCACTCTATACCAACAATGTAGTTGATCATCCCGTTGATGAGAGCAGACTTTCCTGACCCGGTTGCTCCAAAAACCATTATAGTGCGATTTGGCCTCATGCTTTCTTTGCCAAAACTGTAAGCCCTGCATCCGTCCAGATCCATGTATTGTTTCTTCAGAGGTAGTTGGTAAACTGAGGGCGATTCCGAATTTATACGCGTGGTTGTTGGCCTACATTTGAGGAATTCGGCAAGCCGCACAAATTCACGCTTTGTTGTCTTGGCATGAACTGTGATGCCTTCCCGGCTGCTGCCAGCTGCACCACACTCACATCTGACCCTGACAGCATACTCTGTCTCTGGCTGGAGCCCACAAATGATGGCATGTTGTGCTCTTGACACCGTTGGTTTCCATTCAAGTTCTTCGTGTTTCACCTCGGGGGGCGCTTTTGCATACTCCACGATGTAGCTCACAACGTTGACACCTTTGCCAAGCACAGCAGGTTTCCCCCAGCTAACTGATATCTCACTTGAATTTGCTTCAACTCGAGGTTTTCCAGGAGGACTAGGCAGGGCCGCTGCTGGCCATTTGGGTGCCCTAAGCGTAATTGTTTTGTGGTGCCCCCCAACCCCCCCCCCCCCCCCCCCGCAAAACTTTCAATAACTGTCAAACGAAAGACTGCAAAATCATTAATTATGAACGATACTAGTGTATCTCACATTACATTACATGTGGCAAACAAACAATTGTTAGAATTACTGTACATGTCAGCAAACAAGTGATTGTTAAACTGTACATGCAAGCAGGGGCGGACTGGGATCATAATTCAGGCCGGGCATTAGATACCAAGCAGGCCAGGCCGATACGGGCCGACATGCGTGCCGGCGTCCAAAGGGCGGCGGCGAAAAATTTGGGCTGTTTGAAGCCCGATTTGGGCCGTTTGAAGCCCGATTTGGGCCGTTTGAAGCCCGATTTGGGCCGGTTGAAGACAGATTTGGGCCGTTTGAAGCCCAATTTGGGCCGTTTGAAGCCCAATTTGGGCCGACTCCAATTTTACAATGAGATGCACCCACTTTAACCCTGAATAAAGTAATAAAACCACTAGTAAACCAATAGGCGGCGCCTGGCCTGCTGTTCAGTGAGTGGCCTGACTGAGGGCACAAAAAACAAAAAAACAAAAAAAAGGGGGGGGGGGGGGTTTGGTGCCGTCAGTCACATGATGCCCTACGCAGTCTGCATACTCTGCATATAGGGTGCGGCGGCCCTGGGACTAGGTAAGGTTGTGAAAGCAGTGGCTTTACTGGCGGGCCCTTTACCTACTGAGCACACTGCTCTGCATCTGAACATGTAGTCTGTGTTAGGAGTCAGACCAGATACTGTGACGTTTTCAGCTTTTGTTGCTTTCTTTTCTTGCCAAGCATGTTCTTCTCCATTGACACAATACTCGACAGAGTAGTGGGTGACGTCCTCCGCTCCAAATGTTGGTGGAGAAATGGTCACTGTCACGCTGTTGTGGGTTGTGTCACTTACTGCTGGTGCTTTAGGCTCTGAAGGTGGCTGAAAGTGATCAGAGACGAAGGTGCGTTCTTTATAAAGATAGACACTTGCACCTTTCTGTGTCTCATTTGTCATAACTGCTGTTAGGAACCTAATGGTGTCGTTGCCCTTGTTAGCCTCTGCAAAATCAGTGAAGCGCTTAGATTTTTCGTTCATTGCTTCCACTACTTCATTAGAACAATACCATTGTTCCTTGTCTCCATCATAGGTATGATGTATGATTTGGTGAGGATAAGGAGTGTCTGTGCTGGCTGGTCTGTTTCTGTCTCTGTTTTCTATTAAGTAGTTTGATAAAGCTGAGAGGTATGGTTCAGCATTTCCCAGTGAGGTGAAGGCAAAGCATACAGCATGCTCTGCACTACCATGGCAGATTTCACTGGAAAGAGCATGTTGAGATGTGATAATCGTGGTGTTTTTCATCCTCTTGTTAAGAGATTCTAATATTTCGATTTCTGTCTCTTTACAATCAATCCACTCGTTCAGGTGTTGGTTGTTGAATGGAGAAGAAGGTCTCTTTTTCAGGACCTCTGCGAGATCCCCCTCCCTTTCCTTACCTCCCCGGATTGATGGAAGTTTCTTTGCCATGGTCTGCTGGAAATCTAGCTTGTAGCCAGAGCACAATTGTTTAAACGTCTTCAGCTTTTTGCAAATCTGTGGCAATTGCTGGGCCTGGGTGATTTTCATTAGATCATTGCACCTCATCTCCAGCTCACTAAAGTCCTCCAGGACCTTCTGTGCAAACTGCACTAATCCAAAACTTATCTCGCGGACAAGTCCGGCCACTTTAGAATCTACATTTTTCAGGGGCAACAGCCAGACCTTTACTGGTACAGCTTTTTCTCCATTTGCTCCCAGTGATTTTGGAAGACTTTGGTAGACTTGTATTGCATCATGAAAGGACACAGGAAGGTTCTCAATGACAAAGTCCCCATGGAATTTACAGGATAATTTCTCAGCTTTTGCAATGTCGCTGTCTGTTATTTGCACGGAGCCTTCACCTTCTATCGAAAGCATAGGAATCTTCTTGATCATAATCTTCAGATCGCCCTCAATGGCTTGACGATCATCATTCTTGGATAACTCACGGTCAAATACAAAGAAGGCTTGCGCACCATAAAGGATACCTGTAACTACATGTGTTGCTAGTCCTTGTGTAAAAACACACTGATGTTTCACATTGTCTGTTCCAAGATGATTCATTGACAGTTGCTCGAATTTTGTGGTCGCTTTGTATTTGAGTGTGACTCTCGCCTGATTTTTGGAAATTGTGTGATCCTTTAGGTATTTGGCAGAGCCCTGAACCTGTACCAGTCCACTCAAGATACTTGCTTTCAGAGAGGCTTCAACATTTAATGATGAAGATTTGTCGTCAATTGATTCTGATGCAACTATCCCAAATTCAGTGTGTGGCTTGGGTATTTCTTGGATATGCTCTTCCAGGGTCTCACGGTCCCACAATGTCATGCCTGCAACAGAGGGGGTAAAAGTTCTTACTTTCTTTGACACACAGCCAGGCTGCAGTTCTTTTCACTATATAGCATGGGGCAAGCTACATTTTATATGAAAACAACAGAACATAATAATAATATATATAATATATATGTACATATATATCAATACATATACATACATATACATATATATATATATATATATATATATATATATATATATATATATATATATATATATACACACACACACACACACACACACACATATATATATAAATATATATATATATATATATATATATGTATATATATATATATATGTGTGTGTATATATATAGTGCGCGCGTGTGTATATATATATTTGTGTGTGTGTGTGTATATATATATATATATATATATATATATATATATATGTGTATATATATACATATACATATATATACATATACACATATATACACACACACACACACACACACACACACACAAACACACACACACACACACACACACACAGATTTACTGTCTCATGGAAACACTTTAACAGAATGGCCATTCAGTCTGAATGCATTCTTTATTTTAGCGACAACTTTGGTGATTAGCGGTTATTGGAAAAGCTTTGTGAACTGGATGGATCACTGTTGTGTTAGAGCAGGCAGACAGAACCAGACCAAAACAAGACCAGAACAGACAGTTGAAAAAGTTGCAGATTATTACAAATTTCTTGATTTTTCCCAGTTGTATTACATTTAGCTTTACATTAAAGGCTTACAGTACCAGGGATCAGTGAATCACTGCGACAGTCGTACAGCATCCCGAGTTTGAAAGGTCGGCCAAGCGCTGCCATCTGCATCGGCTTCGGCTGCATCGCCATCGCTCAGTCTGCACTGGAGAAAACACACAACAGTTTGTTAGTTTGGTACTTATTTACTTGTCACTTTGTAAAGTGGCTGCAAGCAGAGCTGCAGTGACGCGCAGAGTGAAATCATGATGGAATCAGCTGCAGTGACGCGCAGAGTGAAATCATGAGAGAATCAGCTGTAGTGACGCGCAGAGTGAAATCATGAGGGAATCAGCTGCAGTGAGGAGCAGAGTGAAATCGTGAGGGAATCAGTTGTAGTGACGCGCAGAGGGAAATCATAAGGGAATCAGTTGTAGTGAGGCGCAGAGTGAAATCATGAGGGAATCAGTTGTAGTGACGCGCAGAGTGAAATCATGATGGAATCAGCTGCAGTGAGGAGCAGAGTGAAATCATAAGGGAATCAGCTGCAGTGAGGAGCAGAGTGAAATCATAAGGGAATCAGCTGCAGTGAGGAGCAGAGTGAAATCACGAGGGAATCAGCTGCAGTGAGGAGCAGAGTGAAATCATGAGGGAATCAGCTGCAGTGAGAAGCAGAGTGAAATCATGAGGGAATCAGCTGTAGTGACGCGCAGAGTGAAATCATGAGGGAATCAGCTGCAGTGACGCGCAGAGTGAAATCATGAGGGAATCAGCTTCAGTGACGCGCAGAGTGAAATCATGAGGGAATCAGCTGTAGTGACGCGCAGAGTGAAATCATGAGGGAATCAGGTGCAGTGAGGAGCAGAGTGAAATCATGAGGGAATCAGCTGTAGTGACGCGCAGAGTGAAATCATGAGGGAATCAGCTGTAGTGACGCGCAGAGTGAAATCATGAGGGAATCAGCTGTAGTGACGCGCAGAGTGAAATCATGAGGGAATCAGCTGTAGTGACACGCAGAGTGAAATCATGAGGGAATCAGCTGTAGTGACGCGCAGAGTGAAATCATGAGGGAATCAGCTGTAGTGACGCGCAGAGTGAAATCATGAGGGAATCAGCTGCAGTGAGGAGCAGAGTGAAATCATGAGGGAATCAGCTGTAGTGACGCGCAGAGTGAAATCATGAGGGAATCAGCTGTAGTGACGCGCAGAGTGAAATCATGAGGGAATCAGCTGTAGTGAGGCGCAGAGTGAAATAATGAGGGAATCAGCTGTAGTGAGGCACAGAGTGAAATCATGAGGGAATCAGCTGTCGTGAGCCGCAGACTGAAATCATGAGGGAATCAGCTGTAGTGACGCGCAGAGTGAAATCATGAGGGAATCAGCTGTCGTGAGCCGCAGACTGAAATCATGAGGGAATCAGCTGTAGTGAGGCACAGAGTGAAATCATGAGGGAATCAGCTGTAGTGAGGAGCAGAGTGAAATCATGAGGGAATCAGTTGCAGTGCGGCGCAGAGTGAAACCATGAGGGAATCAGCTGTAGTGAGGAGCAGAGTGAAATCAGCTGTAGTGACGCGCAGATTGAAATCATGAGAGAATCAGCTGCAGTGAGGCACAGAGTGAAATCATGAGGGAATCAGCTGCAGTGAGGCGCAGAGTGAAATCACGAGGGAATCAGCTGCAGTGAGGCGCAAACGGAAATCATGAGGGAATCAGCTGCAGTGACATGCAGAGTGAAATCATGAGGGAATCAACTGTAGTGACGCGCAGAGTGAAATCATGAGGGAATCAGCTGCTGTGACGCGCAGAGTGAAATCATGAGGGAATCAGCTGTAGTGAGGCGCAGAGTGAAATCATGAGGGAATCAGCTGTCGTGAGCCGCAGACTGAAATCATGAGGGAATCAGCTGAAGTGAGGCACAGAGTGAAATCATGAGGGAATCAGCTGTAGTGAGGCACAGAGTGAAATCATGAGGGAATCAGCTGCAGTGAGGCACAGAGTGAAATCATGAGGGAATCAGCTGCAGTGAGGCGCAGAGTGAAATCATGAGGGAATCAGCTGTAGTGAGGTGCAGAGTGAAATCATGAGGGAATCAGCTGTCGTGAGGCGCAGACTGAAATCATGAGGGAATCAGCTGTAGTGAGGCACAGAGTGAAATCATGAGGGAATTCAGCTGTAGTGAGGCGCAGATTGAAATCATGAGGGAATCAGCTGCAGTGAGGCGTAGAGTGAAACCATGAGGGTTTAGGGTTCTGATCCGACTCACAAAATGTGCATATCACAGTATTGGTGTTGGTGGAGGTCTGCACTCTGCGAGGGCACTTCTATTTATATTAATCTATTGTTATATTTACACTTATTTATTGACTTAGCGTCTGCTGATAGGAGTTTTTACTTTACCTTTCTTTTTCAATGTTATGGCACTTTTTGTTTTCATGGCACTCTGAATGATCTGGCTGCTCTCGCACTAAACTGTAAGATCCAAGATGTTACAGGCCAATGGTCTAGCCTCAGGACCAAGCCCCCAGGAATAGCGCTGGGCTCTGAAGCCATTTGAACATGGTGGCGAAGCTCTATATTGCAAGTCACGTGACGCCATGCAGCCCACTTCGCCTTGGGCCGCATGGTCAGGAAGTAAAACCCGGAAGAAAAACCCCCCATGATGGCTTCATGCGCCAGTGAGCAGCGTCCGTCCGAATGCATGGGTGGGCGTGACTCGTCCCCTATCCAGTTCTTTTAATACCTCCATGCTCAGGACCCACATTTTCCTTAGTCATGAGATGCAGATGAGCTGACACCTCTGTCCAGCCACTAGTGGCAGGCAGCGGAGAGAGTGACAAAATCTGCTTCCAAAATGCGTTGTCGACATTGACGTTCTGTTCAGAACCTCCCTATCATTCCTCTCTATTGAGAACATAGCAGCATAGCTGGGCAAGAAATGCTGGGCTCAGGTGAACCACAGGGTAGCTGTACAGAGGAGAGATATAAGTGTGGATTTGGTCTTTTATATTTTTTATTGTAGTAGAGTGCTGTATTGTACAGAAAAGTGGGCAACAGCTTAAAGTAGGCCCTATAATATAATAGTCTAGTTTGAAATATTCAAGGATTCAAGAATAACTTTCTTACCGTCTGTCAGATGCTGCGACAGTCAGAGGCTCCAAGTCTTAATCAGCATGTTCTTTCCTTTAATGGAAGATAAAATGTCATGTTCTCTCTCTCTCTCGTAATAACAATCTGAGCCTGTCAGTTGCAAAAAGAAGCTTGTTTATTGGACCTACATGCACGCTTTGCGTATGCCCCGGCTGCCTCCGCTCCAGCTTGTTGCGCGGCTGCCAGTTGAAGCGATCTCGGTCAATACTGGACCAAAATGGTTGTCCTGATGAATCACTTACTGTGGACACAAACCGTTTGGAAAATAGGGTCCAGTTTAAAAAGTAGAAATTCCCCTTTAAATGTGAAAACGACTTAACGAGTTGAGAAATGTACATACTTTTTTTGTGACTGTTTTCTATATATTTGAGCTTGACCTTCTAATATTGATGTGATTGCCATGCTACATATTTGCACTAAGACAAATTCCTTATTTGTAATCTGATTACTTACTGTGGCTATTAAAGTGAATCTTGAATTTTGAATAAGAATGTCTAGAAAAAGTAGGGGGATATTTTGTCTGAATGTAGGCCAAAACAGTGGCTATAAATGATCTAGAATCTAAATAGGAAAATGAATCTTTAATTTGGACATTAGTGGGATACATGGACAAATTTCGAGTTAAAAAAGTAAATCAGTAGCGTGGTAAAAAAAAAAAAAAAGTGACATGAAACCCAGTTGAAATGGATGGAAATGATTGAGTCTGTTGTGAGCAAGGTAATTTGCAAGAAAAAAATTAGTTTCTGATTAAAATCAGACATTTGTGGGAACCTTTTATTTTTTTTAATGCAAGGAACTACGTTACTTAACTTAAAGGTCTCTTCAAAGTCTGTATATTTAATATGATGATTTTGACCTAGAAGCATGAGTGCTGAATCCCATTTCAAAGTATACATTTGCAAGACACAAATGTTAAATGTACTACAGTACTGTAATTGGTATAAGATTTCTTTCCTCTTGCAAATTTCTGAAATTTGACCTGTCATGGCCCTAAAATCAGCAGGGGATCTCCTTATGTCCCATTTTCCCTGAATTAAAGGTGAATTTTGTACTTTGGTTTTAGGTCACTGGTTATGAATTTACCACGTGAATTTATTAGAAGTATTTCTGGTTTGAACCCAGTGTTTTCTTTTTTATTTAATAATTAGGATAAGGTAACCCCTTTACGTAATATCAACATTGGTTTTGGCACATAAAACCCAATGAACCTCAATATTTCTCATTTCCTATTATGATATAGTCTGTTTTTTGAGGATGAAGAAAGTGTCGCACACTCACTGCTCCATATGCAAAAAGTTTTCATTAAAAACTTTTTGAATATGGAGCAGTGAGTGTGCGACACTTTCTTCATCCTCAAGTTTGCGATTTTGGTGATCAGCACCTCCTGAAACGTATTATTGGTGTGCGTTTCTATCTTCTTTCATAGTCTGTTTTTTACCACCTTATTGATTTTCTTCTCTCATTCTTCTCTCCCCCCCAATGCATGAATTAATGTTAAGGCTGAATTTTTCTATTTGGACTCAAGGTCATTTAGCCACTTTAAAGGGATAGTTCCGTTTGTTTGAAGTGGGGTCCTATCAGCTAGTAAGATACACTAACTGAAGTAGGTACAGTGGTCTTGAAGTGGGGCGCAGCGTCGAACGAGATCCGGCACCCAGAGCAGCAGCCTCACCAGCTTTTTCTCTGTAAGTCCTGGGGGTCAACAACTAAAACGTAATTTAGCACCTAAAACAACGCCCACCTAAACAAATCGATATCTGTGTACATGCACGCTCTATTTTGACAATTTTCAGCGCTTTACTTTTCCGCAAAACAGCAGTTTCATTCTGCACTGCTTTTTCTCCCAACCGTACAACTACCGTATTCCTCCGCTAAAAGCCTGCACAGAGCCGCAGCACTGGATTACTCCGCAGTTATTTGGGGGTATTTTATTTCTCTCGGTTTGTTAGTGAAGACACAACAAATAGAATACACGAACGAAAATATGAGTGATTTTGATAGTGAGGATGATATGCCATTCACCTTGGTGACAAGAGGATACAATTATGAACCAGTGAGAATACAGAAGAGGAACTTTTGCAGAAAGTGAACAGGCAGAAAGACAGATGCGCCTGCTGCCTAAATGCAGGGGTGCCCTGCAGACCTTTTTCACCATTCCCAGGATAAATTGTGGAAAACGTCCCAGACCAGAGAGGCCAGGTGACTTGTTGTCTCTAAAGTAAGTCAGTGTTTTATCTCTCTTCTAAGCCTTCCTGTGTTGTAAACCGCGGCTCTGTGCTCTGTGCTGGCTTTTAGCGGAGGAATACGGTAGTTGTCCGGTTGGGAGAAAAAGCAGTGCCGAATGAAACTGCTGTTTGGCGGAAAAGTAAAGCGTTGAAAATTGTCAAAATAGAGCGTGCATGTACACAGATATCGATTTGTTTAGGTGGGCGTTGTTTTAGGTGTTTTAGGTGGCTAAATTACGCTTTAGTTGTTGACCCCCCGTACTTACAGAGAAAAGGCTGGTTTGGGTGCTGCTCTGAGTGCGCGGTCTCGTTCCACAATGCGCCACGCTTCAAGACCACTATACCTAATTAAGTTAGTGTATCGAACTAGCTGATAGGACCCCACTTCAAACAAACCGAACTATCCCTTTAAGTGATTGTTTTGGAAAAACAAAATAAAAAATCTTTTGGGCTTTAGTGAATTATTATTATCTCAAATTAATGGATTTTCATCTCAATATTATCTCATTTAACCACATTATGCCACCTTTTTCTTTTTGCATTTTTCGGTTAAAAAATAATCAATATTAATCAAGATTTTCTTTTCTTTTTTCAACATTGCTAGTTTGTATGGTGGCGAATACTTGGGGAAAATGTATTTATTTTTCATCGTTTCGTCAAATGTAATTAAAGTAAGGTAAAAAAAAAACACTGTTAAGCGCATATGGTGGCCCAGAAGTACAAAACACAGCTTTTCACAAAACGTTGATATTACACATTTCTTTCTTTTTTTAACAGATTTTAGATACAGTATTATTGCTGCCTTTAATTATCCCTCGATGCTGCTTTCAGCAAAAAGAACAATGTTACCTGTAAATTGATAGTGGATACAGGATATTCAATAACTAACTAGTTTTCACTGAGTATGTAACAGTCATTGCACGTGCAGATTAAAACCTTTTAAACGGATAAGAAGCTGCAGCATTTGCATATTATATAACACAAGTAAAACATCAGGACTGCATGCAAGCTTATCTTGATAAAGCAGCATCAGATGTAGGCAGAGAGGTACTTACAGGAGAAGAGTCTGTGATTCTGTGAGCCTGCAGTCTGGTGTCTGTCTTTATATAGCCTGTCTGTAGGTAGAAACTCCTCCTCTGAACCCACAGACTTCCTTCACGAGGAGGCCCCATCTCAAGAAATGGTGACAGTGTGCACAGCTCATAATTCACTATTTGACATGAAGTAAAGTACATACAAAGTTATGCCGCCAGATGTCATCAGATACGTTTTAAATGCCTTCGTTCTGTCACAGCTTGATTCCTAGTTCATGATTTGGTCCCGTGCTTCAATGAAAGAGATACAGTCAAGAAATTACAAGTAGTTAAAAATTCAAGATTCAAGATTCAAGATTTTTATTGTCACTCCGTAGTACAAGTATCACGTGTGAAATTCTTGTGCTGTAGGCTCCGTTACAACATAGTGCAAAAAATAAAATAGAAGATATATAAATAAAAAACAAGAGGCAACGGGCAATAGAGCAGTAAGACACGCCACAGACAGTGGCGTATTCACTGCCCATAGTGCAAATGGTATGAACATACTTTAAACACAATTAGACATAATAACATTCTGTTAGGTGCAAATAGCGTATACCTAATTAAACATACTATTGAACATTAGTCATACATAATGGTGGCATCTACAGTGCGGTACAGTACGGCTACTACACTATTTGTATATGTTAAGGAGTCTCGTGGCCTGTGAGAAGAAACTGTCCCTCAAGCGATTTGTGCGTGCTCTTGGGACCCTGTATCTCCTCCCTGAGGGTAGCAGGGAGAACAGACTGTTGTGGGGGTGGTTTGTGTCTTTGATGATCTTCAAGGACCTCCTGAGGCACCGCTGGTTGTACAGATCTTGCAGTTCTGGCAGCTCACATCCTGTTACGTGCTGGGCCGCGCGCTTCACCCTTCTTAGCGCCCTGCGGTCCATGGTGGTGCAGTTCCCGTACCAGGTGGTGAAGCAGCCAGTCAGCAGGCTTTCAATGGTGCCTCTGTAGAAGTCCCTGAGGATTTTTGGCCTTAGCCCGAATTTCTTCAGGCGCCTGAGTCCGTGTAGTCGCTGTTGGGCCTTTTTGACAACAGTGGCGGTGTGGTTGGCCCATGTCAGGTCCTGGTGGATATTGACTCCCAGGTACTTGAAGCTGTGCACTCTTTCCACCACTGTGCCGTTGATGGTGACTGGGGGGTGTGTGCCCCCCCCCCCCCCCCCCCTCCTGTAGTCTACAATGACCTCCTTTGTCTTTGAGACGTTCAGAGAGAGGTGGTTGTCCTGACACCATTGTTCCAGGGCCTCTTGGAACAATTTGAGATCATCAATGATCATCAAAAATCTGAGATCATCTTGCAATGTGAGCCGGGGGGCAATGAGGGTTGCTGGGATCACGGTCATTTTCGAACTCGACCTTCATTTTTATATCAACTACACACGTGTAAATTTTCTTGACTGCATCTTGCACGGTTTTGACGCTATAGCATTCGAAAGATCTGTAATCATACATCACATCATAAACACCTGGCCAAATACTCCAAACGGCCGGTAACAAGGCGGCACATTGTGTCTTCCAGTGTTCCGCAGGAAATAATATAAAAGACATGCATGACAGTCTGGTTGGCTAACTGTCAGTCAGAGCTTTGTTAAAATTAGTCAGAAATGTAATGGTCACAAGATCACCAAAGGTATTACAGAAGGTTATTCTCTCATTTTGCTCAACACAATTAACAAACACGACAAGCAAAAAACCTCAAGTGAAAACAAATGTGATACAGAAAACTGTCATGTAGGCCAAGGGTTCCCAAACTTTTCAGCTCCCAACCCCCAAAATAACAGTGCCCCTCAATATCCCCGGAGGTGGTTGAAGCATACAAACGGTGCACACATGAGAATTTTGCAAACAAAACAATTATGGTTAAAATGTGTTCTTTCCAATAGTTCTTTCACATATTTCACATATTTTGTAGTTTATTCTTTAGGCCAATTTCACACATTCTGGAAATCATCTCGCGACCCACCCAGTGGTGTCCCGTGACCCCCTGAGGGGTCCCGACCCCCACTTTGGGAACCACTGATGTAGGCTACAGAGCCATGGTCAGGTGGAATTCATTGCCAGCTGCATATTGTTCAAGAGAATACTAAAGATGGCTTCAAAATTGTGTTAGATCTATTCCAAATATTTGAGGAATTGTGATTGAGTTGTGTGTAAACTAGGAGAAATGGTGCAGAAATCACAATAAAAAGAAACTAGAAATCCCTTGGCAGAGAATGAGAACTGTATTTTATTTTAATTTCCTTGGAATTACATGTGTGAAAGCGTAGGATGGATAAATATATATAATTTAAGAAAGTCATGACAATGATTTAACAAGTTTGCTAGTAGGCTAATTATTGAGGAATTGTGATTGATTTCTACTTTTGCATTGGGACTAATGTCTGTTGAAATAATTAGAATATTATTTCTCTTCCGTATGGACTTGATTGTTAATCTAATGAGAGGTATTTTGTTTGTTGTGGTTTTAGTGTAAGCTTACAGTATGTATGGTGGACTGCAGGAGAATAGCCAATGCTTATGCTGGTGCTACTGCTAATGGGGATCAGAAAGAAAGAAAGAAAGAAAGAAAGAAAGAAAGAAAGAAAGAAAGAAAGAAAGAAAGAAAGAAAGAAAGAAAGAAAGAAAGACAGAAACCGACCAAATCCGATCACCTTCTCAGCACGGTGAATGATGCACTGCAGTCTGGAGATGTCCTTGAGGGCAGCAGCAGCATACCAGACGGTGATGGAGGAGGTGAGGATGGATGGACTCGACGGTGGAGGTGTATCTACCTGTATGTCTGTGGACAGATTTTGCAAACGTGATAGCGTCAAAACCCTGCAAGATGCAGTCGTGAAACTTTACAGGCGTGTCATTTTTTTCTGATTTCCCCTCAATTATACTTGACCAATTTATCCCCATGCTGCCCTATTGGCTACATGCACAGTTGCGAGCTGCTTCTTTTTACCTGACAGGGGAGCTTCACCGGTAAGACGTCGCACGTGGGCTGAATCAGGATCATGCTATTCCCACCAGTTCCCATCCACCCCGACCAGGCGCCATGACCGACCAGAGGAGGCGCTAGTACAGCGACCAGGACACATACCCCCAATCCGGCTTCCCACCCTCAGGCACATCCAATCGTGCCTGTATGGACGCCCGACCAAGGTATCGCGTGGATACGAACCTGCGACCCTTGTGTTGGTAGGCAGGGAATGTACCGCTACACTACCCGGACGCCCTTACAGGTGTGTAGTTGACATAAAAATGAAGGCAGAGTTCAAACATGCCCCCCCCCCCCCCCACCCACACACGCTTTACGCCCCTGTGATCCCATCGCAATATGTCTCCCTCCTTTTTTCCAAATTGAGGTCATAGTGTTGATGTACGCCCCCCCCCCCCCCCCCCCCCCATTCAGGGTTTAGACCCCCTCCTCAATGCCTAAACTTAACCTGTGGAGTCCCCCTCCTCAATGCCTAAACTTAACCTGTGGAGACCCCCTCCTCAATGCCTAAACTTAACCTGTGGAGTCCCCCTCCTCAATGCCTAAACTTAACCTGTGGAGACCCCCTCCTCAATGTCTAAACTTTACCTGTGGAGACCCCCTCCTCAATGCCTAAACCTACCCCATGTGCCTGGCCCTAAGAGACCCCTCCCCAATGCGTATACCTGACCTGTGCCTCCTAAGGTGTAACTTGACCTTTGCCTCACCCAAACAGGTGCACAGTGCTTGTAACTGTGTGCCCGTGGGCGTATCATATTTGCACAATGTGTCCAAGATGTGCGCCAGACCAGTGATATATTATGCGTGATTGATATATTTGTGTTCACGATAACCCCGACTATAACCCAAAGTCAAATGTAGGCTACGCACGACAAGCCGATCATGCTTACTGACGTGTGTAGTCACCACACAAAGGCCCATTCTGAGGCAGGAAAACCCTGCCTCATGTAGTCCATGGGCCAAAGCTCAAAATGTCACTTGTCGGTACCACTCAAGGTGGCAAACCTTGCTTATGATTTTTGATAACATACATGTCTGTAGATGATATTTTCGTATGATAGCCATTCCTGAGTGGTAGCTGTGACACAGTTACCAGCTCATGAATTAACCAGCCCTAAAGTAAATTGCATTTTAAACGCTGGTGCATATCCTAGTTTAGGCACATGGTCAGGACATTTTTAAATCTTTTGTACTATTGTTTTTGGTCCTATTTTAAAGGGCACTTTCTTAGCTTTCATTTAAGGCCAGTTGTTTCTTTCTGACAAATATAGAGGTGACTTGAGCTCTTCAACCCATCAATGACAGACATGTTTCCAAAATGTTTGCCTAAATTGTATCATTTCTTTTAGCCCTGTGGCATCAAGGAACATCAGAGAGACCAAACACAAAAACTGGATGGCTTCCCTGATCTGAACCTGAGTGTTCTGTTATTGGACTTCTGTGCTTTAGACATGGATTGGCCATAACAAACACAATAGTCAAGCATAAGGATGCTCATAGGTCTATGGTACCAGAGTATCTTATTGATTGATTGATTGATTGATTGATTGATTGATTGATTGATTGATTGATTTTATGGATATATCAGACAAAATCCAAGGGATAGACATCTAAAAGTGTGAACACTTATTTCCAACATGGTCCCCAGTGGCGTGCCGTCCATTAGGCGAACTAGGCAAATGCTAGGGGCGCTTGAGCCGTTAGGGGCGCCAGAGAGGGTAAAGTTTTTTTTTTTTTTTTTTTGACAAATACCTACTATTATTTTGCAATACTAGACAAAAAATAAGCACAACAACGTCTTAAGTCTTTAAATAATAGTGAAATAAATTTTCTAATTCTGGCTTTCTGGCTGCCTGGGCTGCAGCACTTTCACCATGGTCCCTAATCCATACCACCCCACCCCCTGCACGGCCGCGCCCCCTTCTACCTGCTGAAGGGCCCAAGGGAGCTGGAAGGTGGGTGCTGAGGGTGCTGCAGCACCCCCTGGTGGCAAGAAATGAGATTTTCGAAATTGTTGGATTTGGCTGTCTTGTGTTTATACCACCAACACAATGCATTAAAAAACAGTTTGTGCTTCCCAGCTCTAATCTTATTTCATACATTCTCTCTTCAAAAGTGTTTGATTTTCATCATAATCTGGTTTTCCATAATAATAATAATAAGTTCAGTGTTTATGCCTGTGTTGCTGTCTGTTGTAGTGTAAAACGACTAAAGGGAGAGCAGGTGCTTACATGAAAGTGAGTGAGAAAAGGAGAAGATACTGAATAATGACATCACAACAGTATAATCCTAATGTTAATTTAAAATTAAATATTCTTCTAAATATGGATGAAAGTCCAAAAAACGTCAAATTTTCTTCGGCGCTGAGCACCGAGAATCCCTTCCTTACAGCACCCCCTACCTAAAAGTACTTCCAGCGCCACTGGGGAAGGGCGATTCTGAGCCTGCACTGCAGTCGGGGAATTAGCTGCAATATAATTTTTATTATATTTTCTTTGGGGGGGCACCATAAAAAATCTTGCCTAGGGCACCAACTTGGTCAGGCACGCCACTGATGGTCCCTGGTCTTATAAAAACAGGACATACGGTAACACATAACATAAAATAAACCAAATAGAACAATCAACAAAAACACACAAGTTCAATAACTTATACAACGGAAGGCTCGCACATTACTCTAGTTTACTCAGCAATAATTTTTTCAGGTTTTTAAAACCATTTAGATAATTTGCAGATTTAATTCCGTTAGGGATGTTGTTCCACTCCTCTCCACCGGTATAGAGGAATGTACTTCTCCCAACATCTTATGCCCATTGCCCAGGTGGATTATGACATGATGGGCCCCTGGGCATGGTCACATAAAGAGCCCCCCTCACAGCGCACATACCGGTAAGCAGTATCCAGAATAACTAAGACACATTCACCTGACTCTCAACAGGATTGACAGCACAGCCACCTGAACACTCAAAAACCAACAGCACAGTAACAAGAAATACATTCACCTGGATCTCAATACAGGCTCCAAAATTAACTTTTTTGTCCACCAGTCAAATGGTTAGTGAATGTAAACATTTTACCAGCCACTCAATAGATGACCGTTGTGGGGTTTTTGGATGGTGAGTGAAGCAAATCTACCAGCCACTTGCATATTTTACCAGCATTTGGCTGGTGCTAATTTTGGACGCTGTCTCAATAACACAGGATTTACAGCACAGGTACATTCAATTAAAGCCAAAAGCACAATAACCCTCTAATTGCCCATAAACGTATGGAACATTTTGTCAAAATAAGGGATAATTTTGTCCTGGGCAAGAGACGTGTTGGGTTTCATTTCAGAGCTCCGGTTTGTCGGATTTAACATCAAATGTGTGTGTTGTTGATCATTTATTTCACTCTGATCAAATTGTTGAATTCAACAGCTATTTTCCCAATGCTGGCATTGCGTGTGGGTTCTCTCTCTGTCGTTTGGGTTAGGTGATTTCTCTCCACTCCCCCAGGTACGGGGCTATCCTTTTACCACCCCGGCCTGGGGGGGGTTCACCCGGGCTATATTTCTGGGCACACCTCTAGCAGCCATGTCACCGTATCGTCATCCACAGACAGCAGGCCATGCATCCCGTTGGGAGCCCGATACATCGGGCATTCCAGAATGACATGGTCTGCTGTCTGTTCCTCTGCACCGCACTCACAGGTCGCACTAGGAGTCAAGCCCCATCTGAACATTGATGAGCGGAAACGCCCGACGCCGGTCCTGAGGCGATTAAGCCTCACCCATGCCTGTCTAGGCAGGTCCATCCCAGTAGGAGGAGAACCGACATCGGGGATGAAGCAATGGAGTCTAGAGGTGTTTACCTCCCACTCCATTCTCCAAAGGTGATCCGCCCATCTTGCTGCACTGATGTTGGCTTCACTGCATTGCTGCAGGAGTTCCCGAGCAGCAGGAACAAATGGGTGTCTGGACTTGAGGCGCCGGGGAGGCTCAGTTGTTGTGACAAGCCTTTCATGGAGCAGGTGGTTTGGCTCCATGGCCCGGCACGCCAGACGTGCTGTGGCTCCTTTGCGACGAAGTCCAGCGGGCTGGATGCCTGCAAGGATCAATGCCACTCGTGTTGTCAGCTTATTGCGCAGTGACTCGAGGTGTCGGCGGAACGTGAGCGACCTGTCCAGTGTCACGCCGAGGTAGGTTGGCTCGGCGCAAAATGGCAGGGATGTTCCTCCGACATGTACCTGGAGCTCACGTTTAGCCTCCCTGTTATTAAGATGGAAGGCTGCCGACACCGTCTTTGCCACACTTAGCTTCAATCTCCATTTATGGAGGTATGCCACTAGCGTCTGCATGTCCTGGCTCAGAGTCCACTCCACCGACTGCCAGTCTCCAGCGGAGAACACCAGTGCGAGGTCATCTGCATAGGCGTACTTCCGTGAGACTGTATCAGGCAAGTCGTAGGTATAGATGTTATACAGGAGGGGAGCCAGGACAGATCCCTGAGGGACGCCGTTCTTAAGGCGTCGTAACCTGCTTCGCTGTCCACTACCGGTGGTATCCTCGTATACCCCATTTTTCACAAATTGTGATGCGATTTTATTTGCAGAAATGGGGCAGTGGCGAGGGGAGTGTCTAGACCTGCCAGTGAGGTTGTTCAGGATACTCCATGCCTTGCGGCTGGAGTGCGTAAAGTCGATGGTGTTGACAGCCTCCTCCCAGCGCTCTTGTCTCCTTTGATCAAGTCTTAGCAACAGGGCTGAAGCAGAAGCCCAGGAAGCCAGTTTCTCTCCATCAGGTGTGCTGGTGTTATAGCCCCAGTCCTCATGCTGACAGTTAAAATCACCAGCATAGAGGCAGGGGTGAGGGAACACAGGGACTGACGCTGGCGTGAATCGCGAGGGAGGAGGTTTGTAGACGTTTACAATTTTGCAACCGGCAGCGTCCACGCACAACCACTCAATCTCTGACTGAGCAGAGGATTGGTTGACAAGAGTCCAGCTCAGGCTTTCATGAACAAACGTGGCAATGCCATGTTTCCTGCTCAGGATAAACCCGGCTAGAGCAAAGTTAGGTAGCACTAGCTTGTCAGATGAAATGCAATGGGTCTCCTGAAGGAGGATGACAAGAGCCTTAGTGGTGGAGGCCAACTTTTCGATGACGCATAACTTGCTGTCGGTGAGCCCTTCTGTGTTCAGCTGCAGTATTCTGGGTTGGAGGCCAGCGGAGCAAGCACCACCGGCCTTCCTTCCCGACTGCTGCCTAGCACTAGCCCGGGTGAGGGTCCTTAATTGACAAACTCTGTTTCGCTTCTGACGTTTTGCGGTCATAAGTTACTAACGGGGGGCACCACGTGAAGGTGTTTGTCTTGCTCCCCGTGTGTTTGTCTTGCTCCCCGTGTGGGTTACTATGGCTGAACAAACTAACTAACATTATGCAATTCACACCATAAGCAACTTTGACCGCGGCACGGTATGGTTGCTGGTGCAACCCTTCTGAAACTGCTGATATCACAACAGTCTCAAGAATTTACACAGAATGGTGCAGAAACAACTTTGGTCAGCAGAAAAGTATCTCAGAATGCAACACGTCTGTCACTTTGGTAGCCGGTTAACACCGAGCTGAAAGCTGATACCTACCCAGTATTAGTCTGGCACCAACCCTTCTGAAACTGCTGATCTCACAACAGTCTCAAGAATTTACACAGAATGGTGCAAAAACAACAACTTTGGTCAGCAGAAAAGTATCTCAGAATGCAACACGTCAAACCTTAAGGCGGATGTGACTTTGGTAGCCGTTTAACATTGAGCTGAAAGCCGATACCTACCAGGGTGGGAATTACACGGAGGCCTCCATTGCCCCTCCTTCTGGCCGTGATGCCCTGAGATCCTTAAGGCCACATTGGCAGTGCCCTGCTACCAGCCTGCTACTGTCAGTTGCTTTAAAAACGTCAGTGGTCTCAGTTTAATGTGCAAAGGATGTGTAATTGGCTCATTTTAACACACATTTCTGAAAAATCGCTCTTCACGATGTCAATAGAGCGATGGCCTTTGTGCCCTGGCATGTGGCCTTGTGCCCTAACAAAAATATGTGACGCTGAAGGCCAAATGGCCATGCCCCTAAAATGACGAAATTCCCACCCTGATACCTACCCAGTATTAGTCTGGCGTTCCAGTAAAGTGCTCAGTGAGTGTAGCTATAATGCCAGGGCAGCTGTTTTGCCCTTGCACATTCATTGCAGTGGACTCCATTGTGTAATAATGTAATAATACATTTTGGATTTATTTGGTAAGCTACTTATTGATGGCCCGAGATCGGCAGGGTAGACCATGATCTACAGCAGGGGGTTTCAAAGTGGGAGGCAGGCCTCCCCTGTGGGGCTCCAAGCAGTTTCAGGGGAGGCTCAGTGAACGGAAGTGGAAAAACATCAGTTATGAAAAGGAGATCACATAGGATGAGAACGGTTGGAATTTTCATGTATGCCTAAATCACCAATATAAAAAAATAGTTTTCATTAAAAGCAATGGGATTTGATGAGAAAATAAAAACATTGAGGTACAGCTGGAACACTATGCTCAAACCAAATAATGACAATACATTTTTGAAAATAACACATTTAATATATTCATCCAGAGCAACTCTGTTTGTTTACAGAAAGTCCTATGTCATTGTGTTACTTATGGATGAAATTCTATGGAAAATAAATTATTCCCCTTTTTGCTGAGGACCCCCTGGAACCCCGTCAAGGACCCCTTCGGGTCCCCGGACCCCATTTTGACCCCACTTTGAGAACCACTGTTTTAGATTATGTAATTTTTGATTCAGTCATTATAAATAACAAAATCACAGTATAAACAAATATGCAAATTATCCAGTATCTTCCATTCATTTCTTATTATGGATGTTTTTTTGTGTTCTTGATCACATCACAGATTTTTATTTTTTCATTGTTTTGTGTGAAATGTGAATGAAAGAATCTGTAATCCCTCATGACTGCAAATGACCACATGGTGAGAGTAGAATGTCCTTAAAGATCCTCTTTTCCACAACAGGCTCACCACAGTACCATGAGCCCAGTCCCAGACCATGCCTCACCACAGTACCATGAGCCCAGTCCCAGACCATGCCTCACCACAGTACCATGAGCCCAGTCCCAGACCATGCCTCACCACAGTACCATGAGCCCAGTCCCAGACCATGCCTCACCACAGTACCATGAGCCCAGTCCCAGACCGTGCCTCACCACAGTACCATGAGCCCAGTCCCAGACCGTGCCTCACCACAGTACCATGAGCCCAGTCCCAGACCGTACCTCAGACATGGCCTGTTCTCGGATGAGGGTGACGATACTCTTCCTGGTGATGAGGAGGAAGATGAGGATGAGAGGGTCAATGGTGGCCCTGGAGAACTACCAGAAGTACCTCTGTGATGACTGAAGACTGAATTTGAAAATGGGAAATCTGCGTGCTATCTTGCTGAGTGAAGCCCAACTATCCATCCAACATTTATTTTTTAAATAATACAGCCTAACATTTAAAATGACAAAGGGAAGCCCAAACTCTAATCTGTCCCTTTCTACAGGACAGCTTGGAGGCAAATGCAGCTTTGACCTTTATGAAGAATGCAGGACCTGCTACCAAATCTAATGAATGTCATTCTCAAGTTACTGGCTGGGACAGGATGTGGATTTCTTGGTGATTGCTGAGTGCAACACAGGGACACATAAGCTTGATGATATACTAACAGCATTTACATAGTCAAGTTGATTTCATCTTGGAAGTGGGGAAGATTTCAAGCAAAATGTTGGTGAATGGAGGATCTAGCATTGCTGCCAAAACCCAAATGATCGACCACAACCTTGAATTGTTGACCTCTGAGAAAGCCCACAGAAACTTTAGTTTGAAAGGGAAGGGTTTTCTTTATTCACCTTTAATTTCACAACTGTACATTATATGTTCATGTTTTTAAGTTTTCAAGTTTTAAGCAGTTTCAGAAGCCAAAGCTGTTACAGGTAGACATTTCCCAGAACCCCCCACAGGAAATAAGTCCACCCCTTTTTGTTATTTTACCAGTGTCATCAAGACCTTATGTATTCCCCATTTCAAACATAAAAGTATGATTTAAAAAAAAAGGTAATGTGGAAAAAAGTAAAGTGAATAAAAAGACAGTAAATGACGGTCAGTGAATTAAACATAAAACAAGTGAGCCAAGTATACATTGTGAAGGAAAATGTGTGTTTGTGCCCAGCAGATAGAACAGTTATATAGTGACAGATTCAATTATTACAATTATTCTACCTGCTTTAAGAAAAAGATAATAGAAGTGTCTGGGAAGAGTACTAACAACTGTATAACCCAGCAAGTCAAATTGGCATGTGAATTGAATTCACAATGAATGAGTAGGCTACACTGAATTAAACCAGACAGGAATTCAATTTCAAATATAAAATCAACTGTTCATTGCTGATTGTATTTAAATGTGGACAACTGATGAAAAAGATCCAAAAAGTACAGCAAACCTTTTCTGACAGATGAGCCAAGGTTCATGTGCTGTCGGAGTCATTCAGAGAGGGAAAATTCGCAACATGTCCTCCACTCAAGTTGGAACAAGTCGGCAACTCTATGAGAATTTTGGTACACGAGTTGCCGACCTGACGTCATATTTGCAGAAAGCAGGGCTGACAGATGGATGTTTTTTTTACGCTAACGCCGGGATTCGACTGAGTGCTTTTGCGTTGCGTTGCGGCTGTGCTCCGGTTTTGCTCCGTGCTCCGCCAACACTAACCGGCTGCGTGCAGAGCACGTCACGGCTCCGCTCCGCCAGACAGCTGGAGTGACGAGACCGACAAGTTCTCGCAGTGAAATCGTGCGAGACAATTTGTATGTGGGATAAATACAACAACAAACAGGCAGAAGATCATTGTTCCCAACTGGAGAAGCAGAGGAGGGGTGGAATCCACTCCCATAACTCCTGCTATGGTGTTCAACGCCAAATCCTTTTTGGTGTTGTCCTTGTAAAAAGGATGTGTCGTGTCATATATTATTTTGTGGTTTTCCACTTCAATGATGAACTTTTCCCAACACAGTCTCACAGAAAATTGTAACATAGCAACGTTTTGGACCAACGTTGCTATGTTACAATTTCGGCTCGAAAATTGTAAAATGGTAACGTTCTGAGCGAACTTGGTGCGGCTTTGCTCCGACATCCGGGAAAAATAGAAGCCTTGCGTATCTGCTTTGGAGAGCTCTGGATCGTCGGAGCTGGGACGGAGTAGACACGCAACGCAGCGGAGTTGGTGGAAGTTGACACATTGATTAGAGTGGAAACGTATCGGCTCCGAAGCCATACCGGAGCGCAGCCGGACCAAACCCGGACTCAGTGGAATTTGCGCGTAAGAAACGTTTTATGTAATTAGTGTATTTTGCATCAACTATTTGCTCCATGTCATGTGGTACTGTATTACTGTTAGTTGTTGTTGTTGTTGTTAGTTGTATTACTGTTAGTTGCTGCAGGTGTGGGCAACTGGCGCGAGTGCCCCCTGTGTCGCCCGCGCTGGAATTGCAACATATATATATTTATATACATTATATTGCAGACTACAACCAGTCTAGTTCAAAATCACTAATAATATAAAGTTCCATATTGTTTCAGCCTACGTGGATAGCAACATGACTCTGGACTGGGACACTGTTTCTATTTTTTTGGCGCTGGTTGCTATGATTTCCATGTTTCCGATCATCCCGACACTACAAGCACATGAACACCCGCATGTCGGAAGAACGACGCCAACTTGGAAAATCGAACCATCCGAGGAGCACATGAATGCACCATCTGCCCTCATCCTGAACAGCCTCCACCTTTCCTAAATGTCATAGACCTTCATTCAAATCATATTCCCTCATTTGTTTCATCTCATTTTGAGACACTAATTATTTGCATTTGATCACTTAGAACAGAAATATGAAAATCATTCGATCAATGATCTGATAATGTTTCCATTGAGAGACAATTATAATACTGAATTATTGTCCAGCCCAATATTAATTGACCTCTACTGTGTGGACAATGGTTTATCTCCTGCGTGGGCTCTCATGTGTGTTGTCAAGGTTCCTTTCCGACAAAAACATTTACCACAGACTGAGCATTTAAATGGCTTATCTCCTGTGTGGACTCTCATGTGTCGTTTCAAGGATTCTTTACGACTAAAACTGTTACCACAGACTGAGCATTTAAATGCTGTATCTCGTGTGTGGAATCTCATGTGTTCTCTCAAGTTTCCTTTCTTATGAAAACATTTACCACAGACTGAGCATTTAAATGGTTTATCTCCTGTGTGGACTATCATGTGGTTTTTCAAGCTTCCTTTCTTACGAAAACATTTACTACAGACTGAGCATTTAAATGGTTTATCTCCTGTGTGGACTCTCATGTGTTCTATCAAGTTTCCTTTCTGACCAAAACCATTCCCACAGAATGAGCATTTAAATGGTTTATCTCCTGTGTGGACTCTCATGTGTTGTTTCAAGGATTCGTTCTGATGAAAACTGTTACCACAAACTGTGCATTTAAATGGTTTATCTCCTGTGTGGACTATCATGTGTTCTTTCAAGGTTCGTTTATGTCCAAAACTGTTATCACACTTTGAGCATTTAAATGGTTTATCTCCAGTGTGGACTCTCATGTGTTGTTTCAAGTTTCCTTTCTGACAAAAACTGTTACCACAGACTGAGCATTTAAATGGTTTATCTCCTGTGTGGACTCTCATGTGTTTTTTTAAGTTTTCTTTCCGACCAAAACCTTTCCCACAGAGCAAGCATTTAAATGGTTCATCTCCTGCGTGGGCTCTCATGTGTGTTGTCAAGTGTCCTTTCCGACCAAAACATTTACCACAGACTGAGCATTTAAATGGCTTATCTCCTGTGTGGACTCTCATGTGTCGTTTCAAGGATTCTTTACGACTAAAACTGTTACCACAGACTGAGCATTTAAATGCTGTATCTCCTGTGTGGAATCTCATGTGTTCTTTCAAGGTTTGTTTATGACCAAAACTGTTACCACAGACTGAGCATTTAAATGGTTTATCTCCTGTGTGGACTCTCATGTGTGTTGTCAAGTGTCCTTTCTGACCAAAACTGTTACCACAGACTGAGCATTTAAATGGTTTATCTCCTGTGTGGACTCTCATGTGTGCTGTCAAGTGTCCTTTCTGACCAAAACTGTTACCACAGTCTGAGCATTTAAATGGCTTATCTCCTGTGTGGATTATCATGTGTATTGTCAATTCTCTTTTCCGACCAAAACTGTTACCACAGACTGAGCATTGAAATAGTTTCTCTCCTGTGTGGACTCTCATGTGTCTGGTCAAGTTTCTTTCATGACCAAATCCTTTACTACAAACTGAACAACTAAGATGTTTATTGGTAAGAACTTCAATGTTTTTCTGTCTGTCTAAGATAGACTCACGTTCACTAGATTCCGCCCAATTGTCACTGTTTTCAGTCTCAGAAGAGTCTGAAGTCTTGCCAGGACTAGCTGTTTCTGATACTCCACAGTCCTCTTCATCAGCTTCTGTTTTCATCTGTACAGTTGAGCTGCTGGCTAGAGCCGCTGCCTCTCTCTTGTCCTCAGTTTGGCTTTGATGAAGCTGTGAGGACTGAGGTTTCTCTTCCTCATCTTCACTCTTCACAGGAACAGGAGTGAATTGGAACTTGGTGATATCAGCCTCCTCCAGCCCTTGAAGCTGCTCTCCCTCCTCGAGTTCCTCCTGTTCCTCTTTAATGTGTCGGGGCTCTGGGTCCTCCTGGTCCTTCAGGACTTCTTCTTTGATGACCAACAGCTGCTGGAAGCCTGGAGGTACAGCTGCTCTGTGTAACCGCACTACAGGATTTAAATCAATGTCCAGCAGTGTCCAGCAGTGTTGCTCATTCTTTTTGGAACGAGAAGAGTCTAGCCTGATATCAGACTGAATTGTTAACTTGTTACACTCCATTTCCTTCTTCAGAAGGAGTCAACTCAGTGCAGTGGGAAGATCTGAACTCAGGCAGAGAAGCTCAAGCTTCCTCCTGGTAGTCTGCTATCTTCTTTCAAACAGGCCAAATATCTCTTCAACAGCCGCAGTTAGCTAGCCTGACTCCGCCAGATGGGGGCGGCATTGTTCCACAAATTCACAATCCCAAATGTGAACGAACTCATCCATCTGGCAGCGTCAGGTTAGCAGTTAGCTGCTAGTTCACCAACGCTGTCAGGTTTTGCCTTTTGGACATTAGACATTTCCATACAGTGACACAGGAAGTGTTCCTCCTGAACGTTTTACTGACAGACGTAACGCTAGTTAGCTCCAATAAACGTTAGCTCCTTGATCCAGGACAGATCCAAGACGGTGGGTTTGTCCTGCCTGTGAAGCTAATGGCATTAGCTTGTGAAGCTAATGGCATTAGCTTCATAGCTAACTAAAGCATCTGAGTCCATACGAGAGAGGAGCTTCTTCTTCCTCTCTGTGCTAAACGGAGCCTCGTCTCCACTTTATATATTCGCGATAATATAATCCATACATCCAGAGTCTCCTGTTGCTCAATTACACTTGTTACAAATAAACGATACTAATGAAAAGAGGAAAATCGGTAAGCTACACCTTTGTCCTTGGGGCTCCGCCACGGTTTTCTCAACAGCCCACAAATCTCCTGCGCAGCCGCAGTAGCCGCTCGGTGAGCAGCGCTCAGTCTCAGCTCCTCCGTTTGTTTTCCTTCTTCCAGCAGCAGAAGGTCTTCAGCAGCACAGATGTAGCCTGTACTACGAAGCTAGTTTAATGCCTTATCCGAGTAAGTTTGAGTTTAAACCTGGTTTAGCTGTACTACAAAGCAAGTTAACTTTCAATCACCATGGCAACTGACGCTGCAAAGCTAACCTGGTCGCGACCAGGTTAGCTTCAGAGGATAAGATCAAAATCCATGAGAGACCCATATAATCGGCTCTCTGGAGTCACTCATTAATATAAGATCGCCATATGAAAAATAGATTGCAGTCAACTGAGAATAGAACAAGCAAAACATTTGTGGCTCTGTAGGCTACATAATTAAATTAAGCCTACTACCACTTTATGTCTTAACAGCTCAACATGCGTGGAGAAATATGATCACTATTAATCACGCAGCGCATATCATGAACGGACCCTCAAATGGAGTGAGGGTGATATTCTCCTACATGCCAGAAAAGCCTATACATATAATATAGATATGGGATAAATATGGGATAGCCCCAATACTAAATATGCAGGCTATTCTTGCATCTTTCAGCTGGAACTGTGTCCTGTGCCAATATATGAGCAAAAATAGGCTAGTTTTTTATCAATGATAACTATGCCTGCATCGTCTCAATTCAGTTCAGCAGTTTTCTCTTTTATAGTAGGCTATTAGGCTTTATACTAGGCTATTTTATATATGAATTATTCGATCAGTGCAACCACACACATGAGTGATAGAGATCATTATTCATTGAGCATGCGTTTCTAAATCTATGGTCTAAATAGGCTTACAGATTGTGGAAATGTATAGACTGAGATTACACATTTACATTTGTTGCTGCTGTATCAATGCAGCTGTATCAGACAGAAATCGCTGATCAAAGTAAATCAAATGACTGATGTGAGTACAAGCTGCTGCTTTAGACAGCCCTTCAGCAGACTATCCAACGCGGATTTTCATTCTGACATTAAATCGCGGATACATTAAATATCCACTAAAACTCTGATCATGCACTGCGCTTTCATTGAACGAGGAAATGGGTGTGGGCGTGGATCAACTCAGCTGTTCATAATGTGAGCGCACCTCTTTCGCATGGATGCGCGCCTGTGCACGAGCGAAAAACGTGCGCGTGCACAGGCAGATCCCAGCTTCAGTTATCGAGTAAAAAACCAGCGTGGTAGTATGCTTAAACTAGATAGCTTTGATCCTGTTCAGTCAAACCAGATCAAAGTGACAGATCGCGGGTCTGTTAAGATAGCTTCGTAGTACAGGGTCCAGCTGGGCTCACACACAATAAAGTGTGATGAATTGATGCTTGCCTGCCTGCGTGCGTGTGTGTGTTTCTCTCGTGGATCATTAATCAGTTTGGCTTTGACTGTTCCTGCTGCTCCCCCCAGTTCCTCTCCCCCCAAACAGGCACCCCAACCATTTCTAGTGAACAGAGAATGTACCATATAGTTTCTCGCATACAGTGTACCACAATGCAATGCTGTCATGTTTACCAAAGGAGAAGAGTGAGATAGTGTCCAAAACCCATTTGATCATTCCCCATAGCCTATAGTTTGCTATGATAAACACTACAAGGGGAATAGTGAGTGAGTGAATAAGTGAACCATTCCGAATACAGAATATGTAGCCTATATATATATATATACAGAACACCACTTATTGCCTCAGCCAGGAAGGAAGGACTTACATTACATCACTGATGACATCACAATTGCTCAAGTGACATCACTGATGACATCACTTCCCTCACAAATCGTGACTGACATGCACCCGGAACCCACTTAGCCAATTTTATCGAATATTATTCTATAACGGCAAGATAATCATATAAGATAAGCACTCGGAATAACTGAAATAAAATAAATGACAAATTGATCTAGAATAGAGGTGCCCGAATTCTTTCCTATGAAGGGCCAAAATGAATGTGGATGGATGAAAAATAAATGAAATATATGTGACATTACATTAAATTGTATTATTTTATAGACAATTTACATTGTAAATCTAAAATAGGTCTGTAGGCTAGCTTTAAAAATGAGCCTGCCACAGCCTCTGAAAGACGGTCATATTGGCCGCGATTTATTTTTTATTTTTTCAAAACCATGGAGGGCCAAAACAAACTGAGCGTGGGCCAAGTTTGGCCCGCGGGCCCCAAATTGGTCAGCCATGATCTAGACGTTAGACGTTATTGTTTCCCTGTCTGTTGTAAGTATAATCATCTATAACAGTGGTTCTCAAATGGGGGTCTGTGGCACTTTGCCAGGGGGTCTGCAAAAAGTTTTCAGGAAAATACAAATAAAAACGTTTTTGTTTTTTTGGAAAAGCTTCATAGTTCAACAAAAATATTTTATGCTTTAAATCTAAAATGGTTCATGGATTACCTTCTAATCTAACAAACCTATCAATTTAAAAGTGAAGCATGTTACCGAGGAAACAATTAAGCTTAGCCAAAAATCAGAATGAGGGGGGTCCCCGGTATATTTTCTATCTTGTAACTGTAAGGGGTCTTTAGCTGAAAGACATTTGAGAACCTCTGATCTATAATACTTACAACTGTGTGACCCTAAAATGATGTAATTGTAACATAATGATACAGTAGGTAGAGAAATAAAGCAAAATTGAGAGGTACAGAGAGACAGATATCCAATCCAAATCAGACGTGACAGTGCATCAATTTTATTATTACATGTTGTCCATTAAATAATACCGTACACATGTAAATATAATATAATATAAAATATAATTCTGTTTTTTCAAGTAAGAGCTACTATCATAGTTTAGGCTGAAAATTTGACAATCAAATTTGAGTTGCTCTTTTGAAATCACATTGCAACAAAGTGAAAGGTTGTGCATCAAAAAGCAAAAAAAGGGAACAATGCTCTCAAAAAATGGCTTGATTGATGATACAGAACAAATAATGTAAGAGTTGGATTTGACAAAGTAAATTCCACATTGGATGAACACAAAAAGCAATGTTTTTGTGTTCACACATTTTTTGTTGCTGTAGCACTATTATTGTTTCTCTCTGCGTGGATCTTCTGTATGGGTTCCTTTCTTCATTGTTTCCTCTGGCACATTGGACGGAAATATTTAAACTCAACAGCAATGGTGTTAAGGTACTCTTGTCTGTTTACAGCAACACAGTACTAAAGCCAATATTACAAGATATTACAATATTATTACATTATAATAACTAGTCTCGGCTCCCAGATGATGAGTGAACTGGGAGTCTACATTATAAGCGTTAATCAAAACCATATGTCTCTAAATCCAAATCAAGAATCTAAAATCCTGTAATTAAAGAGAAATAGATGAGTTCTTAATAAACAATTGTGTTAAGTACTGAACATATTAGAACATTGACATACATTTTATATCTCTCTATATATATATGTAAAGAGAGCGCGAGAGAGATACGGTCTTCAAAATACAACATAAGGCTCAACAGAAGACCTAAACATATTTAGGACGCCAGGCCAGACAAGGGTTTGCAAAAGTAACAAAAATATTTATTGAATATAATCAAAATATTCAAAGTAACGAAGCATACAAACCAAAAAGACTGGAGATCCGGCCAAACTGAACAAAAGGGCCTGGGCCAACCCCTTTGGGCCGTCGAAGCCAGTATAAGGCTGTAAAACAAGAGAAGCTAAACTTGGCTAAACCGAAAATATAACTACCGGGGACTCCAGCCTAAACTAAAATAACAAACAAAGTAACAACAACAAATTACCACTGGAGAGGAGAGTCCTCTCCAGGTGGGCTGTGTGGGTCAGAGAGAGATCTAACTGCTCTCTACTCCAGCCTCCCTTTAACCCTAGCCAGGGCTGACTGACTCCAGGTGTTCCTGCTCAGGTAATCAGAGCAGAAACCCCAGAGGGAGGGGGGGGGGGAGAGAAGGATATATATATATTTATAAAACGGCTCTCTCAAATCAAGCAATCTGATTGGCTCACAGCCGTGGTATAATGAGCATATATCACAGTCAATATACCACAGTTAGAGTCACTCACTGTGTGAAGCAAATTGTAGTGGACTACTTAGCACCACTTGGCTCAGGGCCAGTAGGGCTTTATAAAGCTCATCTCATTTTTGCTCACACACTGATTTAAGACATTTAAATAATAATCATAATTTTCATATTGCCATACTTGGTAACCGTTTTATAAAAGCAATAGATCACTTCAGAGCATGATATACAGTATGCTCATTGTACCACACCTAATGGTGTTTTCGCCTGACGCTGTAGGTGTGGTATAATGAGCATATACCACGGCCTGTCGTGAGCTATTGCTTAATTTCATTTGTACATATATATATATATATATATATATATATATATATATATATATATATATATATATATATATATACACATCCTCATTTACAATGGTGTTGAGAGCAACATATAAAAAACTTGCACAGGAACAAGAAAACATGGGGACATAAAATTAAAAAAGTTATCAAATTAGATGCAAATACAGTAAATTACAAAGCCAAATATATTAAGAAATTAAAATTAAAAAATGTAAATGTAATTAAAACAGTTGCATTCAAACACCACTTGACAAGCAATCTAAAATGGGCTAGAGAGGGCATGGTATCTCATTTAAAAACATTTTTAAGGCTTTTTCAGGTAGCAGGGGCACTGTAACTTAAAGCATTCTTTCCAAGAACTTGAAACGGGCGATCTGAGGCGGATGTCAAGTGATTATTTCTCTGCCATACAAAGATGGATGAATTGTGGGAGTTTACCAAACACTAAAGCTCTAAATATAAATACAAACTATCGTTGATCGCACCTTTGAGGAGTAACCCCCGCTTCTCCCTTTGGTGCCAATATTCCTTCACAGCAAAAACACAGCATTATTCCTTTCAATCATGATTTTGATAAGGTAAGATGATGAGTGTGTTTCCTTCACAATGATATTTCGCCTATATCATGAGTGAGATTTTTTCTCTATGTAAAAAAATGTGATATTTTCTTCAGAACATCTCTTTGCCTCTTCTGTTTTTCTTCATACATTTCCTGCTCCATTTCCATACGTTTTGGTTGATTGGCTACCTTGGACATGATTCTTGCTTTGTCTTTCATCGCCTCCAGAGATTGAATCCCAGCCAGGTAGCCTTCTTTGGCCTCTGACTTTTCTTTTTCAATGAGCAAGTCAATGTACTCTATAGTACACAGCGGGTTAGGCCTCAAGGCGATTTTATTCAGCCGATCTAAGCACCGTGCTGACGTCTCTATGCGCGACAGCATTGTAGCCTGAAGGTTTTGAATCTCTTCTTCGTGCTTCTCGATCAGCTCTTGAACACCCTTCTTAGCTTCTCTAGCCTTTTCATACTTCTCCTTCTCCTCTTTCAGTGTTCTCTTCTCTTTAACATACTCCCACCTATACTTCTGGTTGAGATGCACACGACAATGGCACGTGCACACAGTGCAGTTCCCATGTGAATCCATGGCTGCACAGGAAATGATTTCTTCATCTTGTGGTATGGTACAGGGGTAGTGGCATGTGACGGAACACTCCTGACAGTTGGTGGAAAACTCTCCTTCTTCTGTCACTTCTTTTTGGACACGCTTAGTAGTGTCAACCTCAATCTCAAAATGTTCATTTGAAGCCATGGTAGCTTCATGCTCTTGGATTGTCTGTTTTGTCATCTTAATTTCTTCAAGTTTTGCTGATACAGCTTTAATTTGCGATTGCAAATCTTCAACGGCTGTTTCAAGCTGCTTGCGCTCTTTTAGAACCCTAGTGGTCATCTGCAAGCTTTTGGGGGTCATTTCGTCTAAAGCAGTGAAGAAACCTTTCATGCTTTTGACCCCCATGGTCCAAATCATTTGAACATAATCCATGTCTTTGTCAGAATTGCTTTCAGAGGTCCTCCTGCCACTGGGGGAGCTGTTGTCTGCACAAAGCACTGAGTTGTTGAATTTGAAGTGAACTGGAAGTCCTCTGTCCGTTTTGGGGCCTGGGAACCCAGAGACATTGATCGCCTCGAGAACCGGTGGCTGCTGGCTGCCTGCAAATGTCACCAACATCTGAATGTTCTCTGCCACATCTTTACCAAAAATGGAGAACGCTGACTCAAACACATACCTGTGTGTTGGTGTTAGCCGTGGAAGAGAGGCCTGGGTCACTAAACACACCGCGTCAATCTCTCGGACTCCCTCAGCAGAGTTGAAAAGCCTTGCGATCTGCTCAGTGATCGCCCGGTCTCTTTCTAGTCCTCTTGTGAAGCCGGGAGCTTCAACAATGGTCAGAGAATATGGGATTTCAAACCCCTCTTGGTGGTTGATTTTGTACACAGTGACTTTAGAAGTCTGGCTTTCAGCTTGCGATCTCATCTGATCCTCATCAATCAGTTTAAATCGGAAAGTGTCACTCCACTCTATACCAACAATGTAGTTGATCATCCCGTTGATGAGAGTGGACTTTCCTGACCCGGTTGCTCCAAAAACCATTATAGTGCGATTTGGCCTCATGCTTTCTTTGCCAAAACTGTAAGCCCTGCATCCGTCCAGATCCATGTATTGTTTCTTCAGAGGTAGTTGGTAAACTGAGGGCGATTCCGAATTTATACGCGTGGTTGTTGGCCTACATTTGAGGAATTCGGCAAGCCGCACAAATTCACGCTTTGTTGTCTTGGCATGAACTGTGATGCCTTCCCGGCTGCTGCCAGCTGCACCACACTCACATCTGACCCTGACAGCATACTCTGTCTCTGGCTGGAGCCCACAAATGATGGCATGTTGTGCTCTTGACACCGTTTGTTTCCATTCAAGTTCTTCGTGTTTCACCTCGGGGGCCGCTTTTGCATACTCCACGATGTAGCTCACAACGTTGACACCTTTGCCAAGCTCAGCAGGTTTCCCCCAGCTAACTGATATCTCACTTGAATTTGCTTCAACTCGAGGTATTCCAGGAGGACTAGGTAAGGTTGTGAAAGCAGTGGCTTTACTGGCGGGCCCTTTACCTACTGAGCACACGGCTCTGCATCTGAACATGTACTCTGTGTTAGGAGTCAGACCAGATACTGTGACGTCTTCAGCTTTTGTTGCTTTCTTTTCTTGCCAAGCATGTTCTTCTCCATTGACACAATACTCGACAGAGTAGTGGGTGACGTCCTCCGCTCCAAATGTTGGTGGGGAAATGGTCACTGTCACGCTGTTGTGGGTTGTGTCACTTACTGCTGGTGCTTTAGGCTCTGAAGGTGGCTGAAAGTGATCAGAGACGAAGGTGCGTTCTTTATAAAGATAGACAGTTGCACCTTTCTGTGTCTCATTTGTCATAACTGCTGTTAGGAACCTAATGTTGTCGTTGCCCTTGTTAGCCTCTGCAAAATCAGTGAAGCGCTTAGATTTTTCGTTCATTGCTTCCACTACTTCATTTGAACAATACCATTGTTCCTTTTCTACGTCATAGTTATGATGTATTTTTTCTGTAGGACTCTTTGCGCTGGCTGGTCTGTTTTCTTTCAAGTAGTTTGATAAAGCTGAGAGGTATGGTTCAGCATTTCCCAGTGAGGTGAAGGCAAAGCATACAGCATGCTCTGCACTACCATGGCAGATTTCATTGTAAAGAGCATGTTGAGATGTGATAATCGTGGTGTTTTTCATCCTCTTGTTAAGAGATTCTAATATTTCGATTTCTGTCTCTTTACAATCAATCCACTCGTTCAGGTGTTGGTTGTTGAATGGAGAAGAAGGTCTCTTTTTCAGGACATTTGCGAGCTCCCCCTCCCTTTCCCCACCTCCCCGGATTGATGGAAGTTTCTTTGCCATGGTCTGCTGGAAATCTAGCTTGTAGCCAGAGCACAATTGTTTAAACGTCTTCAGCTTTTTGCAAATCTGTGGCAATTGCTGGGCCTGGGTGGTTTTGATTACATCATTGCACCTCATCTCCAGCTCACTAAAGTCCTCCAGGACCTTCTGTGCAAACTGCACTAATCCAACACTTATCTCGCGGACAAGTCCGGCCGCTTTAGAATCTACATTTTTCAGGGGCAACAGCCAGACCTGTATTGGTACAGCTTTTTCTCCATTTGCTCCCAGTTTTTTTGGAAGGCTTTGGTAGACTTGTATTGCATCATGAAAGGACACAGGAAGGTTCTCAATGACAAAGTCCCCATGGAATTTACAGGATAATTTCTCAGCTTTTGCAATGTCGCTGTCTCTTATTTGCACGGAGCCTTCGCCTTCTATCGAAAGCATAGGAATCTTCTTGATCATAATCTTCAGATCGCCCTCAATAGCTTGATGATCATCATTCTTGGATAACTCACGGTCAAATACAAAGAAGGCTTGCGCACCATAAAGGATACCTGTAACTACATGTGTTGCTGCTACTCCTTGTGTCTGATGTTTCACATTGTCTGTTCCAAGATGATTCATTGACAGTTGCTCGAATTTTGTGGTCGCTTTGTATTTGAGTGTGACTCTCGCCTGATTTTTGGAAATTGTGTGATCCTTTAGGTATTTGGCAGAGCCCTCAACCTGTACCAGTCCACTTAAGATACTTGCCTTCAGAGAGGCTTCAACATTTAATGTTGAAGATTTGTCGTCAATTGATTCTGATGCAACTATCCCAAATTCAGTGTGTGGCTTGGGTATTTCTTGGATATGCTCTTCCAGGGTCTCACGGTCCCACAATGTCATGCCTGCAACAGAGGGGGTAAAAGTTCTTACTTTTATTGACACACAGCCAGGCTGCAGTTCTTTTCACTATATAGCATGGGGTGAGCTACATTTTAGATGAAAACAACAGAACATAATAATAATATATATAATATATATGTACATATATATGTACATATATCAATACATATACAGTACATATATATATATATATATATACACACACACACACACACACATATATATATATATATATATGTGTGTGTTGGTGTATATGTGGGTGTGTGTGTATATATATGTGTGTATATATATAGTGCGCGTGTGTGTATATATTTGTGTGTGTGTGTGTGTGTGTATACATACGTATATACATATACACATATATACACACACACACAGATTTACTGTCTCATGGAAACACTTGAACAGAATGGTCATTCAGCCTGAATGCATTCTTTATTTTAGCGACAACTTTGGTGATTAGCGGTTATTGGAAAAGCTTTGTGAACTGGATGGATCACTGTTGTGTTAGAGCAGGCAGATTTTTCCCAGTTGGATTACATTTAGCTTTACATTAAAGGCTTACAGTACCAGGGATCAGTGAATCACTGCAACAGTCGTACAGCATCCCGAGTTTGAAAGGTCGGCCAAGCGCTGCCATTTGCATCGGCTTCGGCTGCATCGCCATCGCTCAGTCTGCACTGGAGAAAACACACAACAGTTTGTTAGTTTGGTACTTATTTACTTGTCACTTTGTAAAGTGGCTGCAAGCAGAGCTGCAGTGAGGAGCAGAGTGAAATCATGATGGAATCAGCTGTAGTGACGCGCAGAGTGAAATCATGATGTAATCAGCTGCAGTGAGAAGCAGAGTGAAATCATGATGGAATCAGCTGTAGTGAGAAGCAGAGTGAAATCATGAGGGAATCAGCTGCAGTGAGAAGCAGAGTGAAATCATGATGGAATCAGCTGTAGTGAGAAGCAGAGTGAAATCATGAGGTAATCAGCTGCAGTGAGAAGCAGAGTGAAATCATGAGGGAATCAGCTGTAGTGAGAAGCAGAGTGAAATCATGAGGGAATCAGCTGTAGTGACGCGCAGAGTGAAATCATGAGGGAATCAGCTGTAGTGAGAAGCAGAGTGAAATCATGATGGAATCAGCTGTAGTGACGCGCAGAGTGAAATCATGAGGGAATCAGCTGTAGTGACGCGCAGAGTGAAATCATGAGGGAATCAGCTGTAGTGACGCGCAGAGTGAAATCACGAGGGAATCAGCTGTAGTGAGGCGCAGAGTGAAATCATGAGGGAATCAGCTGCAGTGAGGCGCAGACTGAAATCATGAGGGAATCAGCTGTCGTGAGGTGCAGACTGAAATCATGAGGGAATCAGCTGCAGTGAGGTGCAGAGTGAAATCATGAGGGAATCACTGGTAAAAACAAGATTTTCACAGGGAGATAATCCAACCAGCACAACAGGGCTGTCCACTAGCGTGCCTCTTGTCTCTCTCTATTTTTCTCTTTTAAATTGATTTTTATGAATGGGAAGGCGATCTACCAGTACAGCCTTTCCGATCTACCGGTAGATCGCGATCGACATAATGGCCAGCCCTGTTGTCGAGAGTCGGGGTTCGAGGTGTGGGTAGGGGGATTGGCTGGGGGGATGTGGGTGGTTCAGGTTTAGGATTCTGATCCGACTCACAAAATGTGCATATCACAGTATTGGCGTTGGAGGTCTGCACTCTGCGAGGGCACTTCTATTTATATTAATCGATTGTTATATTTACACTTATTTATTGACTTAGCGTCTGCTGATAGGAGATTTTACTTTAACTTTTTTTTTCAATGTTATGGCACTTTTTGTTTTCATGGCACTCTGAATGATCTGGCTGCTCTCTGCTCACTAAACTGTAAGATCCAAGATGTTACAGGCCAATGGTCTAGCCTCAGGACCCACATTTTCCTTAGTCATGAGATGCAGATGAGCTGACACCTCTGTCCAGCCACTAGGTGGCAGGCAGCGGAGAGAGTCACAACATCCGCCGCCAAAATGCGTTGTCGACATTGACGTTCTGTTCAGAACCTCCCTATCATTCCTCTCTATTGAGAACATAGCAGCATAGCTGGGCAAGAAATGCTGGGCTCAGGTGAACCACAGGGTAGCTGTACAGAGGAGAGATATAAGTGTGGATTTGGTCTTTTATATTTTTTATTGTAGTAGAGTGCTGTATTGTACAGAAAAGTGGGCAACAGCTTAAAGTAGGCCCTATAATATAATAGTCTAGTTTGAAATATTCAAGGATTCAAGAATAACTTTCTTACCGTCTGTCAGATGCTGCGACAGTCAGAGGCTCCAAGTCTTAATCAGCCTGTTCTTTCCTTTAATGGAAGATAAAATGTCATGTTCTCTCTCTCTCTCATAATAACAATCTGAGCCTGTCAGTTGCAAAAAGAAGCTTGTTAATTGGACCTACATGCACGCTTTGCGTATGCCCCGGCTGCCTCCGCTCCAGCTTGTTGCGCGGCTGCCAGTTGAAGCGATCTCGGTCAATACTGGACCAAAATGGTTGTCCTGATGAATCACTTACTGTGGACACAAACAGTTTGGAAAATAGGGTCCAGTTTAAAAAGTAGAAATTCCCCTTTAAATGTAAAAACGACTTAACGAGTTGAGAAATGTACATACTTTTTTTGTGACTGTTTTCTATATATTTGAGCTTGACCTAATATTGATGTGATTGCCATGCTACATATTTGCACTAAGACAAATTCCTCATTTGTAATCTGATTACTTACTGTGGCTATTAAAGTGAATCTTGAATTTTGAATAAGAATGTCTAGAAAAAGTAGGGGGATATTTTTCAAAATTGATCAAAGTCTGAATATAGGCCAAAACAGTGGCTAAATGATCTAGAATCTAAATAGGAAAATTAATCTTTAATTTGGACATTAGTGGGATACATGGACAAATTTCGAGTTAAAAAAGTAAATCAGTAGCGTGGTAAAAAAAAAAAAAGTGACATGAAACCCAGTTGAAATGGATGGAAATGATTGAGTCTGTTGTGAGCAAGGTAATTTGCAAGAAAGAAATTCGTTTCTGATTAAAATCAGACATTTGTGGGAACCTTTTATTTTTTTTAATGCAAGGAACTATCAAAGTCTGTATATTTAATATGATGATTTTGACCTAGAAGCATGAGTACTGCCATGCTGAATCCCATTTCAAAGTATACATTTGCAAGATACAAATGTGTGTTAAATGTACTACAGTACTGTAATTGGTATAAGATTTCTTTCCTCTTGCAAATTTCTGAAATTTGACCTGTCATGGCCCTAAAATCAGCAGGGGATCTCCTTATGTCCCATTTTCCCTGAATTAAAGGTGAATTTTGTACTTTGGTTTTGGGTCACTGGTTATGAATTTACCACGTGAATTTATTAGAAGTATTTCTGGTTTGAACCCAGTGTTTTCTTTTTTATTTAATAATTAGGATAAGGTAACCCCTTTACGTAATATCAACATTGGATTTGGCACATAAAACCCAATGAACCTCAATATTTCTCATTTCCTATTATGATATAGTCTGTTTTTTGAGGATGAAGAAAGTGTCGCACACTCACTGCTCCATATGCAAAAAGTTTTCATTATAAACTTTTTGCATATGGAGCAGTGAGTGTGCAACACTTTCTTCATCCTCAAGTTTGCGATTTCAGTGATCAGCACCTCCTGAAAGGTATTATTGGTGTGCGTTACTATCTTCTTTCATAGTCTGTTTTTTACCACCTTATTGATTTTCTTCTCTCATTCTTCTCTCCCCCCCAATGCATGAATTAATGTTAAGGCTGATTTTTTCTATTTGGACTCAAGGTCATTTAGCCACTTTAAGTGATTGTTTTGGAAAAACAAAATAAAAAATCTTTTGGGCTTTAGTGAATTATTATTATCTCAAATTAATGGATTTTCATCTCAATATTATCTCATTTAACCACATTATGCCACCTTTTTCTTTTTGCATTTTTCGGTTAAAAAATAATCAATATTAATCAAGATTTTCTTTTCTTTTTTCAACATTGCTAGTTTGTATGGTGGCGAATACTTGGGGAAAATGTATTTATTTTTCATCGTTTCGTCAAATGTAATTAAAGTAAGGTAAAAAAAAAAACACTGTTAAGCGCATATGGTGGCCCAGAAGTACAAAACACAGCTTTTCACAAAATGTTGATATTACACATTTCTTTCTTTTTTTAACAGATTTTAGATACAGTATTATTGCTGCCTTTAATTGTCCCTCGATGCTGCTTTCAGCAAAAAGAACAATGTTACCTGTAAATTGATAGTGGATACACGATATTCAATATCTAACTGTAGTTTTCACTGAGTATGTAACAGTCATTGCACATGCAGATTAAAACCTTTTTAACGGATAAGAAGCTGCAGGATTTGCATATTACACAACACAAGTAAAACATCAGGACTGCATGCAAGCTTATCTTGATAAAGCAGCATCAGATGTAGGCAGAGAGGTACTTACAGGAGAAGAGTCTGTGATTCTGTGAGCCTGCAGTCTGGTGTCTGTCTTTATATAGCCTGTCTGTAGGTAGAAACTCCTCCTCTGAACCCACAGACTTCCTTCACGAGGAGGCCCCATCTCAAGAAATGGTGTGACAGTGTGCACAGCTCATAATTCACTATTTGACATGAAGTAAAGTACCGTACATACAAAGTTATGCCGCCAGATGTCATCAGATACGTTTTAAATGCCTTCGTTCTGTCACAGCTTGATTACTAGTTCATGATTTGGTCCCGTGCTTCAATGAAAGAGATACAGTCAAGAAATTACAAGTAGTTAAAAATTCAAGATTCAAGATTCAAGATTTTTATTGTCACTCCGTAGTACAAGTATCACGTGTGAAATTCTTGTGCTGTAGGCTCCGTTACAACATAGTGCAAAAAATAAAATAGAAGATATATAAATAAAAAACAAGAGGCAACGGGCAATAGAGCAGTAAGACACGCCACAGACAGTGGCGTATTCACTGCCCATAGTGCAAATGGCATGAACATACTTTAAACATAATTATCAAGTCAGTCGGGTGAAGTCCAGCGACAGGAAGTAACCCACAGCTCGCAGGACATCAGCACCCCTGATGTTGAGGCAGGTCCTAGCACCGAGGAAAGCAGAGAGGCCAGCCAGCCAAAAAGGGAGAAGATTAGCGGTCAGAAGCCTAGAGTTAAGTGGCCAGGTGCAGCGGAAAGTAGGAAGTGGGAAGATATCAATAGTGATTTGGTTAGGATGTTAGAGAAGCTTAAAGGAACTGCTGAGAGTAAGTTGGAGAAAATGGGAGATTGTATTTATGATTATGGTAAGGAAAGGTTTGGCGTCTTTGAGAAAAGGAAGAAACTAGAGGGTGAGGTAGTTAAATCTAGGCGCCAACAAGAGATAGATATACTTATCCAGGAGAGAAGACAGCTTAAGAGGCAGTGGAGGAAAGCTACAGAGGTTGAGAAGGAAGGCATTGATTGCTTGCAGTCAGATGTGAGGGATCGGTTGGCAGTTTTAAGAAGAGCAGAGAGCATTAGGAAAACTAGGAAAAAGAAAGAGAGAGCTAGAATAGCATTCTATAAGGATCCATTTAGATTTGTGAAGTCATTGTTTAGTAAGGAAAAGAATGGTAGCCTTATGGTACCTAAGCAGAAGCTTGAGGAATATTTGGAGGAGGTTCACAAAGATAGGGAAAGGTTTAGAGAGATGACAGTCCCAGCTGATATTCCACCTATTGGTGAAATAGAGAGCCAGTGTGATGATAGCCCACCAAGGTGGAAAGAAGTTCAAGAAGTAGTGAGACGTGCAAGGGCCTCTTCAGCCCCGGGTCCTAATGGAGTCCCCTACCGGCTGTATAAGAGTGCTCCAGATGTGTTGCAGTTTCTATGGAAGCTGATGAAGGTAGTCTGGAAGAAGCAGGTTATTCCTAAGGCGTGGCATAGAGCAGGGGGAATCTTCATTCCTAAAGAAAGGGACTCGTTAGAGATAAGTCAGTTTAGACCTATCAGTCTACTTAATGTTGAAGGGAAGGTTTTCTTTAGTGTTGTGGCACAGAGGCTGTCTAGTTATCTAGAAAAGAATAGGCTAATAGATACTTCGGTGCAAAAGGCTGGAATTCCCGGCTTCTCCGGGTGCTTAGAGCACACCAGCATGATCTGGCACCAAATCCAGTCAGCTAGGCATGAGAAGAGAGACCTGCATGTAGTATTCTTGGACCTGGCTAATGCTTTCGGGTCAGTGCCGCATAGTCTGTTATGGGAGGCCTTTGATTTCTTTAGAGTGCCAGGTAGTATAAAGAGCTTAGTTAAAGCCTACTTCTTAGATATTCAACTCTGCTTTACCACAGCAGAGTACACTACAGCTTGGCAGCAGCTGGAGATAGGCATTATGGCAGGGTGTACAATTTTCCCATTAGCTTTTACCATGGCAATGGAGATCATTATTATGGCTTCAAAATGGGTAGTGGGTGGAGAAAGGCTGCAGGGAGGGCTGCGGCTCCCTCCAATTAGGGCATACATGGATGACATGACGACTATGACGTCAACCGCTCCATGTACTAGCAGATTGTTGGATAAGTTAAATAGTAATCTGCAGTGGGCTAGAATGAAAGTGAAGCCAAGTAAGTCCAGGAGTATTTCAATCATTAAAGGGAGGGTAGTAGGTAAGAAGTTTGTTATAAATGATGAGGTGGTGCCTACAGTGTTAGAGAAACCAGTCAAGAGTTTGGGAAGATGGTATGATGCAAGTCTCAGTGATAAGGGACAGTTTGAGGAGGTGAGGCAGGAAATGATTCAAGGTATTTCAAGTATAGACATGTCAGGGCTCCCAGGAAAGTTAAAGTTGTGGTGTTTGCAGTTTGGATTGTTGCCTCGGTTGATGTGGCCACTGACAGTGTATGAGGTTCCCCTTTCAAAGGTAGAAAAGCTAGAAAGGATGATTAACTCATTCATTAGAAAATGGCTCGGAGTCCCACGCTGCCTAAGCAGTGTAGCCTTATATGGGAAAGGCATATTGGAATTGCCATTATCTAGCCTGACAGAGGAGTTCAAGTGTGCTAAGGTTAGACTGGAAATGACTCTGACTCAGTCAAAGGATCCAGTGGTTAGGAGTGTAGCGCCCACAGTTAAAACAGGGAGGAAGTGGAACCCAAAGGAGGCAGTACAGCAAGCACAGTCAGCTCTTAGACACAGGGATATCATAGGTCAGGTGCAGCATGGGCGTGGAGGCTTAGGGTTGTGCATAGGGAAACCTGTGTGGAACAAGGCATCAGTAATAGAAAAGAGGAATATGGTAGTTGAAGAAGTACATAGGCAAGAGGAGGCAGTAAGATGTACTAAGGCAGTGTCGCAGGCAAAGCAAGGACAGTGGGTGAACTGGGAGAGTGTAGAGAAGAGAAAGTTGAAGTGGAGAGAGTTGTGGAGCATGGAGGCCAGCAGAATTAGATTTATTCTAGGGGCTACTTATGATGTGCTGCCATCTCCCCAGAACTTAAATCAGTGGTTGGGCGAGGATGGTGCCTGCCCGTTGTGTTCTAGTGTATGTACATTGAGGCATATAGCCTACTGTCAGGGTGTAAGGTCAGTCTCTCCCAGGGGCGATACACCTGGCGTCACAACCAGGTGTTGAAATGTTTGGCAGCTGCAGTTGAGGAAAAGCGGCTAGAAGTAAATACTCTAGTTGCTAGCAAAGAGACTAGACAGATCAAATTTGTACGTGAGGGAGAAAAGATTAGACCAATTAAGGTCAGGCACAAGTTAGGGCAGCTAAGTAGTAGGTGGAGCCTGGGAAATGAGGGTTGACTTGAATGAACAGCTAGTCATCCCAGCATATATAGTTAGCACCCGGCTACGTCCGGACTTGTTACTGTGGTCTGAGGTAGAGAAGAGAGTTTATTTTATCGAACTCACAGTCCCGTGGGAAGATCAAGTTGAGGAGGCTTATGAGCGCAAGAAAGCTAGGTATGCTGAAATGGCAGCAGAGGCAGAGCAGCGAGGTTGGAGGGCTCGAGTGCGGCCTGTAGAGGTGGGCTGCCGTGGTTTTGTGGCAAAGTCCGTTATTGCCTTACTAACTGAGTTGGGCATTCGGGGACGGAGCCTGAAACTTGCGGTTAGCAACATGTCTCAGGCAGCAGAACGAGCAAGTGAATGGCTGTGGATAAGGAGGAAACATGCTAGCTGGGGAGCTCGCTAAGGTCAGATTGATTGTTTGTTGTTGGTCATGATTAAAGGTCCGCATCAACAGGGCTGAATCATTGACGGTGGTGGTGTAGTTAGGGATTGTTTGTTGTTGGTCATGATTAACGGTCCGCATCAACAGGGCTGAATCATTGACAGTGGTGGTGTAGTCAGGAATGTCATACCGAACCGACCTGGATAGCTAGGCTTAGATAGTGAGGTAATATGCAGTTGTGCGGTGTTAGCATGGAGGGGGGTGTTTCCAGGACGCTGGATTACACCGTTAAGCCTTCTTGAGGTGTCGTGGGCCTAACTTAACGAAACGTCGGTGAAGGAAGGTGCCCACTTGAAAACCCCAATGACATGCTTCATACTGCTGTTGGCTAGGGTAGGTAACTGGTGATTTGTGTCTTGTTTATTAGTTTGTTAGCCTGTTAGCTTGTTTTATTCTGGATTGGGCTTCTAAATGTGTTTTTCCTCGGATTTTGGCACAAGGGATAGTAACATCTTGTCCTGTGTATTAATTAATACTAAAAATAGACATAATAACATTCTGTTAGGTGCAAATAGCGTATACCTAATTAAACATACTATTGAACATTAGTCATACATAATGGTGGCATCTACAGTGCGGTACAGTACGGCTACTACACTATTTGTATATGTTAAGGAGTCTCGTGGCCTGTGAGAAGAAACTGTCCCTCAAGCGATTTGTGCGTGCTCTTGGGACCCTGTATCTCCTCCCTGAGGGTAGTAGGGAGAACAGACAGTTGTGGGGGTGGTTTGTGTCTTTGATGATCTTCAAGGACCTCCTGAGGCACGGCTGGTTGTACAGATCTTGCAGTTCTGGCAGCTCACATCCTGTTACGTGCTGGGCCGCGCGCCTCACCCTTCTTAGCGCCCTGCGGTCCATGGTGGTGCAGTTCCCGTACCAGGTGGTGAAGCAGCCAGTCAGCAGGCTTTCAATGGTGCCTCTGTAGAAGTCCCTGAGGATTTTTGGCCTTAGCCCGAATTTCTTCAGGCGCCTGAGTCCGTGTAGTCGCTGTTGGGCCTTTTTGACAACAGTGGCGGTGTGGCCGGCCCATGTCAGGTCCTGGTGGATATTGACTCCCAGGTACTTGAAGCTGTCCACCCTTTCCACCACTGTGCCATTGATGGTGATTGGGGGGGGTGTGCCCCCCCCCCCCCCTTCTGTAGTCTACAATGACCTCCTTTGTCTTTGAGACGTTCAGAGAGAGGTGGTTGTCCTGACACCATTGTTCCAGGGCCTCCTGGAACAATTTGAGATCATCAATGATCATCAAAAATTTGAGATCATCTTGCAATGTGAGCCGGGGGGCAATGAGGGTTGCTGGGATCACGGTCATTTTCGAACTCGACCTTCATTTTTATATCAACTACACACTTGTAACCTTTCTTGACTGCATCTTGCACGGTTTTGACGCTATAGCATTCGAAAGATCTGTAATCATACATCACATCATAAACACCTGGCCAAATACTCCAAACGGCCGGTAACAAGGCGGCACGTTGTGCCTTCCAGTGTTCTGCAGGAACTAATATAAAAGACATGCATGACAGTCTGGTTGGCTAACTGTCAGTCAGAGCTTTGTTAAATTTAGTCAGAAATGTAATGGTCACAAGATCACCAAAGGTATTACAGAAGGTTATTCTCTCATTTTGCTCAACACAATTAACAAACACGACAAGCAAAAAACCTAAAGTGAAAACAAGTGTGATACAGAAAACTGTCATGTAGGCCAAGGGTTCCCAAACTTTTCAGCTCCCGACCCCCAAAATAACAGTGCCCCTCAATATCCCCGGAGGTGGTTGAAGCATACAAACGGTGCACACATGAGAATTTTGCATAGGATGGATAAATATATGTAATTTAAGAAAGTCATGACAATGATTTAACAAGTTTGCTAGTAGGCTAATTATTGAGGAATTGTGATTGATTTCTACTTTTGCGTTGGACTAATGATACTTGATACAGATTTTGCAAACGTGATAGCGTCAAAACCCTGCAAGATGCAGTTGTGAAATTTTACAGGCGTGTCATTTTTTTCTGATTTCCCCCCAATTATACTTGACCAATTTATCCCCATGCTGCCCTATTGGCTACATGCACAGTTGCAAGCTGCTTCTTTTTACCTGACAGGGGAGCTTCACCGGTAGGACGTCGCACGTGGGATGAATCAGGATCACGCTATTCCCACCAGTTCCCATCCACCCCGACCAGGCGCCATGACCGACCAGAGGAGGCGCTAGTACAGCGACCAGGACACATACCCCCAATCCGGCTTCCCACCCTCAGGCACATCCAATCGTGCCTGTATGGATGCCCGACCAAGCCGGAGGTATCGCGTGGATACGAACCTGCAACCCTTGTGTTGGTAGGCAGGGAATGTACCGCTACACTACCCGGACGCCCTTACAGGTGTGTAGTTGACATAAAAATGAAGGCAGAGTTCAAACATGCCCCCCCCCCACCACACACACACACACACGCTTTACGCCCCTGTGATCCCATCGCAATATGTCTCCCTCCTTTTTTCCAAATTGAGGTCATAGTGTTGATGTACGCCCCCCCCCCCCCCATTCAGGGTTTAGACCCCCTCATCAATGCCTAAACTTAACCTGTGGAGACCCCCTCATCAATGCCTAAACTTAACCTGTGGAGACCCCCTCCTCAATGCCTAAACTTAACCTGTGGAAACCCCCTCCTCAATGCCTAAACTTAACCTGTGGAGTCCCCCTCCTCAATGCCTAAACTTAACCTGTGGAGACCCCCTCATCAATGCCTAAACTTAACCTGTGGAGACCCCCTCATCAATGCCTAAACTTAACCTGTGGAGACCTCCTCATCAATGCATAAACTTAACCTGTGGAGACCCCCTCCTCAATGTCTAAACTTTACCTGTGGAGACCCCCTCATCAATGCCTAAACTTTACCTGTGGAGACCCCCTCATCAATGCCTAAACTTTACCTGTGGAGACCCCCTCATCAATGCCTAAACTTTACCTGTGGAAACCCCCTCCTCAATGTCTAAACTTTACCTGTGGAGACCCCCTCATCAATGCCTAAACTTTACCTGTGGAGACCCCCTCATCAATGCCTAAACTTTACCTGTGGAGACCCCCTCCTCAATGTCTAAACTTTACCTGTGGAGACCCCCTCATCAATGCCTAAACTTTACCTGTGGAGACCCCCTCCTCAATGCCTAAACCTACCCCATGTGCCTGGCCCTAAGAGACCCCTCCCTAATGCGTATACCTAACCTGTGCCTCCTAAGGTGTACTGTAACTTGACCTTTGCCTCACCCAAACAGGTGCACAGTGCTTGTAACTGTGTGCCCGTGGGCGTATCATATTTGCACAATGTGTCCAAGATGTGCGCCAGACCAGTGATATATTACGCGTGATTGATATATTTGTGTTCATGATAACCCCGACTATAACCCAAAGTCAAATGTAGGCTACGCACGACAAGCTGATCATGCTTACTGACGTGCGTAGTCATCACACAAAGGCCCATTCTGAGGCAGGAAAACCCTGCCTCATGTAGTCCATGGGCCAAAGCTCAAAATTTCACTTGTCTGTACCACTCAAGGTGGCAAACCTTGCTTATGATTTTTGATAACATACATGTCTGGAGATGATATTTTGGTATGATAGGCATTCCTGAGTGGTAGCTGTGACACAGTTACCAGCTCGTGAAGTTAACCAGCCCTAAAGTAAATTGCATTTTAAACGCTGGTGCATATCCCAGTTTAGGCACATGGTCAGGACATTTTTAAATCTTTTGTACTATTGTTTTTGGTCCTATTTTAAAGGGGACTTTCTGAGCTTTCATTTAAGGCCAGTTGTGATTTCTTTCTGACAAATATAGAGGTGACTTGAGCTCTTCAACCCATCAATGACAGACATGTTTCCAAAATGTTTGCCTAAATTGTATCATTTCTTTTAGCCCTGTGGCATCAAGGAACATCAGAGAGACCAAACACAAAAACTGGATGGCTTCCCTGATCTGAACCTGAGTGTTCTGTTATTAGACTTCTGTGCTTTAGACATGGATTGGCCATAACAAACACAATAGTCAAGCATAAGAATGCTCATAGGTCTATGGTACCAGAGTATCTTATTGATTGATTGATTGATTGATTGATTGATTGATTGATTTTATGGATATAGAATAACAAAATCCAAGCGATAGACATCTAAAAGTGTGAACACTTATTCCAACATGGTCCCTGGTCTTATAAAAACAGGACATACAGTAACACATAACATCAAATAAATCAAATAGAACAATCAACAAAAACACACAAGTTCAATAACCATGACAACGGAAGGCTTGCACATTACTCTAGTTTACTCAGCAATCATTTTTTTCAGGTTTTTAAAACCATTTAGATAATTTGCAGATTTAATTCTGTTAGGGATGTTGTTCCACTCCTCTCCACCGGTATAGAGGAATGTACTTCTCCCAACATCTTATGCCCATTGCCCAGGTGGATTATGACATGATGGGCCCCTGCATGGTCACATAAAGAGCCCCCCTCACAGCGCACATAGCGGTAAGCAGAATTAAAGCCAGAATAACTAAGACACATTCACCTGACTCTCAACAGGATTTACAGCACAGACACCTGAACACTCCAAAGGCAACAGCACAATAACAAGAAATACATTCACCTGGATCTCAATACAGGGTCCAAAATTAACTTTTTTGTCCACCAGTCAAATGGCTAGTGAATGTTAACATTTTACCAGCCACTCAATAGATGACCATTGTGGGGTTTTTGGATGGTGAGTGAAGCAAATCTACCAGCCACTTGCATATTTTACCAGCATTTGGCTGGTGCTAATTTTGGACGCTGTCTCAATAACACAGGATTTACAGCACAGGTACATTCAATTAAAGCTCAAAGCACAATAACCCTCTAATTGCCCATAAACGTATGGAACATTTTGTCAAAATAAGGGATCATTTTGTCCTGGGCAAGAGACGTGGTGGGTTTCATTTCAGAGCTCCGGTTTGTCGGATTTAACATCAAACGTGTCTGTTGTTGACCTAATTGAAGTGTGATTACACCTGCATGCAACATGTGTTTATTGTTTATCATTTATTTCACTCTGATCAAATTGTTGAATTCAACAGCTATTTTCCCAATGCTGGCATTGCGTGTGGTTACTATGGCTGAACAAACTAACTAACATTATGCAACTCACACCATAAGCAACTTTGACCACGGCACGGCCGCACGGGTGCAACCCTTCTGAAATCGCTGATCTCACAACAGTCTCAGGAATTTACACAGAATGGTGCAAAAACTACAACTTTGGTCAGCAGAAAAGTATCTCATAATGCAACACGTCTGTCACTTTGGTAGCCGGTTAACACCGAGCTGAAAGCTGATACCTACCCAGTATTAGTCTGGCAACCAACCCTTCTGAAACTGCTGATATCACAACAGTCTCAAGAATTGACACAGAATGGTGCAAAAACAACTTTGGTCAGCAGAAAAGTATCTCAGAATGCAACACGTCAAACCTTAAGACAGATGTCACTTTGGTAGCCGGGAAACACTGAGCTGAAAGCCGATACCTACCAGGGTGGGAATTACACGGAGGCCTCCATTGCTCCTCCTTCTGGCCGTGATGCCCTGAGATCCCTAAGGCCACATTGGCAGTGCCCTGCTACCAGCCTGCTACTGTCAGTTGCTTTAAAAACGTCAGTGGTCTCAGTTTAATGTGCAAAGGATGTGTCATTGGCTCATTTTAACACACATTTCTGAAAAATCGCTCTTCACGATGTCAATAGAGCGATGGCCTTTGTGCCCTGGCATGTGGCCTTGTGCCCTAACAAAAATATGTGACGCTGAAGGCCAAATGGCCACGCCCCTAAAATGATGAAATTCCCACCCTGATACCTACCCAGTATTAGTCTGGTGTTCCAGTAAAGTGCTCAGTGACTGTAGCTATAATGCCAGGGCAGCTTCTGTTCTGTCACTTTGGTAGCCGGTTAACATCGAGCTGAAAGCTGATACCTACCCAGTATTAGTCTGGTGTTCCAGTAAAGTGCTCAGTGAGTGTAGGTATAATGCCAGGTCAGCTTCTGTTTTTCTCTTGCACATTCATTGCAGTGGACTCCATTGTGTTTTTGAGTTGAGGTTTGCCAAAGTGAAAGGGGTTGGATACTTCAAACAGCACATATTACATTTTTCATTTTCTAAAAAATATTTAGTACTACTGGACTGGCTGGCTGTTTAGCTGCTGGTGGTGGTAGTGTGTGTGTGGGGGGGGTGTTCAACCACTTTTGTGAGGCACTGTATGCATGTCACATTCTGATTAGGGGCTGAGCCCCCCTAGAGGTCTGGAACTACAGTCGCCCTGCTCCTCATAGCACAGAGATAAGTCCAGCTACCAGCAGTCTTATTATCAGAGCTCATCTTGACCAGTTACTTCTAACATTAGAAAATAACATTTGAATCTATAGGCCTCAGTATTTCATGGGAAAATTAACACAATTACACTCATCTATTATTGACCTAATATTAATTAGGATATGAATAGATGATTAAAATGATGTGATCATGCTTATGTCAGCATGCATTTTCAGTTAACTTCTGAGCTGTTCTTGTTCTTGTTGAGTGCAAAGTGGGGGGTTTTCTAGGTGTATAAAGGGCAGAGGTGTTTAGGCCCTTTTGGCAGCAGAGATAGGCAGGTTTCCTCTTGAAGCAAACAGCAGTTTCCTTAAATGAAAGCTAAGAAGGTCCCGTTTAAAATAGATTGAAAAAGATTGACAAAAGATTGAAAAATGCCCTGACCATGTGCCTAACCCAGGATATGCACCAGCGTCTAAAATGCTATTTACTTTAGGGGTGGTTCACTTCACAAGCTGGTAACTGTGTCACAGCTACCACTCAGGAATGGCTATCATACCAAAATATCATCTACAGACATGTGTCTTATCAAAAACTATAAGCAAGTTTTGCCACCTTGAGTGGTACCGGAATCTGGACTGGCCCACTGACTAATGTAGATAGAGGACCAAAAAAATATCTCAATATAATGTAGTCCAGTACAACACCACTGTCAACTACAACCTTAATAATGAACATCATTAAATCCCTGTCAATGTCAACAAAAACTGAACTGATTATAAATATTATAAAGGTACAATTTATGGAGAGCATTGAATTGTATTAGATGTTAGTTAGTTGGATTAGTTGTTTTCTTGTATTGGCTTGCACAATTCTGCATTTATTGAATCAATAAAGATATCAATCAATCAAAATAGATTGTGCAGGTGTACCTAATGAAGTGGCCACTATATAGGCCATTATTGAAACCTATTAAATTAAGTGCAACCAGCGAGGGTAAATCGACATTGACTGATATTGATTGAATGTCATGTCAGAGCCGGGGGAATCGTAAGTCTCGTTAATAAAAACATCCCTTTTATTGCCACTAAAATAATACGCTCACTGAGCACGTTATGAGCAGCATAATACTGAGGAGCTATCAGCTTTCAGCTCAGTGTCAACCGGCTAGCAAAGTGACATCCGCCTTAAAGGAACAGTCCGCCCATTTTCAAACAGCTTTGTATCATTAGAACATGAGTAGGATATCAGAAAACTGTAAACGGTTTTGAAGTCTGTCATTTAATTTGACAGTTATTGAGTGTTAAAGTGTGGACCAGTGACATCACTGGTCCACACTAACTCAAATTAATAACTCATTCACTCAAATCAACTCCCAATAACTGTCAAACTAGATGAATGATGAATACCGTAAATTCCGGACTATAAGACGCACCGGTGTATAAGCCGCGGGACCAAAATTGACTATTTTTTTCTTCTATAAGCCGCACCGGACTATAAGCCGCGGGTGTTTTGATGTTTAATTACCATATGAAAGGGTTCGTGCACAGAGAGGAATGTCGGGAAAGAGATCGCTGTTTGGGGAAGCTCCCATTTATTAACATTTCAACAAAACAAAACAAAAGTCAGGTCACTAATCCCCAGACAAAATCACACAACAATAGGCTACCGTATATGTGCAGCAAACCTGTAACCAGAGAAGTCAAGTCACTAATCCTCGTCTTCCTCTTCTTCCTGCGTACTGAAACCACCAAAGTCCTCATCTTCAGTGTCGGAAACGAACAGGTTCAGGGTGGCTTCGTCAACCACTCTCCTCTCTCCTTCAGGTGCCATGGCACGAGTCCGATACCTCACGAGTCCGACACCTCACGAGTCCGAAAAAAGAGGCTAACTTCCCCCAGACCCTAACCCAAAACCTAACCTCTCCCACCCCCACGCCTAAACCTAACATCCCCCAGACCCTAACCCAAAACCTAACCTCTCCCACCCCCACGCCTAAACCTAACCTCCCCCAGACCCTAACCCAAAACCATGAGGTGTCGGACTCGTGAGGTATCGGACTCGTGAGGTATCGGACTAGGGGGCAGTCCCCGTGGCGTCATCCTCTTCATCCCGCAGCAGTCCAGCGTTTTGGAACCCGTTGGTAATTGTGGATGTTTTCACACTCCTATAATATTCCGTGATCTTCCTTTGTGTGAATTCGCCGAAGTTTGTGATTTTCTCCTGATAGTCGGGAGGGAGTTGTTCAGTAGTTCTCCCCCGGACGGACAGTCCCTTTTGCCCAGGTTACGCGCGGCTGCTCTGTTTGATCGGCGGCTGCTCTCTTTTAATGCGAGATTGACTGCTTTCAACTTGAAAGCTGCCTCGTGTGAATTTCTGCGTACCTTCCCCATGGTAAGTGAGAGTGTTGCTTCTACTGCTCGTCTTGTTGTGAATATTCCTTGATCTTCCTTTGTGTGAATTCGCCGAAGTTTGTGATTTTCTCCTGGTAGTCGGGGGAGGGAGTTGTTGCCCGAGTGGCCGTTTGCTTACCGTAATTACCATATGTAAGTGGTCACGCACAGAGGGGATTGTCGGGAAGAGATGGCTGTTTGAGGAAGCTCCCATTTACCGTATTACAACATTTCAACAAAACAACATAACACAACACCACCGTTGTTTATTTTTACAGTGCACACAGTGTCCGCGGTGTGGTGAAAAGAGGGCAAGAGAGGAAATTAAAACAGAAGTGGATTTATAGTTAGAAAGAGTGCTAAAAAAGAGAGATTTTTTTTTTTTTTTTTTTTTTTTTTCTGAAAAAATCCATAGATAAGACGCACCGTTATATAAGCCGCAGGGGCCAAAAAACGGGAAAAAAGCCGCGGCTTATAGTCCGGAATTTACGGTAGTTTGACAGTTATTGAGAGTTGATTTGAGTTAATGAGTTATTAATTTGAGTTAGTGTGGACCAGTGATGTCACTGGTCCACACTTTAACACTCAATAACTGTCAAATTAAATGACAGACTTCAAAACCATTTACAGTTTTCTGATATACTACTGATGTTCTAATGATACAAAGCTGGTTGAAAATGGGCGGAGTGTTCCTTTAAGGTTTGACGTGTTGCATTCAGAGCAGTTTTTCTGCTCACTACAGCTGTTCCACCCTCCCCCCCCCCCACACCCACACACACACACACACACACACACACGCACACGCACACACACGCACACGCACGCACACACACACACACACACACCATCATGTATGAATTCTAAGAGTCTGCCGTCTGTGAACATCTCAGGAAATGGGCATTTTCCGAAATACTCGTCAGCAGCCCGTCTCACACCAACAGCCGCGGTCAAAGTCGCTGAGATTACATTTGTTCCTCATTCTGATGCTTGATGTGAACATTCACTGAAGCTGCTGACCTGCGCTAACTGTATGAATAAGCAGGTGTCCAGGTTAGAGGTTAGATTCTCTGCCCGAACCCGAGCCCGGCACAACCGGGACCACGGGCCAGAATTTCCATTCTATTCCTCGGCCCCGAGCCGAGCTTGTGGTCAGATATTTATATAATTGGGGTAATATTTGGTGTGATACACAGAATCATTGTAACCTTAAAACCTTATGTATGTATAAGACTGAACAGACAACATGGATATAGTTGAGATAAACAGCCAACTTAGTAAGAAAGTTTCGGGTTCGGGCCCTCAGCAAGAGACTGAGGTCTGTCAAGACCAGAAACTCTCACCATAAGAACAGCTTCTTCCCAACTGCCATCAGCCTCACAAACAAGGCCCGTAAGCCCCTTCCACCAAGGTCCTAGTCTCGTTGGCCAGCCTCCTCTCCCTTCCGTCTGAGGAGTCTGGCGCCGCAGGTCTCCATAACTGGGATAAACCCTCCCCTGCTCTACTCTGCTCTCCCATTGGAGCGACTGTTTCGGTGGCAGCCGGATGTCCACTCCCGGCTTATTACAAACTTTGTCATTGGCTCCGACCATGTCAATCAGAGCGGCTTCCGCTCCCTCCTCCCTGTGTGTCGCTGTAAATAGTGCCCTGCCGCCTCAGTGAAAACAACAACGCTAACTAGCTAGCAAGCTAACGGCAGAAACCTACACGCTAGCTCGTTGCTACACGCTGAAAACGGCAAATTGGATTGTTGGAAACTATTTTCCAAGGGCACTGCCGCTAAGCACCGCCCGTCGCAATCCCACTATGGAGACCTGCGGCGACAGACTCCTCGGACGGAAGGGAGAGGAGGCTGGCCAGCGAGACTACCAAGGTCCCTACCAACACCCCCCACAAACCCCACTACCTCCTCTTGAACCCACCTGAACGCAGCTGAAGCCCCCCACCGTCACTTTGCCACCGGGCTTCACTCGTCACTTAAAATACAGCTGCTTCTTCTACCAGAACTCTATACCATTAGATTACTCTTGCTAACTACATCGTGCACCGCTTAGACTGTAACTCATATTTAATTTAATGCCTATTTAAATTCATATTGTATGCCTACTGAACACTCCTCCACTTGTGTATATATTGTATATATTGGACTGCACTTGCAATGTTGTGATTGTCTTTTTGTTGTTTTTCTTTCTCTCTGAATATTGATATGACCGCTACGCTGTATAATGACACTAAGGCAAATTCCTCGTATGTGATCTTGGGTAACCCTTTATTTTACATGTCCATAATTACATATGAACTGCATATGTCTAATTACATAGTTCATGTGTAGTTACATATGAACTATTGTAATTAGACATGAAATACACAGTAATTACAATGGTGTTCATATGTATGTAGTGCACCGTCTGCACTATTCTAAGCATAAGTTGCACAGGATCTATACCCTTCCGTCTCACCACTGTGTGACAGGTGTCAGGTGTCAGATGGCACTCTGCCTTCTGGTTCTGCCCTTCACTGACAGGATTCTGGGACAAAATATTTGAGTGGTACTCTAAGGCCTACAAAATAACCCTTCAGCCGGAGGCAGAACTCGCCATCTTCGGCTGCTCGGAGTCCTCTCTGAACTTCCCTACAGCTGTGCAACAGTCTCTGACACTGGGGACAATTGTTGCAAAAAAAAAAAAAACTCATTTTGAAGGAATGGAAGTCCCCCTCTTCACCTCCTTTTCAAATGTGGTTGATATCCTCTCTCTCTCCCCCTCTCTCTCTGTCTCACCTCTCTCTCTCTCTCTGTCTCACCTCTCTCTCTCCTCTCTTTCTCTCCCTCTCTCGATGACACAGAGGCCTCATCATCAGCAGATAAAAAATCAAGTCCTGTTTCCGTTTTTTATCTGTGGATTGATTTTGATGTGTGACTATTTTTTCATTTCTGTTTCTGAAAATAGAATTACAAAACAAAAATCAAAACATGGACCATGACGCTATATTTGGCTACTTTTGCAATGTAGTAAAATCTAAAATGTTAAGATGTGGTGGCGCTGATGATAATAATAGCTCATGGAAATGTCGGGCCTGCGGGCTTTCTGACAATGTGGCCCCCTGAACAATAGCTATAGTTGAATATACCTGCTTTACAGTTTTTCTCCATTGTACAGTATATATACATAGCATTTTGTGTACACAATTCTGAAAACTTGAACTCATAATATATCTATATCTATATATATACACAATATCAACAACATGACTCCTTGCTGAATACTAAGCACAATTCCATGTTCTCACTCAAATATCATTCTAAATCACATTTTTGCAAAATCACAAATAGCATCATTTAGCACACTTGGTTCACCTGGAAAACACTGGCCTTCAACATGCAACACCCTGATTACCAATTGGTCTCACTCATGTCTCAGCTGTGCAAGCTCAATTGGAAAAACACTTCAATCGTGTCAGAGTATACAGTTGTTTCCGAATGCTTTAAACACCAACTGATTCTTTAAGCACAGCTTCTAAAACCATTAACTCTTGTAGCTAAGCCAATGCATTTACCAAGTGTGCCAAACTGAATGCATGTTCTCCGCTTGACACTGTCATTTTATAACACACTTTTTGCAAAACTGTAAACCCAACTCACACAGGGGTGGTGCAGTGGTAGCGCTGTCGCCTCACAGCAACGAGGTCCTGGGTTCGATTCCCCATGTGAGCTCATCAAAAGGGCCCTTCTGTGTGGAGTTTGCATGCTCTCCCCCGTGCTCCCCTGGGGTTTCTTCCAGGTAGGAAACGCGCACACACACACACACACACACACACACACACACACAACTCACTCCTTTACACTCAGTTTGCAATTGAATAGCATACTTATATCCACACTATAAAGTTTAAACATTGGTATCATATTGCTACACCAAGTGCCACTTGCCTTTCCACATTGACACATGAAAACACTTTTAGTTCAGTTCACTTACAAATCAGAGCTTGAGCACTATAACCCTAACCCAAGGTAAAGTGCATCGGCCCAAATAATAAATACATACAATAAATAAATACATTATTCTATAAAGGCATCAGAGTTAGTGACTGTTCAGTGGTACATGTGTGATGTAAACAGTGAGTCCAGAATATTGTTCAGAGTTCGTGAGCCAAATGAGTATGAGACAGTCAGAGTTGGTCAGAGTTCATTGTTCGGGGTGGGGGGGTGGTGTGTGTGTTTTGTGTTTCGAGGGGTAGTGTTCAGCAGGCTGACAGCTTGTGGGAAAAAGCTGGTAAGCATCCTGGAAGTTTTAGAGCAGATGGACCTGTATCTCCTACCTGAGGGCAGGAGGACGAACAGATGATGAGCCAGGTGAGATGAGTCCTTGATGATGCTGTGGGCACGGTGCAGGCAGTGGGAGGAGTAGAGGGAGTGGATGTCTGGGAGCGAAGTCCCAATGATTTTGACCGCCGTTTTGATGACGGTGTATCAGCCCCACCAACGCATAGCCCTTCTACTGGCTTGTGGAGACCTGGATCAGGGGTCATGCCAGGCCCGGAACCAGGCCATACTTTCCACGCTGCCTAGCCCTAGACAACATGGCATGTGATGTGGCATATGTCCAGAACCACAGAGAAGGCCAGATGTATTTATTTTTTCTGGCATTTAAATGTTTTTATTTTCTTCTACTGCGCGTTTGTTGCTTTAAGTAGCCTACATGTAGTGATATACCTTGTTGTATTATCTGACCTGTATTGCAGTATCTTGAGTTGAGTTCATGTATCGAGTTAGCTGTTACTTATCTGGAGCATGTTTAAGGATTCTGCGTTATTTCATGAGGTAATTAGTTATAATTATTGTTGTATTGTTTCCAGTTCACTTCAGAACCACACACTTCTTTCAACCGTTGGCGCACACAACACAGTTGTGTGCCAACACCTTTGTACATCCCCATTTCATCACGTCTTCTCACCATCAATAAATGGTTAAACGGTTCTTGGAATTCACACTTAAAGGTGTGGAGAAAAACAGCTGTGGTGAGCAGAAAAGCTTCTCAGAAAGTGGAATTGTGCTAGACGTATGGACTGTAGTCTCACGTGGTCAGACCCAACGTCTTGGTATCAGCTTTCAGCTCCATGTTAACCAGCTACCAAAGTGACATCCGCCTCCATGTTTGACGTGTTGCATTCTGAGAGGCTTTTCTGCTCATGGCAGCTGATGTTTTTCACACCATCGTGTGACCTAACCTAACCCTAACCCACACCATCATAAAACTGTGTGTGAAAATCAGCATTTTCAGAAATACTCAAACCAGCCCGTCTGGCACCACCAGCCATCTCAAACTAGCTGAGATCAGATTTTCCCCCCATTCTGATCTGAACATGATGTGAACATGAGCTGAAACAACAAACAACGAATTCATTGTTTAATTCACCCTTTTGTAGAGTAGAAGGGGAGAAAACTTAAAAGAATTCCACGGCAACACTGGTCTTTTGGTAGAAAAATATTACCAATGTGTGAGCAGAAACATGTTGGTGTTTTTTTTATTTGTAGCCATGTCTGAATAAAAGCTTTTTAATATTTTTCTACCAAAAGACCAGTGTCGCTGTGGAATCTTTAAAATTTTCTTTTAAAATTTTTAATTTTAAAAATTTCTACTCTACAAAAGGTTTTTCACAAGAGACAAACTTTACTTTTCTGTCAATTGCTTCAAGTCAACCCATCCACGTGCACCTGGCTCTCATCTCATTGACACTGGATCCACACAGCGCTTCTCTCTTCATTTATTTTTATATGCCATATTTATATTTGGCGGTATGGCTCTGTTCTGGGAGAGCAGCAGCAGCTTCTGGGGGCTCCCTGCTCTTCCATAATGTTACATGCAAAGCCTAAGGCAGGGAGAGTGTGGGTGGAGCTGGGTTGCAAACGGCTTTGCAGAGAAAGAGAAAAAACAGGGCGCAAATGAAGCAGCTTGAAATAGGGCGCTCTGTATGGGATGAGCCAATTGAAAGCCTAGAGGGAAGTCTTGACTCGGCTTTAGCTCAGGAGGTAGAGCGGGTCGGCCAATGACGCAAGGGTTGGCGGTTCGATCCCCGCTCCCTCCCAGCTGCTGTCGTTGTGTCCTTGGGCAAGACACTTAACCCTCCTTGCTCCCGATGGTGTGTAGGCACCCTGCGTGGCAGCCTGCCGCCATCGGTGTATGAATGGGTGAATGTAGACTACCTACTGATTGTAAAGCGCTTTGGATAAAAGCGCTATATAAATGCAGGCCATTTACCATTTGACTCCGTGGCCTGCCAGAAATAACACAATATGCTCAACTTTGCTAGCGCTACAATGGTAGTGCACGGTACAGCTGCCTACTCCCGTTCAGTCGCCCAAAATACACATTGCAACACTCACATGTACATGTTGTGACTCGTGTACTCACCACTCGTACATGTTGTGACTCGTGTACTCACCACTCGTACATGTTGTGACTCGTGTACTCACCACTCGTACATGTTGTGACTCGTGTACTCACCACTCGTACATGTTGTGACTCGTGTACTCACCACTCGTACATGTTGTGACTCGTGTACTCACCACGCTATGACATAATAATGCACTGTTGCAATGTGTATTTTGGGCAACTGACTGTGCCCAAAGCGCTGGATTCATGAGCTCAGTACAGCTGCACCAAACTTTGATCTGTCATGTTTCCTTTGAATAATGTTGTGTGTCGGTTCTCTCTCTTCCCCCACATGACGCATTGATCACCTTTCAGTCTTCCCTTGTACATAGTAGTGTTGTTGTTTTTCTAAGTGTCCTTTTTCTATGCCTGGATGATAACTGGTTCGAATATGTGTAATAATAATACCTTGAACCTTGATTTTGTATATTCATTTTCAATCTGTCAATTTCTGACCAAAACAGTTCAAACAATAACGTTAAACCGCCTTTTGTCAGTTATGGAGTCATGCAGTGGTGATAACCTTGTTACGTCTCATAAGGCTGTTTCCAAATTCAGTTCAGGGCACTATTCAGTCCAGGACTTCTGGATCACATCACAGACCCATATCACCCTGGACATGACCTGTTGGAACTCCTCCCCTCTGATAGGGGGTAGATTACCCTACATCAAAACAACCAGACATAACAACAGTTTTTTCCCCTCAGGCCATCACTCTGATCAACACTTAATCCAGTTACCTGATCACTGCATTCAAACACTTTGCTGTAACTTGACTCACTTTACCTGTTGCACCTACCTCATGCACATAATCCCCCTGAGACACACACAAACACACACTACTCGTGAAATGTGTTAACTGTGTAATAACTGTCCCAAAACAGTCTCAATAATTGTGCAATCACTGTCCCAGCTGCTACCATTACATATGTTTAATTAGGTATGTGCTATTTGCACCTGTGCAAACATAATGTTTAATTATGTTTAAATAGGTTTAAATTATGTCTATACTATTTGCACCTATGTGCAGTGAATATGTCAGTGTCTTTTGGCTTGTTTTATTGCTTTACTGCCTTATTGCTTGTTGTTTCTCTTGTTTTCCTGCATCTATATGCCCTGTTATTTTGCACTATATTGTAACGGAGTCTACAGCACAAGAATCTCACACGTGATACTTGTACTACGGAGTGACAATAAACAATCTTGAATCAAAGCTTTGCTGATATAGACGGATAAACAACTCTGCATCTGACTTAAAGCCTTGTTTACAATCCAGTGTGGTTTACATATACTTAGAACACGGCTCTCTTGAATACTCGATTCTGATTGGTCAATCAACAAGATTCACCGGTCATTATTTCTCGACAACCGACCGCTGCTCTGCCACACCTGGATTAATCAGTTGATAAGAGCCTTTTGTCAGCAGACACTACTAATTAGGCCAACCAGTTGCAGCTGTGGCGTCTTGTGTGCCAATTACGAATGAAACCGCTTTGTCGTTGAAAACGCTATTAAAAAATCTATTTGAATAATTATTTTTGTCAGATTATTGAATGATTTAGTTGTAGGCCGTGTTCTAAGCGGGATAATGTATAGTGAGCCGGTGATTACTGGAAATAATGACCTTCAGGTGAATCATTAAGCCCTCCGCTGCCCGTCGGGCTCAATCATTCACCTGTCGGTCATTATTTCCCCCGTAATCACCGCCTCACTATACATTATCCCTTACTTAGACTGTATATAGGTTTATATAGTTTTTTTTTACAACGGTCACTCTACATCTCACTTATTGTATATAATGTAAATAGGAGCCAACTTGCTTGATGTACCTATGATCGCTGTCCTTGTTTGTTGTTTTAGCTTGTATGCATACCTTTTCTTTTCCCTGTGTCAGTACATTGAGAGCTACACATACCAATTCACATTCCGAGTCTACATGCTTGGCCAATAAAGCTGATTCTTATGTGCTTCTAAAGTGAGAGCATTTGTTGTGTACCTTTATATTTCTATTTGGCTTGATTTGAACTGAACTAGTTTAAATTCTAAGTCTTTTATCTTGTGGATCTCTTGTCTGTACTTTGGCACGTTTTAAATTGTATTTTTTTATTAATGTGTAAAGCACTTTGAATTGCCTCAGTATATGAAATGTGCTGTCCAAATAACGCTGTCTAACTGAGTTATAAAGTGCTAAAATGATCAATTATGATTTGTGTCTGCAGACTGAAGTGTGTGATGGTTTATTGTAGTTTACAACAGGAGGGCGAGGTCAGCTGACACAGGTCAGCTGACACAGGTCAGCTGACACAGGTCATGTGACACAGGTCAGCTCACACAGGTCAGCTGACACAGGTCAGCTCACACAGGTCATGTGACACAGTGGCAAAAAGCTGAGTTGTGATTTCAATAAATAAATATGATAAAACCAGAAAATAAAACGGATCAAATAGAACAAAAGCAACAAAGGCTGGATGGATGCTTAACACAGTCAGACAGACGGATGCTTGTCATGTCCTAACATGAGTGTAATTATGAAGTCATCATATTAGTGCACTTCTCATGCTGACAGATAAACAACGCAGCAAAATGTTTCATGTTTCCTTCTGTCAGAGGGGAGCATCCTGTGATGTCACTTCCTGTGATGTCACTTCCTGTGATGTCATCGTGACGCCGGACAAGGCCTCCAGCATCTGGAAGTAGTTGTACTTGATGTCGAACTCCATGTCGTACCAGAAGTTCACTGCAGCAGAGACACAGCAGAGAGAAGACTTGAGACTTGACTGGACTTGGGACTAGACTTTGACTTGTACTCTGATGACTTGAAAAGGTTGCTAAAAATCTTAACTTGAGATCTTGTGTTGCTGCGCTCTGTTGTTGTTGTTGTTGTTGGAGTAGCAGCAACGGTCTGCTAGCAGCGGTTTGGTAATAAATAACAGACGTAGAATTCCCTGATTGACCAATCAGATGAGTATTAGACAAAGCCGTGTGATAAAGGGCTGTGATTGGCTTGGCCGTTTTTAGGTTAAAACGGGAGGGCGGCCAGACGCAGCTGCCACAGCAAAATGAGGCATGAGCTGGAAGGTCCCCAGGCTAGGAGACAAGGACTCGGACGTGTTCATTGATACACAGTTCTGGATAAAAAGCTTATACACGTTTTTTCCCCCTGTAATACAGTAGCTGTAGTGATGCTGTGACATTATTCAATTTCGTACAAGGGCGGGCACATGTGTTCCACTAACATGTGGATCCACGCTGATGTTCAGTAACTCCCCACTTGGACTCGACTCTGACACTTGTTGGACTGGGGACTGGAACACCAGGGGCCTGGAGATACAGTGACTTGACTCCAACCCTGGTTGGCGTTACCTGCGATGCAGCCATGGCTCTGCCTGACGTTACCTGCGATGCAGCCATGGCTCTGCCTGACGTTACCTGCGATGCAGCCATGGCTCTGCCTGGCGTTACCTGCGATGCAGCCATGGCTCTGCCTGGCGTTACCTGCGATGCAGCCATGGCTCTGCCTGGCGTTACCTGCGATGCAGCCATGGCTCTGCCTGGCGTTACCTGCGATGCAGCCATGGCTCTGCCTGACGTTACCTGCGATGCAGCCATGGCTCTGCCTGGCGTTACCTGCGATGCAGCCATGGCTCTGCCTGGCGTTACCTGCGATGCAGCCATGGCTCTGCCTGGCGTTACCTGCGATGCAGCCATGGCTCTGCCTGACGTTACCTGCGATGCAGCCATGGCTCTGCCTGACGTTACCTGCGATGCAGCCATGGCTCTGCCTGACGTTACCTGCGATGCAGCCATGGCTCTGCCTGACGTTACCTGCGATGCAGCCATGGCTCTGCCTGACGTTACCTGCGATGCAGCCATGGCTCTGCCTGACGTTACCTGCGATGCAGCCATGGCTCTGCCTGGCGTTACCTGCGATGCAGCCATGGCTCTGCCTGACGTTACCTGCGATGCAGCCATGGCTCTGCCTGGCGTTACCTGCGATGCAGCCATGGCTCTGCCTGACGTTACCTGCGATGCAGCCATGGCTCTGCCTGACGTTACCTGCGATGCAGCCATGGCTCTGCCTGACGTTACCTGCGATGCAGCCATGGCTCTGCCTGACGTTACCTGCGATGCAGCCATGGCTCTGCCTGACGTTACCTGCGATGCAGCCATGGCTCTGCCTGGCGTTACCTGCGATGCAGCCATGGCTCTGCCTGACGTTACCTGCGATGCAGCCATGGCTCTGCCTGACGTTACCTGCGATGCAGCCATGGCTCTGCCTGACGTTACCTGTGATGCAGCCATGGCTCTGCCTGACGTTACCTGCGATGCAGCCATGGCTCTGCCTGACGTTACCTGCGATGCAGCCATGGCTCTGCCTGACGTTACCTGCGATGCAGCCATGGCTCTGCCTGACGTGGTGAAACCCTGGTTGGCGTTACCTGCGATGCAGCCATGGCTCTGCCTGACGTGGTGAAACCAGAGGGAGGGCAGGTAGAGCGTCTCTCCGGCCCGCACGGTGACGCAGAGCGGCCGTGCCGCGCTGTAGGCGGGGTAACGCTCCAGGTCAGGATCCACAGGGTCCAGAGGGATCCACGGCACCTGGACATATACATATAATACATATAGATGGTTTTGACGGAAATGTGTTGCTACTAGGGAACAGTTTGAAACATAGCTTTTTTCCTGTCCGTTTTTGTGTTAGCAAACATTGCAACAGGAAGCAAGCTAGGGTCAATTTAGAATGTTTATGTTGTCAAGTTAAACCGTCTATAGCAACAGTTTTATGAAAGCAATAAGCCCCGGGCTGTGGTTTTCACCAGACGCTGGTAAACGCACACAAATCACTTCTCCTGTCCATTTAAAATTGGTCCGCCAGCCGCGTGTGTTTCTTATAGAAGGCCAAGGCAAGGCAATCAGTTGGTGAAAATGATGTCTCATGAAACAAAATACAGTAAGTGCTGATCTTAAAACTGATTTTAATAATGGCCCACACTCAGTGGCCACTTTGTTAGGTACACCTGTACAATCCAAATTCTACGTTTACAGTAGTTTATAATGTTCAGTTCCTGTTGACATTGTCGGGAATGTGTAAATGTAATTATATGTTTATTTTTGACATTTCAAGCCGTTTCCAGCACTTTATTCAAAACCCAAGCACTTTTCAAATGTTGGAACCACATTAAAATTCAAATGTTTTCAAAGGATTTCCAGCACCTGTAGGAATCCTAGGAGAATTTACTCTCTAAGCGCAGCACTCCCAGCAGACACAATCTGTCAAGAGAGGAACGTGAAGCTCTCAAAGAACTTTCTGACAACAAAGATATAGTGATTAAAAGGGCAGATAAAGGAGGAGCAGTAGTGGTTTGGGGAGTGGATCAATACACAAAAGAGGCATATCGACAACTGCAAGATACTAACTTTTACCTCCCCCTAGCCCGCAACCCTATAGAGACTTTAACTAGTGAGCTTGAAGAGCTACTCACCACGGCTAAGAATGAGTCTCATATCACGGAGAAAGAATTCAAATTTTTGTTCAATCCTAATGCCATTAGTGTTGTCACGGTACTCGGTACTTCGGTACTTGGACGGTACTACATTGCTACGGTACTGAACGGTACCTGTTTTTCATGGTACCGAGGGTACCGAATTTACTATTTAGTTTGCCACCATGGCTTGGCTTCATGGACCCAGCCGCCAGCTAACGTTAGCCTGTCTGCCTGATCAACATACATACATATACTGCGCATACGCGTGATTTCTAACCCCACATAGGATAAGCAATAACCACGCCCTGTGGCGCCTGGATTGGCCAGGAGCAACACTGGAGGGCACGCACAGGCAGCGAAGATAATGGCTAACAGCTACAGCAGGAGCGGCTGCTCCTGTCCTATTCCAACAACTCAACTTGTTGAGAAGAAGAATGCAAAGAGTCGCATTTGGAAATATCAGTCCCCAAAGTCCCATCTGCAAAAAGTGTGAAAGGGAGTTCCAAACCAAACAGGATAACACATCCAATCTCGCCAAGCAGCTGAAAGACAGGCACCCAGACCTGTTCAAATGATTCAAGGTGGGTTACTTCTTTCAAACGGTGTAAAATAACACGTTTAACAACATATCAAACAGACCTTATCCTGTCACATTCGTTTTTGAGATAGCTGGCAATGCATTGTGTAACCAAAAAACGTTTGCGCTAACGTTAACGTAACGTGTTTTGTAATGGAATCATTATGGGACCCGGCTAATACCTGGTACAGCGTTAGCTAGCATAGTGTAACACGTGTGCAATGCAATGTTTGTAATGGAAACATTATGGGACACGGCTAATAGCCGAACTTAGCCATAGTTCAACATGGCATCAAAATAAATACAAGCTTCTTTCGGGTGAAACATGTCCGTGAATTAAAACTAGCTACATAAAATTGCTTGCACTCTACATGTGTGTATGTGCAGTTCTCTTTATCATCTCTTTATTTTAGTAAATCTCACTGACGTTACTTTCCATTTAACAGTATGCGAGAGATGAAGATGAAGAGGAAGGCACAAGTCGCGGGGCCCAAAAGACCACCCAGCAGACAATTCCTGATGTTTTTGAAAAGCAGAGGAAATATGACAAGAACTCACATGAAGCAAGAAAGTGTGATAGGGCATTGGCAGAATTCCTATGCATCGATCAAATACCAATATACACCGTTGAAAAAAAAGGATTCCAGCAATTCTGTGAAATAAATTAAATTATAATATTTAATATAATAATACAATTAAATACTTGAGGGCTACATGCCACTGGTGTTGCACTGTCTGTACTCACTGCCATACATAGTTGAATGTAAGAAGTAAGCAGAAGCACATTGTTTTGTTTTAAAGTTGAAGGCTACATGCCATTTGTTCATTGGAAATGGTTGCATACTTTAATAAAGGAGAATATGTTCAAGAAATATCAGTCTGTTTTTTTTACCGTGGTACCGAAATTGGTACCGAGTACCGTGGAAATTCACTAGTACCGGTACCGACTACTGAATTATTGGTACCGTGACAACACTAAATGCCATCATTCTACATGCTCCCCAAAGTACACAAGAACCTCACTGAACCACCAGGGAGACCTGTGATTTCAGGCAATGATTCACTCACAGAGCCTATCTCTAAATATGTGGACTTTTTTATCAAGCCTTTACTCCCATCCCTCCCGGCATACATCCAAGACACCACGGAGGTTCTTAACAAAATCCAGGAACAGAAGAACATCGGCCCTAATGCAATTCTAGCAGTTATGGATGTGGCCGCACTTTACACATCAATTGATCACGGACAGGGGCTGACCGCCCTGAGACACTATCTAGACCAACGTCCGGACACACATGAACCACCTACAGACTTCCTGATCAATCTTACTGAATGGACACTCAATAACAATGTGTTTCTATTTCAGGATAATGTGTTTAAACAGATCAAAGGCTGTGCTATGGGAGCATGCTTCAGCCCTTCCTACGCAGGACTCTATATGGGTAAATGGGAGGAAGACTATGTATATCATCCACGTAATGTCTTTAGAGACATTGGATTTAATGTATTGTGTTATATTGTGGTATTATATTATATAATATTGTATGGTAATGATATGTAATACTATAATATCTTATAATATATTGTCCAGTATAGGTACATGTATGCTGGATTTGATGGTAGCCAAGGTGTTTGAGGTGGGGGGCGACCTGTTGTCAGCCAGCCAGTAACTGAGCCGGTGTTTCACTCGACCCTGTATTTTATTAGATCTTATTTTATTTTATTTATTTTACTTGATTATATTTTAATGTATGTTTTCTATTAGGATTTGATGGGTTTATTTTTTAATAGCACAAATTGTCTTTTATTTTATTTTATGCTTATTTTTATTGGTTATTCACTGTGCCCCACTTTCCCATATTATTCTCCCCCCTGCGTGGCAGGCACACCCACGCGATACCCTCAGACTCTGACAAGTGCTTGTGGCACTCACACTGTTATACACTTACACACATCCAGACATACACACAACAGTACACATTTTATAACAGTCATCATGAGGACCGCAATGGAAATAAGCTGCTAGCTTTATTGCGTTTTTATCCTTTTGATAATGGTGGGCCTGTGTATGTATATATGTATATTGTATATACTGTGTATTCATTATCAATAAAGAACTCAATCAATCAATCAATCAATCACCTAATCTGGTGGGGAAGATACATCGATGATGTCATACTGTGGTGGGGGGGGACAGAAGATGAGCTGTTATCTTTCCATAGCTATTTAAACTGTACCAATAGTAACATCCAACTCTCTTTAGAATATGATCAAAATAAGATTAACTTTCTAGACCTATGTATCAGCAAAGATGCTACAGGCAATCTACACACTTCTATCTACAGAAAGGAGACACATAAGAATACCATACTCCACTCCAATAGCTTCCACCCAAATACATTGATCAATAATATCCCCTTTGGACAGTTCCAAAGATTACGTAGACTATGTGATACAGACTTGGATTTCCAGATTCAAAGTAAGGAGATGTACAGCCGTTTCAGAGAACGCAATTACCCCCCAGAGACACTAGACGCAGCCCTCTTCAAAGCCAGCGCACTAGAGCGGCAGTCTCTTCTTACACGTAAACCGAAAACCAACAAACCAGATCAAGTCTATTTCTCCACCAGATTTAGCACACAGTCGTACGTAGTGAGGAATATCATTAAACGTAACTGGGATCTCATCAGGAGCGATGAGACGTTACAAAGTGTCTTCCCAGATCCCCCTATATTCTCTTTCAGAAGAGCACCAACTTTAGGGGATAAACTAATGCGCAGTCACCAACCTGCCAAGGAGACAGCCACTTGGCTACCTAGAATCCCAAATGGCACCTTTAAATGTGGCCATTGCAACCAATGCGACCTAGTAGTAAAATCCAAAGGCTTTACTCATCCACACACATTACAGACCTACTCTTTAAGACATTTTGTGAATTGCAAAACCACCCATGTAATTTATATTCTGTCTTGTCTTCGATGTGTGGCGTTCTATGTAGGACGCACTAAGCGACGGCTTCAGGACCGTCTAGCAGAACACAGATATGCTGCTAAGATTAACAACATGGACTATGCTTTGGTTAAACATTTCAAAGATAGCCATGCTGACTACTCTGTTTCCTTCACAGCCATCGCTATAGATCACGTCCCATCCACATCTAGAAGAGGAAATCGAGAGAAAGCCCTTAATCAGCTAGAAAGCCGCTGGATCCATAGACTACAGGCTTTACGTTCCCCAGGGCTGAACGATGCTATATATATGGTTTCTTTCCTATAGACATCCTCCCCTCAGGAATTTGGTAGCCCTCTCCTCTGCTTTATTTCCCCCTAGCCCCCCCCCCCTTTTGTTTACAAGGGTTATGCATCATGATTATTATATATGTATTTTCTTATTCTATTGGTCTCACAACGTATTATGATTATAGATGTTTGTTGTTTTGTGGTGTATGTACTTTTCTAGCCTAGGAGTCTCTTTGTATATAGAACTAAGGTCAGTACCGATAAGTGTATTTATGTGACATGTTGACCTCTTGTGGTTAATATTATGTACTTTTTTCCAGCTAACAGCTGTTAACACATTGAGTGCCAGCCATTTTTTCAATCCTGTAGGTAAGTTGTGCCAGGGTTTTTTTTGAGGATTCTGGCTCATTTTACAAGAGCCGAGGATTATTTTCTGTTAAGACTTCGTGAACACCAATCATCTAAAAATAACTAATAGAATGTGTGCTTTCTCTGTCTAAAAGAGTTAGTTTGCAGAGTTAGTAGTTATGTAGATATTAGCCGTTGAGTACAGCATGGTTTCAGAGATTTTCAGAGAGTTTGGAGATAAATGGATTTTTAGAACCACCTCACGTGCCTGTGATTATGGGTGCCCTTGTCTCCCACTCTGTGTGCTCTCTCGCTCTCTCTCTCTCTCTCTCTCTCTCTCTCTCTCTCTCTCTCTCTCTCTCTCTCTCTCTCTCTCTCTCGAGAGAGAGAGAGAGAGAGAGAGAGAGAGAGAGAGAGAGAGAGAGAGAGAGAGAGAGAGAGAGAGAGAGAGAGAGAGAGAGAGAGAGAGAGAGTGTGTGTGTGTCTCCAAACTCCTCCCTCCGTCTGTGCTGCGGAGTGCTCTGCTGCTGGGAGTTTGAGCAGCGAGTTTGAGCAGCCTCTCTCCCTGGCAGCGAGTGTGGATAGGTCTCACTGTCTCTTGGGTTTGAGAGCCCCGATGAAGCCCCGTGCGACTCTAGGCTTTATGCTGCTCACCCAGTCCATTTCTGGAACCCCCCACCGCAGCAGCGCGAAAGCGTCCCCGCCTACAGTATGAGAATGAGGCTCGTTCGTTTCTGACTGTAAAATCGCCAAGCCATTTCCGCGGGAGGCGGCTGCTTTTGGTTGACTTTATCTCTGTCGGGAGAGGACCGTCGCCACCTAGCTGGTCGGTAAAATAGATTATACACATTCAATACTTCCAATATCTCCATAGGAGACGCGGGGGGCATTGATCCACGTAGCACCGTCAAAAAAACGCCCAGCTATTTCCTTGAAAATTAGAATGCTTTCTCCAGCACGGAAAGCCACAGCCACGGGTCCCGTGGCTGTGGCTTTCTCTCTGTCTCTGTCTGGAGAGAACTGTCGCCACTTAGTGGTCGGTAAAATAGATTATACACATTCTCTTCCTCCAATAGTGATATAGAAGACGTAAAAGGGGTTGATTGATGTCCCACCGTCAAAAAAAAAAAATGTTTATGTAAGACGAGATAGCTCGTCTATGGCACTCAACCGTTGAATTATGTAAGACGAGATATCTCGGCTATGGCACTCAACGTGTTAAGTATTGCCATTAAGGCCACACCCATGGGTGTGGCTTGCTGAACTTATTAAGGCTTCCTTTACTGACTTGTTTCCTGTTTGCAACTAGCCCTGAAGAAGGCCTTATGGCCGAAACATGTTGGCTGTTTTATTCTGTTCTATGAAGAACTAGCCTTATATTAGAGCTTTTTAATGAAGAAGAGTGCCTTGGAACCTTTTTGATGACCTGTAGGAATCCTGTTTACATCTTTCAATTGTTAGCTTAGCTACAATGCTAGCTACTTCACAGAGTAAATTCAACCTAATATGTAAGGGATAATCAACTCCTAGGTGTGCGTTAAACGATTTGAATGCACAACGCAGAGGCGAAGAAGCACCTGACGTCATGAGGTCTTTCCTTGACCTCGTAACGTTTTCCATCCAGGTCCAGGACAGGTGGTTAGGAGAAGACATGATCCAGGTCCAGGACAGGTGGTTAGGAGAAGACATGATCCAGGTCCAGGACAGGTGGTTAGAAGGAGAAGACATGGGACGTTTTAAAGTGTTGCCTGTTTGAACGCAGCTCTGAACTCACCTTGTCAGAGCCCATCTGATCCACAACCTCAAAGTCTCCATCTTCTTTCTGTCTGTAAACAGCCGGCTGGTAAAGACCTGAGAGAGAGACAGGTAGAGAGAGAGATAGAGAGAGGTAGACAGACAGACAGACAGAGGAGCACAGTCTTCAGCAGAGCCTACTTGCCTCATTGCACATTGTGTTGTTGCAGTATTCAGTTGTTTTATAATAATAATAATAATAATAAAACAAGTTAACCTGGTCATGATAATCCAGTTTCAATAGTCTGAATTTAACTAATATGAAATAAAAAGGCAGACTTTTCTTGAATCACAGGCAGGCTATATGCTTTTTAGTTAAACTGGTCATAACTTTTAATTAAACTGGGGCCATGCTAATCCAGTTTCAATCATCTGAATTGAACTAAAATTATAAAATTATATATGAAATGAAAAGGCAGACTTCTCTTGAATTACAGGCAGAGCATATGCTTCAGCTTGTTAAACAAGTAAAACTGGTCAGGCTAATCCAGTTTCAATAATCTGAATTTAACTCAAATGAAATATGAAGAAGAAAAAAATTTTTTTTTTTTTTGCCAATGTCCCAATCAAAACGGCCCCGCCAGTTGAGAAACGCTGCCGTAGAGGACAGAGGGTGGTTTGCTATGGTTACCGTAGGGGATGAAGGGGCGGTCCGTCGGTGGCAGCAGGATGAAATGTTTCTCTCCAGAAATCACACAGTAAATATTCTCATAGTGATCCTTGTGCACTGAAACACAGCAGACACGCAGTAGTAAACACACGGTTAACATGTAGTAAATACAACAAACACGTAATGCATTAGCTGACAGACAGAGACACTGGAAAATATTGTATTTCTGGCGCAGCGCGGTGCTGTGAAGCCCTGGTCTCACGCTCGCTGCTTCTGGCTCTACAAAAACAAGATGACAAACTCAAGGCTTCAAATGAGAGTCCAGAAACCAGTGGCTGACGTCACCGAGGCTACAACCATGTGTTGATACAGTCTATGGTGGTGCAGCAGAGAGGGCAGGCTCTATGGTGCAGGTGCAGCAGAGAGGGCAGGCTCTATGGTGCAGGTGCAGCAGAGAGGGCAGGCTCTATGGTGGTGCAGCAGAGAGGGCAGGCTCTATGGTGGTACAGCAGAGAGGGCAGGCTCTATGGTGGTGCAGCAGAGAGGGCAGGCTCTATGGTGGTGCAGCAGAGAGGGCAGGCTCTATGGTGGTGCAGCAGAGAGGGCAGGCTCTATGGTGGTGCAGCAGAGAGCAGGCTCTATGGTGGTGCAGCAGAGAGGGCAGGCTCTATGGTGGTGCAGCAGAGAGGGCAGGCTCTATGGTGGTGCAGCAGAGAGCAGGCTCTATGGTGGTGCAGCAGAGAGGCCAGGCTCTATGGTGGTGCAGCAGAGAGGGCAGGCTCTATGGTGGTGCAGCAGAGAGGGCAGGCTCTATGGTGGTGGTGCAGCAGAGAGGACAGGCTCTATGGTGCAGGTGCAGCAGAGAGGGCAGGCTCTATGGTGGTGCAGCAGAGAGGGCAGGCTCTATGGTGCAGGTGCAGCAGAGAGGCCAGGCTCTATGGTGCAGGTGCAGCAGAGAGGGCAGGCTCTATGGTGGTGCAGCAGAGAGGCCAGGCTCTATGGTGGTGCAGCAGAGAGGCCAGCAGGCTCTATGGTGCAGGTGCAGCAGAGAGGGCAGGCTCTATGGTGCAGGTGCAGCAGAGAGGGCAGGCTCTATGGTGGTGCAGCAGAGAGGGCAGGCTCTATGGTGCAGGTGCAGCAGAGAGGGCAGGCTCTATGGTGCAGGTGCAGTAGAGAGGGCAGGCTCTATGGTGGTGCAGCAGAGAGGGTAGGCTCTATGGTGGTGCAGCAGAGAGGCCAGGCTCTATGGTGCAGGTGCAGCAGAGAGGGCAGGCTCTATGGTGGTGCAGCAGAGAGGGCAGGCTCTATGGTGGTGCAGCAGAGAGGGCAGGCTCTATGGTGGTGCAGCAGAGAGGGCAGGCTCTATGGTGGTGCAGCAGAGAGGGCAGGCTCTATGGTGGTACAGCAGAGAGGGCAGGCTCTATGGTGGTGCAGCAGAGAGGGCAGGCTCTATGGTGGTGCAGCAGAGAGGGCAGGCTCTATGGTGGTGCAGCAGAGAGGGCAGGCTCTATGGTGGTGCAGCAGAGAGCAGGCTCTATGGTGGTGCAGCAGAGAGGGCAGGCTCTATGGTGCAGGTGCAGCAGAGAGGGCAGGCTCTATGGTGGTGCAGCAGAGAGCAGGCTCTATGGTGGTGCAGCAGAGAGGCCAGGCTCTATGGTGGTGCAGCAGAGAGGGCAGGCTCTATGGTGGTGCAGCAGAGAGGGCAGGCTCTATGGTGGTGGTGCAGCAGAGAGGACAGGCTCTATGGTGCAGGTGCAGCAGAGAGGGCAGGCTCTATGGTGGTGCAGCAGAGAGGGCAGGCTCTATGGTGCAGGTGCAGCAGAGAGGCCAGGCTCTATGGTGCAGGTGCAGCAGAGAGGGCAGGCTCTATGGTGGTGCAGCAGAGAGGCCAGGCTCTATGGTGGTGCAGCAGAGAGGCCAGCAGGCTCTATGGTGCAGGTGCAGCAGAGAGGGCAGGCTCTATGGTGCAGGTGCAGCAGAGAGGGCAGGCTCTATGGTGGTGCAGCAGAGAGGGTAGGCTCTATGGTGCAGGTGCAGCAGAGAGGGCAGGCTCTATGGTGCAGGTGCAGTAGAGAGGGCAGGCTCTATGGTGGTGCAGCAGAGAGGGTAGGCTCTATGGTGGTGCAGCAGAGAGGCCAGGCTCTATGGTGCAGGTGCAGCAGAGAGGGCAGGCTCTATGGTGGTGCAGCAGAGAGGGCAGGCTCTATGGTGGTGCAGCAGAGAGGGCAGGCTCTATGGTGGTGCAGCAGAGAGGCCAGGCTCTATGGTGGTGCAGCAGAGAGGCCAGGCTCTATGGTGGTGCAGCAGAGAGGCCAGGCTCTATGGTGCAGGTGCAGCAGAGAGGCCACGCTCTATGGTGGTGCAGCAGAGAGGCCAGGCTCTATGGTGGTGCAGCAGAGAGGGCAGGCTCTATGGTGGTGCAGCAGAGAGGCCAGGCTCTATGGTGCAGGTGCAGCAGAGAGGGCAGGCTCTATGGTGCAAGTGCAGCAGAGAGGGCAGGCTCTATGGTGGTGCAGCAGAGAGGGCAGGCTCTATGGTGCAGGTGCAGCAGAGAGGGCAGGCTCTATGGTGGTGCAGCAGAGAGGGCAGGCTCTATGGTGGTGCAGCAGAGAGGGCAGGCTCTATGGTTGTGCAGCAGAGAGAGCAGGCTCTATGGTGGTGCAGCAGAGAGGCCACGCTCTATGGTGGTGCAGCAGAGAGAGCAGGCTCTATGGTGGTGCAGCAGAGAGGCCAGGCTCTATGGTGGTGCAGCAGAGAGGCCAGGCTCTATGGTGCAGGTGCAGCAGAGAGGCCAGGCTCTATGGTGCAGGTGCAGCAGAGAGGCCAGGCTCTATGGTGGTGCAGCAGAGAGGCCAGGCTCTATGGTGGTGCAGCAGAGAGAGCAGGCTCTATGGTTGTGCAGCAGAGAGAGCAGGCTCTATGGTGGTGCAGCAGAGAGAGCAGGCTCTATGGTGGTGCAGCAGAGAGGCCAGGCTCTGAGGCTTCATGTTGTGCTTGATTTCATTTGGAAACAAACCTCTTCAGTGACAGCCGTGTTCTGCTCTGTTGTGTCGTACTCATAGACTGTATCAAAATATGGACTCCTCCAGATTGCCACTTTGACCGTCGCCATTTCGTTTTATTTTTTGGAGCTAGAAGCAGCTAGCGTGAGACCAGGGGTTTCCCGATCACTGGACAGGCGCCCTGTCAAAACATAGTCTGCTTTATCATCTATTTGACTCGAATTGGGACCATAATTGACTAAATGAACATCATGCTGTATTTGTGCTGTATTTCCTAATGAACTCATTAGGAAAGTGTTTACTGAGGTGATAAATCAAGAGAGAAGCAGGGTCATCTTCCCAATGACTTCTGTATAATCAGACTTCCCTTTGCAGCCACTGGAGTCACCCCCTGGACTCAGATGTAAAGCACAGATACACTGCGTAACGCATCATCATTCAGAAACCAAGTCAAGTCAAGTTTATTTGTATAGCCCTAATTCACAAGCATGTCCCAGAGGGCTTGACAGAGAATATGTCTAGCTAATTCTAGCTGACACAACAGTAGCAAATTACAGTAGTAATGATAACACATTGAACAATTGATGAAAACCACGCCCAAAACGGGGGAAAACAGAAACCCCCCCTCCAATCCTGGCGTTCTCCTATGTCGCCTGCATGGTTGCGTGTTGCACAAAAAGATCGTATATACGGAAGATGAACACTCCAGCTTACTTCTTTGACAGCTACATCCACATTTTTCTTCTCGCCAATTCTCAATGGCTTCCTTGTTTTGCTCGGGAGTACAAAACAACTTTAACTGTCGATTTTTTACATGTGTTGTCTGCGCAGCCCCACCACACAACAGCTTTTAGCTATGTTTAATTCAAGGAAAATGACGCTGGTGTGTTGAAATGAACGGAGCTTTTCCCCCGTGATGGGCGTGGCCTATTTCATGCAGTGTCTCCATAATAACAACAACAACAACAACAACAACAACAACAACAATAATAATACCGGTAATAAAGATGTAAAGAGTCTTACTGGACGTGACGGCGCTCGCCTCGCCCAGCCAGAAGTTGACAGCATCCGGAAGCTTTCCTGCAGAGAAACAAGATTGAGATGAGATGAAAGTTGATTGACGGTTGGGTCGCTTGACAGCACAGCGCAGAGAAATATGTGGGACATTGAACGTGACACAGCTGATCAGAATAACAGACCTTATTTCACACATTTAACAACAATCCCCATACATTGACTTTGAGACGAAAGAACTGGAAGTGCAGGGACTTCTGGGTAAATACGTCATTGGTTTGTAGATGGGCGTGCGTCTGACGTCGGCATGGTGTGTGTGTGTGTGTGTGTGTGTGCGTGCGTGCGTGCATGCGTGCGTGCGTGCGTGCGTGCGTGTGTGCGCGTGTGTGTGCGTGAATGGCTTTGTTGGTATTAAAGGAGAACTTACCTCCAAAACACTTTTTTTCAGCTTTTAACCAATATATATGACTTTGGGGGTGATGTGTGAAGAATTCTGGTCAAAATTTCCACATTTGACACCAAACTGTTGCCATTCGACCATTTGTATCATTTTTCAGCAGCATATCTGGCATAAGCGCCCTCTAAGGGTCGAAGACTGCTTTTTTTTTTTTCTCAAATGAATGGGATATTAGGAACACACTGACGTCACAGTGTTCCCAAAGACTATGGGATTTCAAGATAATTACTCCCCTACCCCCCCTGTACCCTTTCGGCTCCTCAGAACTCCAAGCCTATTCCTATTGAAGTTTGCTCTTAAAATACTGAACCAAACGTCGTCAAAGTTGGCACATGTCTTAATTATAGTTAGTTTCCCGCTGAATGTGTCATTACTTTATTAATATCTTACCTGGATAAGCTCGAATGATGATGTTTATATTATCAGTCCGAGTTGGAAGCAGCTGTCTCCAGCGCAGGCAGGCGGGAGCGGGCGGGAGAGAGTCGGTACTGTAAACCTCATGCACTAGCGCCAAGCTCCGGCGGCGCGCGCAGCAGAAGCTGGGCTCTCTCGGTGTGTCTGTGTGTGTGTGTGTTTTGCTGTGCGGATTGGGTTTGACCGTTTGATCAAGCAAGTAGCTCCTGTGCTCTTAAAATACTGAACACCACGTTGTCATATTTGACATATGTCTTCATTGTAGACAGTTTATCGCTGAATGTGTCATTACATTATAAATATCTTACCTGGATAAGCTCTAATTATGTTGTTTATATTATCAGTCCGACTTGGAAGCACTTTCTCTCGGCCAGTCAAACGGGAGAGTCTGCACTCTCATGCACCCGCGGGAGCGCGCACAGCAGACAGACTGTGAATGGGCGGAGGAGGAGGAGGAGAGATCCGACAGGCTACTCAGCTACTGTGCCCGTCTGTGAAAAGCGTCCTGTCCAGTCGCACCTTCGCAAAAAGATGCGGGATTCCCTCAATCGCACAAAGAAAAATCGCACACCAGCTATTTCTGTCTGTGTTTGTTTGTTGCTCCGTGAGGTTACAGAGCGCCCCATGCATGGAGGAGCCAGGCTGTTTCGCCAGCCAGGGCGCAGCCTGCAACTGCGCTGAGAGGAAAACTTTTGCACAACTTTTAACAAGAATCACGAAAAGCCCCAAAACGCAAATTAAAAACAGATTTCATTGCGCGGTTTATCGCTAGTTGTACGAGGGAATGACGTGGAGAAATCTCGCATTGTGTTACCCCAGAGCGGGGGGTTTCTCCTATTGTGCGGTGATGCTGTAACGAGCCCATGTCACTTTGCTCTCGTAACGTAGTTTTGACACCTGCCATAGAGATACATGCAGAAAAATAATTAAATTTCTAGTTCGCCACTGAATTACCAAATTGATATAACTTTCAACCATTTTCAGATTTTCTGTTTCCATACAGACCAACAGCGTTGGCTAGTTGTTGATATTTATAAAGAAATTGCCCCTCTCAAATAAATTATTTTTGAGGCAGTAGGCAAACTGTAATGGCGTCGATTTCCGAAAAATAATCTTGACTTGGACACAGCCAAAGAGTCCAGTATAGACAAGAGTATATGTCATTTCTTGGTTTTTTCCATAGGTATTTTCAAATCACTGTTCTGATACATATCTAGGGGGTTAGTCCCCCTTTAAGGTAACATTATTCCCATCGCCATTTGAAACAGCTTTTTCGTGATTGACTCACACCACTTTTCCGAAATCGCTAAATTACAGAATCAGGCATTTTATGACTACAATAAGGCTATTGCTATCCAAACTCAAAGCTGAACAAAGAATGCCAGCATTTAGAGAATGTATGGCCAGCATTCTCACTTGCATGGAGCGAATTCTACGCCAAACTCCATTCAGAAATCTGTCAGTTTAATACTGCCTTCCTTGTCGGCAACAATACAAACCTAATAGATCAATAAAGGGCTAATAATGATTTAGGGATCATTAGCAGAGACTGGTCAAGCAGACATTCAACATAAAAGTAGAACATAAACATCCATAAAATATCCGACTGGACTTAGCCGACTGGATCGCCTGTCCTTCCCAGACTTGCGTCTGTCTGTCTGGGATTTGTTTCCGCTGCTGGTCCGAACCAACCAAACAAGGTTGGTGTGAACGCCCCCTGACTAGCTGTGTTCGGGGAGGAGTGATGACATCATCAGTGTGCACCTGCTCACCCAGCGCGGCGCTCATCCAGGAGATGTGCGGCTCCAGGTCAGAGGTCAGTGCCGGCAGCTCCTCCAGCAGGTTAGAACACTGCTTCTGAACATAGAACACACCTCTGTGCTGCACCTAACACACACACACACACACACACACACACACAGTTCTGTTTGCACACACATGAAACGGCCCTGCTGCCCCCAGAGGTTAGAGATTTATTTTTGTTTTTGTTTTTACCGATGTGTTCCCAGATGTCACTCTGCGTGGCGTCACACAGTGTGACATCATCATACCTTGCCCTCTATCACATCCAGCAGGGAGGAGAAGGTCATGCGACGCTCCTCCGGCATCACAAAGCGATCCCCGCTGATGGCGTCGGCGTAGCCGTTAGGGGTCACCGCCACGCTGATGACCTCTGAGCCCACCTTCTCTCTGCAGGAGGACACAGGACATCACATCAGGGCTGAGGAACAACAGTCCAAAAAAGACCTCCTAACTCATATTTCACTTGGAGCAAAAACAAAAAATAAGAACGGGAAGAAAATCTAAAATTCTTTTTTTTCCCTGAAATTTATTTTTATTTTTGCTACAAATGATATGTTTTATGGTCACTCACGATTCATGGAGAAAATTAATTGGAAACTCACTCCCGGGGCAAAAGATGTCACGTGACTGTTCAGCTCTATTCATTCATTCATTCAGTCAGGAATGGATAATGGTGATGATGTCATCAGTGATGTCATCAGTGATTATGTCATGCCAAATATTTTTGGTGGTTTCATCCTCGTCAGGTATTTTGAATCTTGTGTGACTGTAGATGGGCCAAGTCTTCATTAAGAAGGTCCTTTATCAATGAAACGGATTCTGTTGAGAAGTTCTACATAATGTTCTGTTGTTGCCTTGGCAATGGTTCTGTTCCAGTGTTACACAAGAAGATATCAAAAACATCTTTAAACCTGCCAAACTTGGTCTGTTGAAAGATGTAGTTTCCTCGAATGGGCTTGAGTTGCATGAGGTCACCTGGTTACTCTACATGACGCACAGGGTCCTGTGTCCAAGTTGCCCTTATTCTTTTAATTACCACCGGGTCAGTACATCAGAGGACGGGTTTCAGCGACCCAGTGGAAATTAAAAGAAAAAAGGGAGATTTTGAGTGCTAGAAACTAGCAAAGATAACACTTGCCCTTGCACCGGGCGTAAGATAGGGCCTTCTGTGTGTTCAGCTCTCAGTACTTTAGTAGCTTCTAAGTGAATCACTGTGGTTTCAATTTGAGTGTCTCATTAGTGTGTTTCTGTTTGTACTTCCTGTTCGCTTTCACATCACGTAGCCGTTAACTTTACTGCTGGGCACGGTGGCTCAGTGGTAGAGCTGTCGCCTCACAGTCAGAAGGTCCTGAGTTCGATTCTCGCCTGGGACACTGTGGGCTGTGGTTGTGTTCCCCCCATATCTTCAGTGCCTACTGCCCAGGTGGGGTATCTCGTCGTAAGGGCCTTTCTCTCTGTGTGGAGTTTGCATGTTCTCCCCGTGCTCCCCCAGGGGGGTTCCTCCGTATATAACCCCCCCACTAAAAACATGCAGAAGATCAGATCGTCATCGTCATCCGACCAGTGACGACAACATCCGAAGTCGGTCCCCGGGCGCTGTACGAGAAAGCGACCACTGCTCCTGGCCTGCCCCCCCAGAGGAAAGGACAAAGCCAGGATGGGTTAAATGCAGAGGACAAATTTCACCGGCCACCGTCAGCATGAGTGTGTTTGTGGCCGTCCGTGCATGTGTTGATGTGTAATCGTGTGACAATAAAGACGGGCTGGTCCGTCTGAAAATCGTGTCGTGTTTAATCGTGCTGAGCTGATGAAAACAATTCCTGCTGCTCCTTCATATTAAAAGCTTTCCACTGACAAACTACTTTTTATAGTGAAGAGCTTATAGGAAATGCAGTGTTTATCCCCCATTTTAGCGACAATTTTTGACCATTTAGTGACTGTCAGTCTCACAGTCCTATCCGATGCTGCTGCTCTGCTGCCCTCCTGACCTCAGGTAGGATGGTGTCCATCTGTTCAGGGCCGGCCAATGGTTGATGGCGTTGCGGATGATGCAGGGCTTGTTTGGACCAATCCAGTCACGGTAAAAGTCCAGAGGGGCGGGAGGCTCCTCCAGGTAGGGCACTGATTGGTTCAGGTAGAGATCTGAAGAGAAAACAAACAGCTGTTCACGCGAATACAGTAGAAGAAGAAGGAGGAGGAGCTAAAGTATCAGCAGGGCTTAATATGTGCTGGATCCTGCCAGACCAGAACCGGCACCTGGTTTTGGACTACCTGCACTCCGGTCCCTATCTGCGTGGAACCAACACCTGGTGACATGACACTTTTTTGTCTTTTCCCCTCCCTTCCAAAAGCCTCACTGTCTCATCATGTCCATATGAAGACAGGTCCAACTGTCTCATCATGTCCATATGAAGACAGGTCATCATTACCCTGTCAGAAAGTGATCACTTCACACAGTGAGCTGCTCTGCAGTAACCTTGCAAGCAAGTTGGATTCCCTCAGGAGATTTGCGATACCGCCCCCATCTGGCAATGTCAGGTTAGCTCTGCAGAGTGTCATGGTCAACTTCAGACAGTGACATGGCTAAACAGTAAACAGGGCTGTACGTTAACGTTTTTGCACACAGCACTGCTGCTACAGAGGTTGATAGTTTTGCAGCACGCCTGGCACGGACCATAAAATTGTAGCACGGGTATTAAATGTATGTTGCCATCTTTAAAAACAACCACAAGTAGTGCAGTTCACTACATAATTTAACAGGTATGTGACTGTTACTATTTCTAAAAACAACCACAAGTAGTGCAGTTCATCACTTAAACAGGTATGTGACAAACGGCTTCAACAGACAACCTGTTTGAACTCTAACTGCTCCTTCATACTTTAAGCTAAGCATACTTGAGACACTCAATTTAAACTTTAAATGACTCACCACTTTTAGGACTCCCACCTGAATTCAGCTTTAATTTATTTTTTTGTACTGGAAGACTATATGTTGAAAGGCGTCGGCGTGAAGCCATTCTATTAAAGGCTTTTTAAGTTTTGCAAACCAGTGTGCCTTGGAAGTGTTTTGGTTATGACTTTTTTTGATCACTAAGCTGAATGCAAGTCAACCACCTTTGATCTCATGATTTGCCCTTGGGTCCAGTGAGCACCTGCTTCTGACACCTGCAGGTGTGAAGCAGCACCTGCTTCTGACACCTGCAGGTGTGAAGCAGCACCTGCTTCTGACACCTGCAGGTATGAAGCAGCACTCCCTGGTCAATTTATTGGCATTTGCTCTCTATTGATTTTGATTTTTTGTACTGTTTGAGAAATCACAGTTTATGTTTTATACTTTTTTCAGCCTTTATAATGAGACCCTATGGAGCAAGAAGCCTTGAGTGTGTCTCACTCTAGTAGACTGTATTATTTTTTATTTATTTTTACTAAATTCACACATTTTAAAACTGCGACAGTTCAGACAACTTTCACTCTACATAGCAGGCTTTCAGGTTTCAGCCAATCTCATTTTGCCCGTTTCTCACGAATAAAAATACAAAGTGAAAACTAACAGTGTCAGCTGGTGCAACTGGCTGCAGACTATTATTTCACAAACTGCCGTGAGACCAGGTTGGAGCAGAGTGGTGTTGTAATGTGTGTGCATCCTTCTTTATTTTGAAGTGCATTTTAAAATTCTAATCCTGCTAGTTATCCCAATTTTGTACTAAATGTAGGCTAACTGTAATCTCAATTACATTTTGTCTGTAACTGTAAGGGATTACAGCTACTTTTTTGTAATCTGATTATGTAATCCTGTTACATTTGTAATCCGTTACTCTCCAAAGCCTGGTCTCAACGCCAGACCCATGACTGCATGAGTCTGGGGAGAGATTAGTCATGTAGTAATGTTTAGGATAGCTCTACTACAGTAATAATACATGGAAATTATAGCATTAGCGCTTTTCAAGAACTCAAAGGTGCTGGAGTAAGCTAGCGTTATGTATGGCAGCCCTGCACCACTATGCCTCTGTTTAGTAGCCAGTAACAGTAGTACATAGTAGTAGTAGCAACAGCAGCCGTAGCAGTATATATTTTAGTAATAATTGTAGCAGTCAGACTATTTCCTCACCATGCGCCTCCAGAGAAAAGTCAGTGAGGATTTCCCTCACAGCATCGCATTGTTTTTGCGTCATTCTTCTGTCAAACTAGAGTATTATGAACACAGTCGCGCCATGCTGCCATGTTCCTTTGTTTACAACTACTGGGCATGCGCACGCTTTCTGTTGGTGATGTTTTAGTTTTGGTTCCGGATATCCTCCCCCTGCAGGCTGGAGGACCAACTGCATACATACACACACACACACACACACACACACACACACACACACACACACACACACACACACACACACACACACACACACACACACACACACACACACACACACAGAATGTGAAACTAACTCATCAATCTGGCAGCGTCAGGTTAATGTCCCACTGCCCTTACAAGTTAAATGCTCCCACTGACTCTTTCCACAGCGTCTTCTGAAGCTTTCACAGTGTTATGTAGGCTATGATGTGCATTATGCTTCATCATGACACACTGTGTGATCTTGTTCCAACTTGTCTTCCTCTGCACACACACACACACACACACACACACACACACACACACACACACACACACACACACGGGACTAGAAGGAAGCATATTAGTAAGAAGTGTCAACTGAGGTGTACGAGCTTATGTAGGCTATAGTATCAGTATGCAAAGGTCCACAGGTGTGGAATGAGCTTGGGGATGATAAAATAAAATCATGTCCCCTTATTGTATCTATCTATCTATCTATCTATCTATGTATCTCTCTCTCTCTCTCTCTCTCTCTCTCTCTCTCTATATATATATATATATATATATATATACATATATATATATCAAATTTAGTATGTGGGCTCTGTCCACTGTTTCAAGTTCTATGTTCGGCCACAGCTATGTCGTTTTACATGTGATCGGGCTGAAACCTTCAGGGTGTGTTGTATAAGGGGCACCCGTGCGGGTGACCTGACGGAGCCGGATTTTTCAATTAATTACCTAAGATGGCATCAATGATGTCATACATAGGCATTGTGACATCATTGTGACATCACTGATGATGTCATCAGTGGCACACACACACACATTAGAGGACTGAGGGAGACGGAGAGGGGAGAGGGAGAGAGAGAGGGCCGGGGATAGAGACTGGGAGAGGAGAGGGAGAGAGACAGAGGGAAAGAGAGGTACCATCACTGATGACGTCATCAGCGATGTCATACATAGGCATTGTGACATAGCCTAGGTAAACCCAGCCACCACGTGACCTGCTCTCTCAGTTCCCAGTCACTAGCCTATAGGCATGCATATATATATATATATATATATATATATATATATATATATATATATATATATATTATATAAACAGGATAATAATCACATGAAGCAATTGTAAATCTCTTTGGGTCAAGGGTATTATTTTGTGTAGTTAAATGTTGGCACTAACACATTGTCATATGCAGTTCAAATTTCTTAGAAAAACAGTAAAAGGATAAATAGAGAAAATGTGCTAAGTGTGATTGGAAATCAGGTGAAACAGGTGAGAGAGTGAAATGGATCCTGACTCAGCTGCAGCCAATCAGAGTGATCAGGGCAGAGGAGCTGGATCTCTGATGATCAGTTGGTCATGGATGAGTCGTGGACTCTGGAGAGATACTTTGATGATTCCATCGCAAACGTGAGTAAACAGACAGTACTGTGATTGATCAGTGATCAGAGGATCTGCTCTCTCATGCTGAGTTTTATGAATCCATGTCTCAACTGTCACATCTTCAAACTCCCTATTTATCTAACACCATCTAAAAATGCTAGGATACTGGCTTCTAGTTGAATTCTCCTCATAGGCCTATCTAATTTTGACCCTTTAGTGCAGTGGTGAAAAGTAACTAATTTACTCAAGTACTGTAGCCCACTTACTTCAGTACAATTTTGAATTTGAGGTACTTGCACAGTTGCACTTTACTTTTGAGTATTTCCATGTGATGCTAATTTGTACTTCCACTACATTTTAGATAGGCTATTGTAGCTACTTTCCACTGCATTAATTTGATATTTAAAACATTTTATCATCTTTATAATAACTAGCCTATAGGGCCAGGCAGCATTGGTTAGACTAGCCAACATGAACATTTTTAGCTTGAGTCTCCACCTCTGAGCAGGAGGTGGAGGTCTGAGTAAAGGTAAGAGCTGAACTGTGAGCCATAGACCATATTCACAGTGCAGCCATCTTGGAATAACGTTACCAGCTGGTTGGGAAGCCAGAGAGGCTCTCATCTAAACCCATTGATAACCATGTCTGAACCTGGAGCAGTGGACCAAAAGTTTGAGTTCTGTCACACCAATTTCATTTGATCACATCGATAAATGGGCAGATGAATGTGTACAGGATTTAAAAAAATAGGGCTACAGCAACTGGATCGAGTCTTATATCCACGATATTCAAGGAAGCGCAGCTGATGCTCTCAATTGTAAACTGCAGTACCCCCTCGCACCACTATGAGCACCGAACCGATACATCTGGCAGGGACCGGCGCTGTGGTTCTCAGTTGAACCCGAAATGACACAGCCGAAGAAGGCTGTGTTTGAGCTTAAACTTAGGCACTGACATGTAAATAAGGGCTCGGTATTGGAAACTACGCAATATTTGGGAATACCATACAGCGGTGTGCTGTTTTCATAGTGCAGTGGGCAAAACAAAAACTTTGCATTTACTCATTTACATTCTATTACAGTATTAAAATGACTCAAGTAAGAGTAAAAATACAAATCCTAAAAATTAACAACAAAAACAAAACTACTCAAGTACTTGAGTACTTCAACACTTGGGTGTGACTTGTATACATGAACACACACCTGGCTGTCTCACCTGTCTGTGGTGTCCTGCAGGACTCCGGCTGCCAGCCGGGGGGGGCGGGGCCGGCAGCAGCGAGGGCGGGGACAGCGAGCAGTGAGCTGGGTGACGAGCTGGACCTCAGCTTCCTGCCTGACGAGCTGAACGCACAGGACGAGCCTGACAGAGGAGGTACTCTGTGTGTGTGTGTGTGTGTGTGTGTGTGTGGGGGGGGGGGTGTGTGTGTGTGTGTGGGTGTGTGTTGGGGGGGGGGGGCTGAGAACGGCCATGCTTGCATTTATTTATTTATTTATTTATTTATTTATTTATTTATTTATCATGAGAAAAGTAAATGTTTCCTCTTATGTTCATCAGATGGCCATCAGGAGCACCATGCCGATGCCTAGATGGTGTCTTGACAACAGCAACTGATTTATGCTGAGAAAGACAAGGGCTGGGTTTCCCAAAAGCTTCTTTGCGCTAAGAAGCTAATTCAACCCTTCTTAAGGCCCCCTTAAGAAGCAAACGCGTTTCCCAATTGCTTCTTTACGAAGGCATGCGTTTCCCAAAAGCTTCTTAGCGCTAAGAAGCTTCTTTGACCCTTCTTAAGGCTCCCGTAAGAAGCCAACGAAGCCAACGCGTTTCCCGATTGCTTCTTAGCCTAAAATTATCTTCCAATTATCCTCCGTTAAGAAGGCTGGGTTTCCCAAAAGCTTCTTAGCGCTAAGATGATCTTTCGTTAAGAAGGTTTTGTAAGAAGGGTCTGGAGCCTTCTTAACACCTTCTTAATGACAAAACACTGGCAGATCCAGCCGCGTCAGGCAAAAGGAGATACTTGTGTCCACTGTTCCTCTTGTGTTTTTCCCTTTTTCCTTTCTTTCATGTACCCTTTAGTGTTTAAAATTAGGGAACACTTGAAAATCTCCCCTGTATGTATTGTAGCGTATCACTGATACACCAAGGAACGGAGAGTTGTGGTTGGTACAGGGTCTTTATTCACAGGCTTCGTTAGCTCCTAGCAGCTAGCTTCACACAGCTAGCTCTACACATAACAACCGGTCTGCTCGCCCGCATGGCACTGACTGGCTTCCGCCCCGGCCGCTGGTCACATATATTCCCTTCCCCCTAGGAACACACCCACACACATCAGTTCCTAGCTGCGATCCAGACACTTAGGTTGCACATCACATTACAGGTAATACTTGGATTACCTGAACACGTTACATTCTCCCCGCCCAACTTTAATGTCGCTCCCACGCGACATGCACAACCCACACACATATCCCCCTGTACCAAAACACACCCAACACAACATTTTTCCCATCACCACATCAAATTCTAATTCACCAACAAACAGTCTTTTCTTTTCAGCACCCACCATAATGTCTAGTTTTGCATTAGGTACTCCATAATGTCTAGTTTTCATTATTTCCTTCTTTTTCACACATTCATTTAAATTCAACACAATAGCCCATTCAACAATAACCCCCACATTTCCCTTAACTTTTCTTTTCCCAGCAACTTCTTAATTTTTCATTTAAACCCCATTTCCATCCCCCCTTTTACAGCTTCTGTCCCCCCTGAAGCACGCTAGTCCGGCTCAACCCCCAGTGGGGTTAATCCTCTGCAGTGTAAGTCAGCACGGTCCCCCCTCTGTGCCCCACAGTCCTCACACGCATCGCAGTATCTTCGCACATCCTCCTTTTGTTTGCCCCAGTAGAAATGTCCACGGATGCGGGTGAGTGTCTCTTCGGGCCCAAAATGACTGGAACCAGGGCCCTTGTGTGCCCCCTTAAGCGCCAACTCTCGCAGGTAACCGGGTACAACCGCCTGCCTCCCTTTTACCCCGTGCTCTGTTCTCTCCAACAGCCCGTCTTCATCCAGCCGCAGGTCGGAAAACATGTTCCACAGTCCTTTCGTGGCACCGGAAAACATGTGAGTCTCCTTCACAGGGGGCCGGCGTCCGGCCACCACCCACGCAAGCACCGGACCGATCTCCGCGTCCTCCGCCTGCCTGCGTTTCCACTCACTCACGTCGACATCCTTGATGGTCGCTCTGTCGTCCTCCAGATCCACATCTGGACAGTCCTCCTCGTCTTCCTCCACCTCCTGCACTCGGTCGTCCTCCCGCCCCCCTTCCCCAGGGGACGGCGTGTTCAGGACAGCAGGGGGAATACAACCGGCCTCGCTCTCCACCTCGGCTTTCCGCACAGCAACCGTGGGGGGCGCAGTGCAGTTTCCCGGCTAAGTGCCCAGGCGAACGGCAAGTCCAGCAGAGTCTCACCTGTCCGCCGCCTGCACGTCTCTCTTCTCCCGCTGCCCTCCGGTCCCCGACAGCCTTTTGACACTCTCTAGCCAGGTGTCCAATCTCGCCGCATGCCCAGCAGGCTCCCTGCTGACCATGTCGTTGTCCCGCATACCCGGTCCGTCTCCCGGGACCGCTTCTGCACCACCTCGCCACGTGGCCCGGCTCTCCACATGTCCAACACAGTCTCTTTTGCGGCTCCGCGTGGGGCCCGTGCTCAACTGTGACGCGGTATACAGTGATGTTATTGACGTTTGGTTGCTCCCCTGGAGCGGTGGGAGGGTGACCCATCTGGACTACCGGCCCCCCTGCAAACGTCAGTGTGCTCTTCCCTAGGTCTACTGTGCATTGGTTTAGCGTCAAGTAGTCCTCCCCCAAGATACAGGGCCCCGCCATCTCTACTACCCATACCGGAAAGTTCACTGTCTGTCCCCCCACAGTTATCATCACGGACCCCCTTCCCCTCATCGGCATCAACTCACCGGATACTGTCCTCAGCAGCTGGTCCGCTGGCTGCTCCAGAAGCGCTCCCTCTGGCATCATGTTGTAGTTCACCAGCGTTGCCGTACACCCCGTGTCCACCAGGGCGACACAGGGCTTCCCTTGCAGGCGGACCTGAACATGGCAGCCGTTCATCGTGTGCGGCCCGTTCTGCATGTTGACAGCGCCGGCGATGTCGTCTGCTTCGGGGGAAGGCGACGCCCCACCTCCCCGTCTGTACCGCTGGGCCCCCTCCAACGGTGACGTGGCCATAGGGAATATGACGTAGGGGGCCCGTCTCGCCCCTCTTAGACGGGCCCCGCGCCGTTTCCCTGGTTCCACGCTCCTCCGCGGCACTCTCTGGCCCGATGCCCGGGGCGTCCACAGGTCCAGCAGCGCATGGCCCCGGGCCCCCTGGCCCCTGTATTGTCTCGTGGGGTGGGCTGCAGGGTCGCGCTTCGGAGCAGTTGTTCTGTTAACTGGCGCACCGACTCAGATAGCTCTTTCACCATGTTGCCTTGCTCTTTCACCATGTTGCCTTGCTCTGCCAAGGCTGTCTTCCACGCTGGCTCTTCTTGTAGCTGGCTCTCCGCTGCCATTCTCACCACTGGGGCGGCCTCCATTATGCCGCTGCTCTTATCCCAGCCTTCTACTGTCTCTATCTCCAGCGCCAACTCCAGCGCTGCTCCCAGTGTTTTTGGATGTCCCAGCGTTACCTTCTGGCTTAGACCCCGTGGCTCGATGGCCTGGACAAAGTAGCTTAGGGCTAACCCATCCAGCGCCTCCGTCGGTAGCTGGCTGTATGCGCGCCGGCTGAGAGTCTCAATGTCTGTTGCCAGTGCACGCAGCGACTCACCCTGCCGTCTGCGTCTGTTACACAGTTCCGCGGCTACGATGGCCTGCTCTTCACATCGTCCGAAGCGTCTCCGCAGGGCCCCCATCACCACATCCAAGTCCTTTGTATCCGCTATTGCCGACACGCACGCCGTAGCCTCGCCCTCGAGGGACATCACGAGATGGCTGGCTCTCTCCCTTCTCGTCCAGCCATTCCATTCTGCAGCCTCCTCAAACTGCTTGCAGTATGCCTCCCACTCGCCTTTACCGTTGTATTTCGGAACGATCACGTCCTTCCTGGTTCTGCGGGCGCCATCCCCCGCCGTCGCGTGCCGTGCTTCAGCCTTGTCACTCCCCGCCTGTCTGCCAGCGGGGCCCGGCTCGGCTTCGCTCTTCCTCTGCCCACGGCCCTCCTCCATCCACATGTAGTCCTCTAGCGAGCCCTCCACCGCAGCATTCGTCCTCGCGAACTCCGAGGCTACAGCCTCTTCCCTCTCCCTCTTCATCTTTGGCGGCTCCGTTCCGCACTTTATTCGCTCGCGCCCAAAGCTGTCGGCTCCAACTTCTCCTCTCCCGGCCGAATCAGAGGCGTTACCGCTTTACTGCCTGACACCAATGTAGCGTATCACTGATACACCAAGGAACGGAGAGTTGTAGTTGGTACAGGGTCTTTATTCACAGGCTTCGTTAGCTCCTAGCAGCTAGCTTCACACAGCTAGCTCTACACATAACAACCGGTCTGCTCGCCCGCATGGCACTGACTGGCTTCCGCCCCGGCCGCTGGTCACATATATTCCCTTCCCCCTAGGAACACACCCACACACATCAGTTCCTAGCTGCGATCCAGACACTTAGGTTGCACATCACATTACAGGTAATACTTGGATTACCTGAACACGTTACAGTATGGTTACTTGTGTTTTAAATGTTTTACCGTAGGCTATATTCCTCTAATCAGAATGGATTCCTTTTATAATGTTGTGGATTTATATAGCACCTTTCACAGAACCCAAGGTCGCTTAAATTCTGTAGTGTTTCTCTGTTTTGTTGTATGCTGTGTATATAAAGCAATTTGAACTGCAGTCCATGTCTGAAATAAATAATGTTTAATAAAGTTTAACATGACCATGATTAGGTGTTAACAGTGTTTCTCAACCACTGAGTCGTGGCCCACTGCTGGGCTCAGAGTGCCATCAAGTGAGCCGCTCCAGTTAAGATGCTTCTTAAGAGCCTTCTATTTTTTTTATTTTTCTCGACTGTTAAGAAGGCGTTTGGGAAACACTTCTTTGGAGCCTTCTTAACTCCTTAAGAAGCTTCTTAACTCCTTAAGAAGCTTCTTAACTCTTAAGAAGCTTCTTTGTTGGGAAACTCAGCCAAGGTCAATGCGTAGCCATTACTGATCAACTCATCAAAATGTACTTCAATCAAAACAAGGTCTAACAGGCAGAGATTGCATTGTCTTTCTGTTATAGATCAAATTCAGATCAGTCCTTTTGTTTTCTGGAGATAAGATAAATTGACCCATTGTCTCGAGATAATGAAATATATCTATTTTAAGTTTTTTCAGGTTTTTTCCTCATTTTCTCCCCAATTGTAGGCTACTTGGCCAATTCACCCCTGCTGTCCGGTCATTTCTTAACCCCCTCTGCCGATCTGGGGAAGAGTTGTAGACTAGCACATGCTTCCTCTGATACATGTGCAGTCTAGCACATGCTTCCTCTGATACATGTGCAGTCTAGCACATGCTTCCTCTGATACATGTGCAGTCTAGCACATGCTTCCTCTGATACATGTGCAGTCTAGCACATGCTTCCTCTGATACATGTGCAGTCTAGCACATGCTTCCTCTGATACATGTGCAGTCTAGCACATGCCTCCTCTGATACATGTGTAGGCTAGCACATGCTTCCTCTGATACATGTGTAGGCTAGCACATGCTTCCTCTGATACATGTGTAGGCTAGCACATGCTTCCTCTGATACATGTGTAGGCTAGCACATGCTTCCTCTGATACATGTGTAGGCTAGCACATGCTTCCTCTGATACATGTGTAGGCTAGCACATGCTTCCTCCGATACATGTGTAGGCTAGCACATGCTTCCTCCGATACATGTGTAGTCTAGCACATGCTTCCTCCGATACATGTGTAGTCTAGCACATGCTTCCTCCGATACATGTGTAGACTAGCACATGCTTCCTCCGATACATGTGTAGGCTAGCACATGCTTCCTCTGATACATGTGCAGTCTAGCACATGCTTCCTCTGATACATGTGCAGTCTAGCACATGCTTCCTCTGATACATGTGTAGGCTAGCACATGCTTCCTCTGATACATGTGTAGACTAGCACATGCTTCCTCTGATACATGTGTAGGCTAGCACATGCTTCCTCTGATACATGTGCAGTCTAGCGCATGCTTCCTCCGATACATGTGTAGACTAGCACATGCTTCCTCTGATACATGTGCAGTTGCCAGCCGCTTCTTTTCACCTGCCAGCGAAGAGTTTCACCAACAAGACGTAGCGCGTGGGAGGATCATGCTATTCCCCCAGTTCTCCTCCCCCCGAACAGACCAACCAGAGGAGGTGCTAGTGCAGCGACCAAGTCACATACCCCACTGGCTTCCCACCCGCAGACACGGCCAAATGTGCCTGTATGGACGCCCGACCAAGCCGGAGGTAACACGGGTGCTCGAACCATAATGCAATAATCAAATTGTGATCTCAACATAACAGCATAAACAATGATAATTGCAAGCACGGCTGTTTTCGTCTTTGGTCAAATTGAAATTCAGTTGCCTATATCTCAATGTGATGGTCCATGTCGTCTCTCTGCAGCTGCAGCCGTTCAGCCTGTGGATGAGGGCGGAGCCGTCAACGTGTCGCAGGACAGCGGCATCTTTGACTGCAGTTCCCAGGATTCCACAGTGGCCGAGCCGGTGGGGGCGGAGCCTGGGCCGGGGCCGGGACCCGACGCCAGCTCCCGCTTCTGTCCCATGACCCCGATGACCCCCATGACCCCGATGACCCCTGTGACGGAGCGGTCGGGAATCATCCCAATGCTACAGTACGACACTCCAGCTCGCTCCAGACCTGGGATTATAACAATAAGATGATTTTTTAAGCCCTTTGTCATTTTTAAGATATTTCCTATTTTTCTGAGTCATGTCCTGACTCAGATTAGCCACAGTGTTCGGCAAATATTTTTTGACAAATAACTTAATTTTGTACTCATGTAAAAAAAAATGCAAAAAAGCTAGTTGCTAGAATGGGATGATTACGTATGACTATTAGTGGAACTATTATTAGACGTATATAGCACTGCAGGGATGACGTATTTTTGTAAAAATACAAACCACTTTTATGACTTTTGAAACGTAAATGCGTTTTTTTTAACGCATTTACGTTAAAAAAAAGTCATAAATGTGGTCACCATTTGTGAAGATTATCCTGCTGAACACAAATTGCCACTCCCATAAACCTTTGTTAACCACAGACCTTGTGTGACATGATAATGTCAGACATTAAGTGCTAAGTGCTAAGCTATCTTGTGCTCAAAACGGCACTGATGTGACTGTGAATACTGTAGCTTACACAAATTGCGCAGCACAGGATCAGTTTTTTTTTGTCCGAGTCAACTGTTTTGTGGTCAGTCACAACTGCTCTCATAGATGAATCGCTTGGTTTGTCCAAGTCAAACTCTATAAGGATTTTACGAAATGTCAATAGAGAACTGAATGAGGAATTCACTTCCTTCTGTCCCGTACGGAAACCGGAACAGGGTGTGACGTAGTCACTCTATATCCCTTTCTTTTCTGAGCATTAAGTTACACACTACATTTAAACCCACCAAGCCACACACTATGAAGTTAACATGAAGTTAGTTATTAGAAAAACACAATATAATCTCCTCACCCAGACCAGATCAGCTGGACCAGTTTGTAGTTCATTCATTTGAATGGAAGCTGACATTGGACACGTTGGTGAACAGTTGGGGTCAGCGTTGGTGTTCTGATCCGACTCACAAAATCTGCATATCATAGCAGACTGGAGTATTGACCTTGGAATTGGAAAAACCAGAAGTGCACTCTCTGAGTGCACTTCTGGTTTACTAATGGAAGTGAATATAGCTGAGGGATACCGTTTAAAAGAGAAAGTTCCTGTTTGGGAGACTGGATCTACTTTCTTTTATTTTTAAATACTAACTTTACTCTAAACCAATAATAGAAATGCAGAATGAGGATGGACCAGTTGTTGCTTTGTCTTAAGTGTGTGTGTGTGTGTGTGTGTGTGTGTGTGTGCGTGCGTGCACAGGAACATCGTCTCCACAGTGAATCTGGGCTGTCCTCTGGACCTGAAGTTCATCGCTCTCCAGGCGAGGAACGCAGAGTACAACCCCAAGGTCTGTCTGTCTCTCTGCCTGTCTGTATGTATACCTGTCTGTCTGTCTGTCTCTCTGTCTGTATGTATATCTGTCTGTCTCTGCCTGTCTGTATGTATACAGTACCTGTCTGGCTGTATACCTGTCTCTCTGCCTGTCTGTCTCTCTGTCTGTCTGTATGTATACGTCTCTGCCTGTCTGCAATATACAACCTCAAGGTCCGCTAACGTTCATCCAGAAACTGTAACCACAAGAACTCTGGCAATTCACTTTCCCCTGAAGTTCCTGTCATTTAGCAGATGCTTTTACCCAAAGCATCTTACATAGTAGAGTTTGTCAACAGTAGTGACAAGACAGTGTAACACTAGTCTCTCAAGCCAGACTGTTCTCTTCTACATTCTGCGAATGCAGCTTAGACAGTCTGTAATTCACACCCACAGAACATGGACAAAGGAGGTTGGGGGGGGATGCGTCGGACCAGAGGAAGTTCAACCCGGAATGTCCGGTAATTGAAGAAATACGAGCGGATGTTCTACCTGCCATTATGCCATTAGATGGGAGATCTGGGATTATTATTTTCCCTGAGTTTCCCTTTCCGTTTTGACCAAGTTTTCCCAGTTCAACGTACAGACGTTTAGGCGGAAGCATTTGAAAATGGCGAGAGCCAACTGTCTGTTTTAAGAGACTAGTGCAACACAGTCTTCGTCAGCTAAGCTTTTTTTTGAAGGAACAGCCTAAGGACTAAGTAGCATTGGTTGAAAGTTGTTTTCAGAAGGAATAAGGAGGAATAAGTAGCATGTCTTGACCCCCCCATCATTCAATCTCTCTCTTCCTCTCTGTCTTCAGCGCTTTGCAGCAGTCATCATGAGGATCAGAGAGCCAAGAACCACAGCACTGATCTTCAGCTCCGGGAAGATGGTCTGTACCGGAGCCAAGAGGTCTGTCTGCCTGTCTGATGCTGTTAATCTGATGAAATGAAACTATTGATATCTGTGGGGAAATCAGGTTGTGTGTGTGTGTGTGTGTGTGTGTGTGTGTGTGTGTGTGTGTGTGTGTGTGTGTGTGTAGTGAGGAGCAGTCGCGGCTGGCAGCCAGGAAGTACGCTCGTGTGGTGCAGAAGCTCGGCTTCCCCGCTCGCTTCCTCGACTTCAAGATCCAGAACATGGTGGCCTCCTGCGACGTCTGCTTCCCCATCCGACTGGAGGGACTGGTGCTCACTCACCAACAGTTCAGCAGGTAGAGAGAGATGGGGCGGGGGGTTCTTTGATGCATCCTGTGATGCAACCTGGACACATCGTCCGTGATGGCCCCGGGGTCATCCGGTGTTTTGGGTCTTAACATCAGACATCCTCACCTGGGTGATCAAGTACTGAGCGTATCAAACCTTTTCAGCGGCTTCCAAGATGTTCTTGATGACTCAAGAGTCCCCGGACCTGGTTTGGAGACTGGCCTGTGACGCCCCTGCAGCCCAATTCAGCTGGGACAGCGGGCTTTCCACCCATTCCTCCGACATTGAGCTACCAGATCTGCACATGGATCTCTTGCTTTCTTGCGCCTCCTCCATTTGAGCTTCCGAGGGGACAGTTGGCTCTACTAAAACCACTTGCTTGGTTGCCACAGACATCAGGACCATGACCTGAGTGTGGTATCTACGATGGTGTCTGGGAACCTCAGTTGTCTCCTTGGGTCGAATAGGAACTGCCAGTCTCTTGCTGTTGTAAGCAGACTACCCTTGGCCTTAGGCTTCTCCCCTGCTCGATTAAACGCAATGGTGCACTTTGCTGCGTATTGCTGCTTGCTGTTGTCCTCTGTGGGTACCTCCTCCTGGATTAAGTTTCACCTCTCCTTTCCTCTGGTTTTACCATAGTAAGATCTTGGATTGCTCCCGAGCATGGCCCGACCAGTTGTCACAGTGCCCATCAGGATGGTGTGCCTCAGCTCACTGAACTCCCTCTTGTGTGCGGCACTTCCTTCCTGTTCTGACCTTGATGCCCACTGAGGAAACCATGGTGTCAACATAATCTTGGTAGAACAGTACTTCTCTGGCTCAGGTGACCTTGAACTCCTCTACCAGACTGCTGACAGGAAGCTGCAGATTATGCCTGTAAAGGGCGATACTGATTGGGCTTCATGGCAGACCCAGCCACCTGTACAGAAGCTGGCTGATCTTCCTTTTAAAGCCATCCGTGGTGGTGTTGGGACTTCATAGATTAGCAGTGGCCAGAGGAGTTGAGGCAGGATTCCATGTTGATATATCCGGAGGTTGAATTTTCCAGGAAACCACTGTCCACTGTGGAAAGCCAACCAGTGTCATCATTGATGGTGCACTGCTGCATCCTTCAGATTGCTGATGAAGATCTTAATACCCAGGCTCTTGACTGGCCTTTTCTGTCACAAATGGAATTTGGGTGTCTCCCAAAGAGAAGCAGAACTGACCAGTTACTCTTCCTTGGACTGGGACAGGACTCCTCCCTTATATGTACTCTATGTAGGAGTTCTTCAGGAGAAAACAATCTTGGAGAAGGTCTTACATTCCACACTGAGAAGGAGTGAGATCATCCTAAATTGCTCTGTTACTTGCATTCTCCTCCTTCCTCCTTAGGAATCCACACCTCTTCTGCTGAGGCACCTTTCACCTCCTCCAGATCACCCTGTAGATCTTCCAAAGGCACTCTAGAAGCCTGGGGCGCTGTTTGATGACCTTGTACGGCACACCACTTGGGCCTGAAGATGTTCTGCCAGGGCTGCCTTTTCTTTCTCATTTGCCTTTCTTTACTGGCTCTTGAGTGTCCTCAGCTCTAATGTGGGTGATCTTGACCGCCCATCGGTTTGGATTGGGTCCTGCGGTAGTCTTGGTGGCCCGTTGTTCCTTGACGCCAAACCTCTCTGAAGCTATGCTGATTATGAAGGTGTCTGGAGCCTATGGCCCCCATCACCCTTGGCTGTTGCTTCAAAGGCTGCATCCACATCTTCGTCGAACTGGTGCCATTCTGACTCTTTGTTGGCAGCAGGCCACAAAACCCAGTGTTGTACTGATGGTCTGCTTTGGGGTGTAGTTCGTGGTGCTTGAAGGTTCTATCTGGGCACTGTGGGATGTCTCCGGGCCTAGGTTCTCCATCTCACCAGGTGCTGTAACAGGTACTTTCACTGTGCATTGTACCAGTTGCTCCTTCCTCAACCAGCCCATCTTGGTCTGGTGGATATTTAGACCTTTTGGGTTTTACCCACCTTTTGGGTACCCCAGCTGTATTTCTCTGAAATGCACTTGGTAGCATAATTGTGGGTGCTCCCTCTCAAGCCTCAGTCTCCAGTCATCACCACACTACTTTGCTGTTGTCACTAGCATCGCCATACTAGGTTAGTTCTTTGATACACCTTGTGGTGCAACCTGGACACATTGTCTTACCATCAGACACTCTCACCCGGGAGGCCTTTTCAGACAGAGAGAGAGAAACTTCAGTTACTCTTTTGTTCTGTGTGTGTGTGTGTGTGTGTGTGTGTGTGTGTGTGTGTGTGTGTGTGTGTGTGTGTGTGTCTTCCTCAGTTATGAGCCGGAGCTGTTTCCTGGTCTGATCTACCGCATGGTGAAGCCTCGCATCGTCCTGCTTATTTTCGTCTCTGGGAAGGTCGTTCTGACTGGTACTGTAACAACGTGTGTGGTTAACTCATTATCACATCAAAAAATCTTATATTGCAATATTTTGTGAATATTGCAATATCAATCCCCCCCCCCCCCCCCCCCTTCCCGCAAGAAAGTCCCCACCCCCTTGAATTGGAAAATCTGCCAATTGGGTTACTAGAAAGCTTACAAACTTCATTTAGAAGAAATCCAATAAAATACCACCCAAAAACGTGAAAAACAAAAATGACATGCCTCCCCCCATGATAATAATCGTATAGCGCGATATTGTGGCAGGACATTATCGTGATATAAAGTCATGAAAATGGTCCCAGCGGGGTCTGCTCAGCTGGACTCGGGCGTGTCTCGACCATCGACTGTCTAAAAATATGGACAGTGACCGTGACCTCACCCATTGGTTTTTGGACGCCTGCTTGTGGTTCTTGCGCAGCTCGTGTGAGACCAAGGGTTTCCCAGTGCAGCAGCTTAACCTGCTATTGGTTTGTGGTCGACAAGCTGTGCGATCACTGGTCAGGTGACTTGTTAATCATGCCCAATACATAGTATTTTATATCGTCTAAACGGGTGAGTTATATAAAAATGAATGTGGAAAGGTGAAATTTGCTATATAGACCAAAACCAGTTTTGAACCAGGCTGTATCCTGTCATAAAGTCGGACATTTTAACATGGGGGAGGGGGGGTGGGGGGGGATGAGGAATGACATCCTTTTGGAGCCAGCCTCAATTGGCCAGTCATCACATGACCCTCACTCAGTCACATGACCCTCACTTGGTCTGTGTTCCAGGAGCCAAAGAGCGGGAAGAGATCTATGAGGCGTTCGAGAACATCTACCCCATCCTGAAGGGCTTCAGGAAGCAATGAGCAGGATGGCCCAAGCTTCTTCTGTCTTGTGTATAGGCTAATGTGAAAATAATATATATAAATATAATGCGTGTTTTATTTTGTTGGATGGAGTCCACATGCTGTTTGCTTTAGAAGCTGTGATGACAACTGAACCACCCTGATAGGAAATAAAGATTTTCCATTTTGTCTAATTCTAACTTTGTGTTTTGTCCAATTCTACACCAGTTTGGAAACCGGTACCATGTAGAATTGAACAAAATCTTCATTTAGATCTATTAAGACATTTGCCATTACCTCCGCCGTGCGTGTGTGTGTGTGTGTGTGTGTGTGTGTGTGTGTGTGTGTGTGTGTGTGTGTGTGTGTGTGTGAGTGAGTGTGAGAGAGAGAACTGTCTGACTCCTCTGCTTGGTTGCAGTGTTGCCAGATTGGGTGGGTTTCCACCCAAAATTGGGCCGTTTTGGATCCCATATTGTGTGGGGGGAATTGGGCTTGGGCAGGGCAGGTTATGAGAGTCATTAGTTTCATTTTTTCAACAGTTTATCTGGCAACACTAACAACTGTTTCTGTGTTTCAGTTTGTTGGTAATTAGTTTCTGCTACCGTAGGATGGAGTGGACCGGTGTTGGCGGATTCTTTTGTTTGCATTTTTTCACCCAGCTTTGCACGCAAAGATGAAACAAATGCCAGTGCCTTTCTTTTACTGACCATGGGAGAAAAAGCCTCTATAGTCTACATGGTCTCCCCTACAAGGAGCTTACAGGCCTGCAAGCCCATAAAGCGAAACCCATGTCTTTACCACGTCTACGGACCGCAACAAAGCCAAACATCAGGCGGCACCTCCAAATGCTGCTAAATGTTGGGGCTTAGTGCGACTTCAGCCCAACATTGAAGGCCTTACCACCACCATGATCAACATCATGGAACAGATGATCATCATACATAGTCTGATCGACCTGGACAAATGACATGCTGGCCTGGAGGTTCAAATATGTATGTAGGCCTATGTACATGTAAAACCAATAAATGTTTAAAAAGGATCACATTTTATAGCCATTATTCAGAAGGCAAATTGGGCGCCAGTGTTGTCAATGTAGAGTCAATCTTTGCATGATTTGGGCATTACAGTAATCAAGCCTGAGTCGTGCTCACAATACAGCCAATGGTTTAAGCATTGCTCTCACTGACCACTTACAAAGAAAGAATAGAATAGCCTTTATTGTCATTGCACAGTTCCCCATACAACGAAAGGGTGCCATCTGCTACTTTGTAAGGGATAAAGGGAGATGACAGAGATCCCTTTGAGTCATCGAGATGAGGGTTTTTTCTAAAGCAGGGGTTTTCAAAGTCTGAGACTGTGGGCCTCCCCCCAGACAAAGCTTGGAAAAAGGAGCCTCCCTCAACTCAATTCCTGGATGCCTATGGCAGAGGTTCTCAAATGTTTTTCAGCCAAGGATCCCTTACAAGATAGAAAATAGACCGGGGACCCCCTCATTCTGATTTGTGATTTTGGGCTAAGCTTAATTGTTTCCACGGTAAGGTGCTTGACTTTTATTTGATAGGTTTGATTGATAGGTTTGTTAGATTAGAATGTAATCCATGAACCATTTTAGATTTAATGCATAACATAGATTGATTGGACTATGAAGCTTTTGCAACAACAAAAAAATGTTTTTATTTTTATTTTCCTGAAAACTTTTCGCGGACCCCCTGGCAAAGTGCCACGGACCCCTGGGGGTCCCCGGACCCCCATTTGAGAACCACTGGCCTATGAGATCACGATTCTTAGTTGATCCCAGAGACACTCGGTAATGATCCAAGATAACCTGATATTGCCATTTGAAATACTTCAGACTACTCCAAATACATGAAAAGGTCTGTCTGAAGGCATACAGTATATTTGTTTCTGACAGTGGGGAAATTTGGAAAAACTGACAAATTCGCCAAAACGAACGACTCAACTATCTCTTTAACCAAATCACCTGCCATCCCTTCAGGACCTGCATGCAGCCAGGACACTGAAGCGGTCTCGTAAGATCATGGCTGACCCTTCCCACCCTGGCCACAAACTCTTCGAAACACTCCCCCTCGGCAAGAGACTGAGGTCTGTGAAGAACCTCTCGCCACAAGAACAGCTTCTTCCCAACTGCCATCGGCCTCACCAACAAGGCCCGAAAGCCCCTTCTACCAAGGACCCTACAAACACCCCCCACAAAACCCCACTACCCCCGCCTGAACTCAGCTGAATCCCCCCACTGACATGAGAACACCCCCTCATCAAACATCACTTTACAGCTACAGCAGCTGGACTTCATTTGTTACTTTGAAGTATTATGCTTCTCCTACCAGAACTTCTACACTTGAATGTACGCCATTAGATTAGCCTATAGTTTGGTACATCGAGCACTGCTTAGACTGCAGCCTAATTCATATTTAATTTAATGCCTATTTAACTTGGACTGTAAATTCATATTTAATGCTCCTTTTAATAACTAATTTTCACTTCCATTCACTGAGCCTCCCCTGAAACTGCTTGGAGGCCCACCTACCACTTAGAAAACCTCTCTATAAAAGGTGGTACAGAAATTTGAAATGAGCTTTGGGTCATCAGATATAGTGTCATAATTTTTGAACGGATTCATATAAATGTTTGCATTAACTTTCTAGTTTGAAGAAATGCAGAGTTCCGGGGCCTAGAGCTCCTTCGGCCCTCGATATATTATATCATCCAATCTCTCTTGCATTGCAAATTAAACATTTCTATTTTGAGGAGATCAAAAGAGAGAACAAAGAGATGAAAGTCTGCAGCGTGTTTTTGACTGCCCACAACTTTTGCGTCATGACGTCACATAAACAAACTGTCACGTGATCAGGGACAACAAAGTGCACTGGCGCAGTCCTCCATTCTGCTGGCAGCAATAAGACTTCCTGTTCAGTGAGGTAGCATCAATAAGACTTCCGGTTGCCTTCAAAGTAAAAGCAATGTAATGTACAGTATGTTTTTAAAGGAGACTGGAAAAAGTGTTAGTTTGCACTTTAAAACAATAAACTAAGCATTTACACGTGCATATATTGTTTGTGCTGCCACTTTCGACACAGGGGTAGCCTACAGTGTCCAATATTTGTCCAAAAATGTCAATATGAGTGACCTCTGGGTGGGTTTGACGGCCTGCCATGTTTTGTTTTTTTACTGCTCCCGAGGTTAGCTGACAGTGTGATGTCATAGAGGAGGTCTTCCTGAGCGTGTGCAAATGTTTGGCAAGCTGCCACTTTGAACATGCACCTGTCCAGTGTGTTCCAATTTGTAAAGGCTATGCAGTCCAGTGAACAGCATTTATCCATTTAGATACAGAGAATAATGTTGTCAATGTTAATAAAACAGTTATTGTTATACAGAAACATAATTTGTATTGTAGCTTCGTTTAAATGCTTAGTTTATCATTTTCAATGGCTTCTGTGAGCTCTAGGCGTGTGCAAAAATGTTCTTTTAATCTGAAAAACGGTCACCGGATGTGCTAATTGTTGCTCGTCTTATTGTTGCTCACTGAACAGAGGTAACGTCCGCTCACCAAAACAAAAACAATCTCACGCGCTGTTTTCTTTATTAAAAAAGGTGACAGCGATCCCGAGCAGACAACAACATAACAACCGTAACAACATGAGAACTTAGAAAACGCTGAGTCTAGCAGCAGCTAGTTCGTACTAGCTAAATCTGCTTACCGGTAGTAAGTGTGAGCTAGTTAGCTGTTTAGCTTAGCAGGGAGCTAGCTATATATTTACGTTAGCCCACTGCGTTAGCCTAGCCGGTTTAGCTTTAGGTAAGGCAGGGTGAGTTTATTTGTAACGATAAGGTTATGTTAGCACTTCATACAGAGGTAGCCCTTCCCAGGAACGCTGCTTTATTCAGATCAAACTGGATTCATAGCAGCGTTCCTGGGAAGGGCTAACACCGAGGCAGTTCAAAGTGCTTTACATCATTAAGAAAAGATCACAGAGAGAAAAATGTCACAAGGTAAAATATAAGATCCAAGTGAACCAAGTGATTAACAATAAAAACATTTTTTTTTTACTTTTGACTGCACTCGCCTGCTCTATGGTGCGCCAGTGTGTGTTTCTCACAAAATGTTATTAAAGTTTACATGCATGCATGCAGGTGTGTGTGTGCCCCTTAAGTTTACATCAGTGTCTATGACATCATCAGTGATAGCATAAGATGATTTTACTTTTATAACATCACTGATGACCTCATCAGTGATGCCAAATGCCTCCTATACCATCATCAGTGGGACAAAAATGTAAACAAACTAAGCCCCTTTTATATTATTAATTAATACACAGGACAAGATGTTACTATCCCTTGTGCCAAAATCAGAGGAAAAACACATTTAGATATATAATATAGATAGTTCTATCCTTTTTGTCTTTAGCAGGGTTAGCTTTAGGCAAGGCAAGTTTATTTGTATAGCACATACCCATACACAAAGGCAATTCAAAGTGCTTCACGTAAAACATACAAAGAAAAGAGCATAGAGAGAGAGAACAAGGGCTACAAGGTCAAATATAAAGATTCAAAAGGCCACGGTGCAAAATTATTAGCACATTTTTACTTTTTGAGTGAATTCATAATTCAATTCAAATTTGTTATATGTGCATATACTTTGCCACACCTTGAGTTAACCTTTTCCTTAAAGTCAGAGTTAAGGCGTTTGCACACCAAGTATGTATTTCTCGTCCGAAATTGTCGCATGTTTAAAAATAAATACGACCTCATGTTGTCAATCACGTTGACACACTGACTCTGAAACTTTTGGCCATCATTAACGTTTTCGGAACAGGGTTGATTTTCTACATTTTTCGCATCCGTCAAAAGCCTTTTGCGATCAGATAACGGATTAAAAAAACGCATCCGAAAAATATGGACTTGGTGTCCTTAAGGTTTCCTTAAAACGTTTAACCTTAAGGAGAAGAAGGGTGTTTTGTGCAACCGATTTTATTCAATGGAAACCTTAACTCTGACTTTTTTTTGCAACCACCGGCCCATGCATTCCTGACTGATTGTGATTCTTGTCTTTAGCAGGGAGCTTAGCTGATCCATGGCGTCCACAGCAGGAGCCCCTCCAGGCGGGCTGGAGCAGGGCGCCTCCCGGCGTGGGCCTCAGGCAGGCGGCAGGCCGCCTGTCCGGCCACAACGCCTCCACCCCGCCGCCCCCCTGCCTGACCTCCCAGGGTTTCTGCAGGTCCTTAAAAAGTCTAAAATCCAATCATTTGAATTTGTACGCCTTAAAATGGACTGCATTTACGGTATATAAAATGTCTTAAAAAATGTCTTATTTTGCCAGGTCTTAAATTGCTTGTTTTTGGATTGCATTAGAAGTTAATGTTGTTACTTTTATAAAGTTTCACTAAATTATTGATCTGTAACAAAACTGCAAAACAAAACCAACCAATAACCACTTGTGTAAGCTGTGCAGCCCGGTCAGAATTGATCGGAGCACACCCAGCTAGTGTGTGTTGTGTGGTGTGGTCGGTGGGCTAACGTTAACTTTCACCTAAAATGGGTAAGTGTAAGTTGAACGAGCTCTCTCTGGAGAACAGTGAAGCCGGTTGAAAATAACAGATTTGAAGCCCGCCGCAGCTCGTGCCAGAAAACGCTAAAGTTGGGAACGTTGGTATAATAAAGCCATCAGTCAAGTTTGTACTTTTTTTTTGGTGCCACTATGGATGTGAAATAGGTCTTTAATTGCGTTCATAAAGCTCTTAAAACGTCTTCAATTCCACTTGTTGAAACCTGCAGAAACCCTGCCTCCACCCTGCCCCTCCGGGCGCGCTGGAGTCCTGTGATGACGCGGAGGGTCTGTCTGTGGCGGTGGAGCGCTGTCCGCTCTGCAGCACCGCCCGCCGGCGGCTAACCTGCGCCCGCTGCGTGCAGGCCGGAGACTTCACACACATCGACGGACGGAACCCAGAGAGGTGTGCACTGCTCGCGCACACACACACACATGCACGCACACACACACACACACACACACACGCACACACACACACACACACACACACACACACACACACAGCTCCTACATTCACTTTGAATACACTTCAGACTTGCACGGTGGTTCAGTGGTAGCTTTGGCGCCTCACAGTCAGAAAGTTGTGGGTTTGAATCTCCACCCCGGTGCTTTCTGTGTGGAGTTTGCATGTCCTCCCCGCTGTTTACGCACGTATTTACAAGTGTCACAGAAACCTTTCAAAGCCACCTACCAAAGCAGACGTGCGTATTGCTGATTTAAACAGCTTGGACGTGAGAGCGGCGTGGAAGTCAATGGGCGGATAAGGGACTCTGGAAGGGATTCATTATTATTAATTATTATACCTGGAAGGTGGGGAAAGGGGCTAGGCTGTCTGCTATGCTCTCTGTGTGTCTGGCTGCATAACACATGACATGAGGACGAGTGCAGCGGCCTGTCCGCACGCAGCTGTCAGTGTTTCAACGCATAGCCTACAAACAATCCGTCTCTCGTTGTGAAACAATTTATCCGAACTGGCATGTGTTGGACAGTAAAGAGTAACGTGAATTAATACTTTTCAATCGTCAATTAGACGCTTCATGTCTGCATCTTTGGAACACGGTAAAAACGACTGTAAATTGTTTTGCGTGTTTTATCATTCAGTGCATGCGTATGCGTGTGTGTGCATGATGAACGTGCAGAGAGAGAGAGAGAGAGAGAGAGAGAGTGTGTGTGTGTGTGTGTGTGTGTGTGTGTGCGTATGTGTGTGTGCATGATGAACGTGCAGAGAGGGAGGGAGAGAGAGAGAGAGAGTGACCCATCCGGAGGTAAACAACAACAACAACAACAATAACATGATTATCAGACACTCCCCCACAATTCTACTTGCATTTGCGCCGCCCACCCACATGTGTTAAAGGGCACATGCTATTTTTTTTAACCGTTTAACTGATAGTATTAATCGGTTAATGTTGAAACGGTAGATTATCAGTTGCACGGTTATCGGTCGACATCCCTTTGAGACGTGCTTATGATGAGGGGCTATAAGCATAACTGAACTGAACTTATAAACAGCGCTATGAGACGTAACAAGGTTATCTCCACCGCATGACTCCATAACTGACAAAACCGGTTTAACGTTATTGTTTGAACTGTTTTGGTCAGAAATTCACAGATTGAAAATGAATATACAAAATCAGTCAAACCTATGTTATTTATAGCAGCCCGCCCCGCAGTCACCAGAGCAGCAGCCACACCATGTTAGCCAGCTAGGCAAGTTAGCAGCTAATGCTGCATGGTACAGCTTCAGCTGTTTGAAGCCAGTTATAGCTGCACAGTTAGCGGCTTGCTAGCGCTGTCTGGTCTCCAGGTTTTCCAGTTTGTTTACAGCCAGCTGGACATGAATCTGCCCATGCAGCAGGACATGTCACAAGCAGCCTGCTGTTAGCTTCACACTGCTCACAGTCTATATATAGGATCGCTAACTTGGTGTATTTTACAGTCGCTACTTTCAGAGGTGGAAAGTAACTGAAGTACATTATCTCAAATACTGTACCCATGTACAAATTTAAGATACTTGTACTTTACTAGAGTATTCATAATAATAATAATAATAATTGATTGGATTTATATAGCACCTTTCTAGACACTCAAAGCGCTTCACATATCAGGGGAGGGAGGGGGAGGGAACTCAACTCATCCACCACTGATGTGCAGCACCAGCACCCACCTGGGTGATGTGCAGCACCCACCTGGGTGATGCACCAGGCCTTAAAATTCACTTTTCAAACTCTCCAGAGTCTCCACCCTAGAAATTGAGCGCACAAGATTTCTAGTTTATTCAAAAGAGTTTTTTTCTTCTTTTCATTCTCCCGACTGGATGAACTATTAAGGCCTCTTGTGATGGCTTAGGGAAAGTGGGATTCCCCAGAGGGAATCAATCCCCTCATAGAAATTGCTTAACCCATTGATACCTGATGCAGCATTTGCGTGTATATCCCTCATTTGTGTGCGTATCCCTTTAAGCAGCTCGTTAACGCGGTTCGCGGTCTTAAAGGGACACACACACAAATGCTGCATCAAGTATCAATGGGTTAAACAGAGCTCAATCTCAGGCAACTAGAAGATGGAAATGGAACGAGTTGGCCGACACATCATATTCTACAGACTGTAGAAAACATCTTTGTTTGGTACAAATCCCTGCAGAAATCACACCGTAATCATTTCAATGTTTTTCAATGAAAATGATAATAATGATGTAAAGAGGATCATTCCCTCCCTATCTATCGCAATTGCACTGTCAGTCAGAAATAATTGCAATTAGACATTTTTACTCAATCGTTCAGCCCTGACACTATTTAATAGAGCTGAACAATTAATGTTGTTGTTTTTTTGTCTCTACAGATACGTTGAAAAGTTGGAGAGGCTGAAAAAGCTGAGGGAGGAAAAGGAACAGCTTCAACAGAGGTAAAAGAAAGAGAAAGTCATTCACACAGAAAAATAAATGTGGTCAAACAGGCCAGACTGAGATGTTTGACAGTAGAATTGAATGAAGATGCAAAGATGTTGGTGGGCAGATAGATGTACTGGTGCTGATAGGGCTGCTTATCACCACTCATTTCCTACTACAATTCTGATCCACAAGGTCCCGATATCGATATCGATATGATTCAATATTGATATTTCTGTTACAATACCAATTTTGCTTCGATCTGAAAGAGATTCTCAAAGAACTAATGCTGTTAATTGTACAAGGAGCCCTCTAACCTGGTGCTTTATTGAAAACTAGATATTGAGGGCGCGGCGCACGCTCCTTTCTAGTCTACCGTGTATCAAGTCAAGTCAAGTCAAGTTTATTTATATAGCCCTAATTCACAAGCATGTCTCAGAGGGCTTCACAGAAAGTATGTCTAGCTGATTCTAGCTAACACACAGTAACAAGAATATACAGAATAAAGATAACATTTGAACATTTGAAGAAAGCAGGAGAGTGGAGGAGGGAGGGAGAGGGAGGGGGGAGGTGGGGAGAAAATAGGAAATGTGGAGAGGTGGGAGGGCGCAGGGGAAGGAGAGCAGTGGGAATGTGAGAGAGGGGAGAGGACAGAGAGGAGGAGAGAACAGAGAAGGAGAGGTGGAAGGGTACAGGGGAGGTAGAGTAGAGGTAGGGTCTAGGGTGGAGGGAGGAGAGGGGGGAGGTGGGGAGAAAATAGGAAATGTGGAGGAGGAGAGAACAGGGGAGGAGAGATGAGGGTGCAGGGGAGGGAGAGCCAGGGTAGGGGTAGGGTCTAGGGTTGGGGGAGGGGAGGGAGTAGGATACGGGCCCGGATTAGGGCGAGGGTGGGGAGAAATGGGAAATGTGGAGGAGGAGAGAACAGAGAAGGAGAGGGTGCAGGGGAGGGAGAGCAGGGGGAATGTGAGAGGGAGGAGAGGGCAGAGAGGAGGAGAGAACAGAGAAGGAGAGGTGGGAGGGCGCAGGGGAAGGAAAGCAGTGGGAATGTGAGAGAGGGGAGAGGACAGAGAGGAGGAGAGAACAGAGAAGGAGAGGTGGAGGGGTACAGGGGAGGTAGAGTAGAGGTAGGGTCTAGGGTGGAGGGAGGGAGTAGGATACGGGCCCGGATTAGGGCGAGGGTGGGGAGAAAATGGGAAATGTGGAGGAGGAGAGAACAGAGAAGGAGAGGTGGGAGGGTGCAGGGGAAGGAGAGCAGGGGGAATGTGAGAGAGGGGGGAGGACAGAGAGTAGAGGTGCAGGGGAAGGAGAGCAGGGGAAGAAGAGCAGGGGGAATGTGAGAGAGGGGGGAGGACAGAGAGTAGAGGTAGGGTCTAGGGTGGAGGGAGGGAGTAGGATACGGGCCCGGATTAGGGCGAGGGTGGGGGGAAAATGGGAAATGTGGAGGAGGAGAGGACAGAGAAGGAGAGGTGGGAGGGTGCAGGGGAAGGAGAGCAGGGGGGAATGTGAGAGAGGGGGGAGGACAGAGAGGCAGAGAAGGAGAGGTGGGAGGGTGCAGGGGAAGGAGAGCAGGGGGAATGTGAGAGAAGGGAGAGCAGGAAGTGGCAGGGATTCAGGAAAATAGGGGAGAAGAGGAGAAGGAGCAGAGGGGGGGGAGAATGAGGAGAGAGCAGGAGAAGGGAGGGGGGGGCGGTGGGATGTGGGGGAGGAAAGAGCATGGAAAGAGAGGAGAACAAGAAGGGGGAAGAAGGGAAGAAGCGGGGAAAGGGGGAAAGAGAGGGGGGGGGAGAAGATCAGACAACTGACTACTCTAAGCATTAACCAGAGCTAACTGGGACATAGTATCTAGCTAATCTACAGCCTAATCTGGCCTATCCTACCCTGCTCTAGTCTGATTTTAGCCTGAACACTAACAGGTCAGCCTTAGGCTGTAGCTAATCTATCGCCTACCTAAGCTGTTCTAAACCAACCGGCAGCCCTCGACCAGTGATGAAGAGCACCGATGCCCCCCGACCCGGCCCCCGCCCACATATGGCGTGGGAGGGAAGGCCAGGCCGGGACACAGCGGCACCCCCTCACCCCCAGTGAACGCAAGAAAACCTTTCCACCATATGGATCGCCGCATGGATTGCCCCAGTGACTTGGCTGAGGAGGAACCTTGTGAGGTCGTTGTGCTAGGGGCCAATTGCTGCGGCCCAGGCGGACCCAGCCCCCACGCGACCCGCCCCCCCAGCCCCCAGCCACCAGCATAGTGACTGAGAGCGTGAGAGCAGGCCACGCGGGGGACGGGCCCACCCACCAGGCCACAGCAGCGGACCCCCATCTGGGGACTCCCCTCCGAGACAGGCCGAGAGATGCCGGGCTAAACCATGCACAGAGTTTCCGATAATGAAACTCTGTGAATGGTTTATTATGGAAATAAAATGTACAAGAGAACAGAAAATTGAAAATGTAAAAAAAGAGTCCAACAGAAGGGATATAAAAATGTAATTTTTAAATTATCCTAAGATCCGGGAAGGGAGTTGAAAATCTAAAAAGTAGAGTCCAAAAAGAAATAGAAAATGCAGTCTTTAAGTGTTCGTAGGTTTAGAGAATACTAGTTAATTAGCTAGGTGACAAAAAGGGTAACAAGATTGGGAGTTCCATGAGGATGATCTGAGGAATCCATGAGTCCGCGTTGGTGACATGGATTAAGAGGAGGGGAGGGGAGGATAGGAGTCGGAGGTGATGATTAAGAGGAGGGGAGGATAGGAGATGGAGGTGATGATGAGGCGGCGGGGGGGGGCTGGGGGGGCGCCCCCCCCTTCCCTTAGGCAAGCAGGTGACCAGGATGATGAGGATAGGGGTCGGTGATGGTGATGAGCCCGGGGTGTCAGACAGTAGAAGGAGTAGTGGGTAGATGGCCTAGAGTGACGACAGGTGGCTAGGACGATGACGGCCGGACCTAGGGCTGCAGCGGTGGGGTGTACGTCAGGCCAATGAGGACACCTGAGGGGGAGAGAGAGAAGAGAGCGGGGGAATCTGCGCAGAGGTGGAACTAACTCTATAGACAGCAATAAAAATTAGGTCAAATCAAAATTTATTAGGATTATTTAGGATGACTAATATTATACTGCTAATTCAGGTCTAGGTAGTCTAAGTCTAAGTTTATACTGATACTGCTGCTCGTCATCTTCCTCCTGCCCCTCCTCCTCTTCGCTCATTTCTGCCGTCAGGCTGTGCCACCTCGCCTCGCCTGCAGGAGGCAGCACATAGACAGCAGCGTTGTCCTCTGTGTGTCTGTTCCCTCTTTGGTCAACTCGTTGTCTGGACCAGAGCAGAAGTAGCGGCTCCAGTCAGCGCCATTACATTTGCGGGAGCTTCCGGGCCAATGTTGTCGAGTTTTCGAGTCACAATATGGTCCCTTGTTGCAGTCACTCTAAAGCACTAAAATCCAATATAAAGAGGTGTGTCCTATTTTTCCAGTGTAGTAATTTCTGGTATTGATCCAGAGTCACCGCCTCACATTACATGGAAATTATCTTATGGATCTTGGAAAAGTAATGGAAAAGTTTTGAAATTGTATCCATGAAAATTTGTGGGAACCTTGCATAATTGTCAGTTCTCATGGTAGGCTAATCTGTAGCTAGGTAGCTCTGTAGTTAGCTAGCAAGCTAATGTCTAGCTGTAGTTAGGTAGCATTGCGTGAGGAAAACTCACCTCTCTATAATAGCCCTTTTTCACAGGCCTGTGAAAGCCACCATCGTTGCGGCGTCATTACTCGGCTCCTGTATAAAAGTCACAAGGACGGAATGGTGTGTCGTTTTGTTACGCCTTTCGTTACGCCAGTGGAGGCAGTAACAGTGCCCACTTGTTTAAAATGTAAGTCGGAAAGACGGATTGAAGCTCAGCTCATTCATAAAAAAATTACTGGAAGACCGAGGGGGGAAACAGCTCCAGATTAACACATTGAGTGCCACAGCGCTTCAGTAAAATTGTCTGGAGCCTGTGCCAGATTCACTTCCATTCAGTTGAAAACAGCTATAGAATTTTTTCTATTATGGCTATATTGAGAGGGCTGGACTCAATGAAACATTGAACACTCCTGCTTCTTCCAAAGAAGAAATTTTGTTTCTAGACAGTTCCATTATGAAATGACAGCCTCTGTAAGAAGTGCACTTTCAAGGGTTTTCTGCCGTTTTTTTAACTTTTCAAGATATAGTGACTTTTATGAATACTTTTTGCACTCTAATTTCGAGCACATTCACTGACTCTGGCTGGTGTTTTCTGATGTAGTGGCGTGGTGTGGTTTCTGTGCAGGCTGCTCCCCCCACCCCCCTCCCCCCCCCCCTCCACCCCCGAGCTGCGGGCTCCTCCCCACACGCACAACAGACTCCGTTTTTGCCCCGGACAGATCCCAGCGCGCAACAAGGAAGTGCCAAACGCGACTGAACGAAAAGGGCTTGGCCGTTCGGCTTCGGGTGCTGGCTTTCTGGCAGGGAATCATGTGGAGAAACAGATAGATAGAAGATAGATATAAGCAGAAGAGCTCAGTTGTGGGCACGGATGCAGCCGAGCCAACTGTCCGCTCCGCTGCAGACAGAGCAATCAATACGGCTCTGGCTGAAGCATGCATCGGTTTCCACTTTGATCACGTCTTTCCCTGCTGTCTCCTGTACAAAGTAAAGGATCTGAGGTGGGTGGCGCAGCTCCCGTGACGATGTTTAAGGTGGCGCCGTGTGATCCCTTGAAGGGATTCATGCTCACTGGCTAGGTACGACCTTAAACAGCAGAATTATGGAATAATATGAATTATGATTTTAGGACGTCCACAGACGTCCTTGGCACTCCTCGTTACATTTTCTTAGGACGTCCAGAGACGTCCTTGGCACTCAATGTGTTAAAGTTCTACTATCAGAAATAAGTTAAGATATAATTCAACACAGCAGTGGTTGTTTGCAGTCTTGTCTGTTGTGCGTTTCCCTTTACGAAAAACAACTAACGTTATAGTATTCAATCAATCAATTTTATATTTATATAGCGCAAAATCATAACAAGAGTTATTTGAAGGCGTTTTACAAATAGAGCCGGTAGAAGACCAGGCTCTTTATTTTAGACCCATCAATTGAAACAATTCTCACATGTAGGGTTAGGGTACTGGTGATTTGACTGCGAGGTTATGTGGCATTTGAAACAATTACCCAACAAGAGCAGAACTCAGCAACGGAGACGAGGAAAAGCCCCCTGACCGGGGGAGAAAACCTCTTGGTGGGTGTTCATCTGCTATGAGCGGTAGGGCTGTGAATCTTCACTGGCCTCACGATTCGATTCGATTACGATTCAGAGGGCTACAATTCGATTCGATTACGATTATCGATGCATCTCGATGCATCTTAAATCGATGCATCACTTTTTTCCACAATACATGATTTATTTTTTCTCACTTTCTTTTTTCTCACTGTGTGGCTACTTTTAAAATAAAAGTGCATTTAGAATTGCATTGTATTATGATCCATAATTAAAATAAACAACTGCATGTACTTCCATTATATTTTATTTGATTATTAAAAAAAAATATATATATATATATTTTTTTTTAAATAATCAATTTTTGACATTTGTGAATCGATGCAGAATCGTGCACGTCCGCATCGCGATGCATCCTATAATCGATTATTTTTGACACCCCTAATGAGCGGTTGGGTTGAGAAAAAGAGAGAGAGAGAGAGAGAGAGAGAGAGAGAGAGCGAGAGAGAGAGAGAGAGAGGCACAGTAAATGCAGTAATAATGATACCATTAACTAGGGATGCACCGATCGATCGGCACGTGACCGGAAATGGCCGATTTTCACGTGATCGGCCTCGATCGGTGATCTGCGCCGGTCACTCTAAAATGCCGATTCTGTGAGCCGATTTTCAAGTGACGTCAAGTGACGTGCGCGAACCCAAAAGCAGCGAGACAGAGTGGATGAGTTGCAGCCAAAACAAAAGCTGCCACTACACAGTACACACATGCCACAGCATGTCTTCGTCGGTGTGGAGCCGCGGAGGGGCTGCCGGGTAGGTTGTAGTCCACAGTCTCCAGTCTGAGCGGCTCGCTTCACCTCACCGTCCCCTCTTCCCCGACCAGCCTCCACATCACCGCTGCCTGCTGCTGCTGCTATCCGTCAGTCACGTTGTAACCCTAACCCTAACGTGTACAGCCAGGAGAGGACTTTTGTTTCGTATTGCGAATAGAACGACGAACATAATAATAAAACGCATCGGACCAGTGTGCAAGGTTTTCTGTGAGAGATGATTTTTTTTCGAATGGCGGATTAAAAAAAACGCGCTCTGTGTGTAAACTACGATATTCAAACTGAGTCAACTCTAACTCATTTCCTCATCTAGGCTACTCAATGACAGCCAAATCCACAACTGTAGAGTGGGCATGGCTTCGAAGGTCTCTGGGCTCCAGAGCTATAGGCTATAAACTCCTTGTCCATGGATAACATTTTGACGTTTATTTATTTTATTTTATTAGTTTATTTGGCAGGGACATAGGCCTATACAAAAAAACATTAAACCCCATAGGGGAAGAGATGCTTTGTATCAGATTTAGCCATAGGCTACTTTCCATCTGAAGCCCCTGTTCTGTTGCACCTTTTTTCTTTTGGAAAAGTAAATGCATGATAGCTGTGGGATATACTGGAATTAATTGTTTTATATTCATTGTATTTACACAAAAAAGAAAAGCTCTGTCCAGTAACCTGGAACACTTTTATTTTGAGATGTTTTTGAGTGAGATCGTCCTACCTCATGCAAATGATAAGAAATGTGACATGAATGTTAATTTTCTATTAAAGCAAAGTTAAAAAGTTAAAAAATAACCTGCCAATTATTGTTATTAGAAAGAAAATCGGAATCGGCAAAAATCGGTATCGGCAAGTCAGACTATTCAAAAATCGGAAATCGGAATCGGCCAACAAAATCGCAATCGGTGCATCCCTACCATTAACAACTCTAATAAGTAGTTCATAGTAACAGGTACAACAGTAGTAACAGGAGCAGCTGTAATAAGAACAGGACTCATAATAGTCATAGTAGTTGTGGGTCTCTCTTCCCACTGGAGTCAAGATCCATTCTGATCCTGCAGGAAATGGGAGACACAAAAGAACTCGATATATAATAATAATAATAATAATTATATATAAGGCCCGCAAACGACTCAGCGGTGCCTTTTTACGCAGACGATGCTTTTACACAGCGCGAGGAGGCATTCTAGCATGACGTTCTATCATTGCCATGGAGACAGCTGAGCTGGTCAGAGGAAATATCCTCACATGCGACTTACAGATCGATTAATCGGATGCACAGAAAAAAGAAGAAAAAAGAAAAAAACTTGGGCAAGCTGGTGCGAGATAAAGACAGACAGGTGTGTTGTGCTTATTATGTGCGAGGAGTCTCTTTAACGAGCAGCCGATCGACTTTATGGATCACAGAGACAGACAGCATCATGTAGGCTGCAGGTAAGACAAGCTTTATGCATCACAGAGACAGACAGCTTCATGTAGGCTGCAGGTAAGACAAGCTTTATGCATCACAGAGACAGACAGCTTCATGTAGGCTGCAGGTAAGACAAGCTTTATGCATCACAGAGACAGACAGCATCATGTAGGCTGCAGGTAAGACAAGCTTTATGCATCACAGAGACAGACAGCTTCATGTAGGCTGCAGGTAAGACAAGCTTTATGGATCACAGAGACAGACAGCATCATGTAGGCTGCAGGTAAGACAAGCTTTATGGATCACAGAGACAGACAGCTTCATGTAGGCTGCAGGTAAGACAAGCTTTATGCATCACAGAGACAGACAGCATCATGTAGGCTGCAGGTAAGACAAGCTTTATGCATCACAGAGACAGACAGCTTCATGTAGGCTGCAGGTAAGACAAGCTTTATGGATCACAGAGACAGACAGCATCATGTAGGCTGCAGGTAAGACAAGCTTTATGGATCACAGAGACAGACAGCTTCATGTAGGCTGCAGGTAAGACAAGCTTTATGGATCACAGAGACAGACAACTTCATGTAGGCTGCAGGTAAGACAAGCTTTATGCATCACAGAGACAGACAGCTTCATGTAGGCTGCAGGTAAGACAAGCTTTATGGATCACAGAGACAGACAGCTTCATGTAGGCTGCAGGTAAGACAAGCTTTATGGATCACAGAGACAGACAGCATCATGTAGGCTGCAGGTAAGACAAGCTTTATGCATCACAGAGACAGACAGCATCATGTAGGCTGCAGGTAAGACAAGCTTTATGGATCACAGAGACAGACAGCATCATGTAGGCTGCAGGTAAGACAAGCTTTATGCATCACAGAGACAGACAGCTTCATGTAGGCTGCAGGTAAGACAAGCTTTATGGATCACAGAGACAGACAGCATCATGTAGGCTGCAGGTAAGACACGCTTTATGCATCACAGAGACAGACAGCTTCATGTAGGCTGCAGGTAAGACAAGCTTTATGGATCACAGAGACAGACAGCATCATGTAGGCTGCAGGTAAGACAAGCTTTATGCATCACAGAGACAGACAGCTTCATGTAGGCTGCAGGTAAGACAAGCTTTATGGATCACAGAGACAGACAGCATCATGTAGGCTGCAGGTAAGACAAGCTTTATGGATCACAGAGACAGACAGCATCATGTAGGCTACAGGTAAGACAAGCTTTATGCATCACAGAGACAGACAGCTTCATGTAGGCTGCAGGTAAGACAAGCTTTATGCATCACAGAGACAGACAGCTTCATGTAGGCTGCAGGTAAGACAAGCTTTATGCATCACAGAGACAGACAGCTTCATGTAGGCTGCAGGTAAGACAAGCTTTATGGATCACAGAGACAGACAGCATCATGTAGGCTGCAGGTAAGACAAGCTTTATGGATCACAGAGACAGACAGCATCATGTAGGCTACAGGTAAGACAAGCTTTATGCATCACAGAGACAGACAGCTTCATGTAGGCTGCAGGTAAGACAAGCTTTATGCATCACAGAGACAGACAGCATCATGTAGGCTGCAGGTAAGACAAGCTTTATGGATCACAGAGACAGACAGCATCATGTAGGCTGCAGGTAAGACAAGCTTTATGCATCACAGAGACAGACAGCATCATGTAGGCTGCAGGTAAGACAAGGCTAATTCTTTCCTTTGGTTCCAGTTTTAAGTTCCGTCGTCGTTGTCAATAGACCACTTGGTTTCTGCTTTTAAAAGTTTGACTGTCTGGTTCTGTTTCTCGCTCGTCTCTGCTTGTCAGACTCAGGCACGCTGGGTGACGAGATGGATCGGATCGATTTTTGCTTTCATTTCTGCCTTTCCCCTTTTGCTGTGCCGTTGGGATAAAGGCTATGAATGCACAGGAATACTATCCTGTTAGTTGTTTTTCGTAGGGGAACGCACAACAGGCTAGACAGACTACAGTAGGCTACTGCTGTATTGATATGCTTTGGTTAACGTATTTCTGATATACAACTTCAATATGCAATGCTGTCTTTTTTTTAATTAATGAGCTGAGATTCCCGTCTTCCATGGTTACCCTTTCAAACAGACGTTGATTCGGGGCTGATACTTGATGGCGGCACGGTGGCTCAGTGGTTAGCACTGTTGCCTCACAGCAAGAAGGTCCCGAGTTTGAACCCCGGTCCGTCCCAGGTCCTTTCTGTGTGGAGTTTGCATGTTCTCCCCGTGTCCGTGTGGGTTTTCTCCGGGTGCTCCGGTTTCCTCCCACCACCAAAGACATGTATGTTAGGGTTAATACTCCTGTCAGTGCTCCTGACCAAGGCACTGGCAAAAGAACTGGAGTTGGTCCCCGGGCGCTGCACTGCGGCTGCCCACTGCTCCTAGTTCTAGGAAGGTTCCTAGTAGAGGATGGGTCAAATGCAGAGGATGAATTTCCCCAAGGGGATAAATAAAGGGTAACTTCATCACGTCATTCCCTCCTTTTAAACAGGAGGCGAAGCGTAATGACACCGCAACGATCACAGGCTGTGTCAGTGTGTCTGTCACAGGCTGTGTCAGTGTGTCTTTCACAGGTTGTGTCAGTGTGTCTGTCACAGGCTGTGTCAGTGTATCTTTCACAGGCTGTGTCAGTGTGTCTGTCACAGGCTGTGTCAGTGTGTCTTTCACAGGTTGTGTCAGTGTATCTTTCACAGGCTGTGTCAGTGTGTCATTCACAGGCTGTGTCAGTGTGTCTGTCACAGGCTGTGTCAGTGTGTCTTTCACAGGTTGTGTCAGTGTGTCTTTCACAGGTTGTGTCAGTGTGTCATTCACAGGCTGTGTCAGTGTGTCTTTCACAGGTTGTGTCAGTGTGTCTTTCACAGGCTGTGTCAGTGTGTCTTTCACAGGTTGTGTCAGTGTGTCTTTCACAGGCTGTGTCAGTGTGTCTTTCACAGGTTGTGTCAGTGTGTCTTTCACAGGCTGTGTCAGTGTGTCTGTCACAGGCTGTGTCAGTGTGTCTTTCACAGGTTGTGTCAGTGTGTCTTTCATTTCACAGGTTGTGTCAGTGTGTCTTTCACAGGCTGTGTCAGTGTGTCTGTCACAGGCTGTGTCAGTGTGTCTTTCACAGGTTGTGTCAGTGTGTCTTTCATTTCACAGGCTGTGTCAGTGTGTCTTTCATTTCACAGGCTGTGTCAGTGTGTCTTTCACAGGTTGTGTCAGTGTGTCTTTCATTTCACAGGCTGTGTCAGTGTGTCTTTCACAGGTTGTGTCAGTGTGTCTTTCATTTCACAGGTTGTGTCAGTGTGTCTTTCATTTCACAGGCTGTGTCAGTGTGTCTTTCACAGGTTGTGTCAGTGTGTCTTTCATTTCACAGGTTGTGTCAGTGTGTCTTTCATTTCACAGGTTGTGTCAGTGTGTCTTTCACAGGTTGTGTCAGTGTGTCTTTCACAGGCTGTGTCAGTGTGTCTTTCATTTCACAGGTTGTGTCAGTGTGTCTTTCACAGGCTGTGTCAGTGTGTCTTTCATTTCACAGGTTGTGTCAGTGTGTCTTTCATTTCACAGGTTGTGTCAGTGTGTCTGTCACAGGCTGTGTCAGTGTGTCTTTCATTTCACAGGCTGTGTCAGTGTGTCTTTCATTTCACAGGCTGTGTCAGTGTGTCATTCATTTCACAGGCTGTGTCAGTGTGTCTTTCATTTCACAGGCTGTGTCAGTGTGTCTTTCATTTCACAGGTTGTGTCAGTGTGTCTTTCATTTCACAGGTTGTGTCAGTGTGTCTTTCACAGGCTGTGTCAGTGTGTCTTTCATTTCACAGGTTGTGTCAGTGTGTCTTTCACAGGCTGTGTCAGTGTGTCTTTCATTTCACAGGTTGTGTCAGTGTGTCTTTCACAGGCTGTGTCAGTGTGTCTTTCATTTCACAGGTTGTGTCAGTGTGTCTTTCACAGGCTGTGTCAGTGTGTCTTTCATTTCACAGGTTGTGTCAGTGTGTCTGTCACAGGCTGTGTCAGTGTGTCTTTCATTTCACAGGTTGTGTCAGTGTGTCTGTCACAGGCTGTGTCAGTGTGTCTTTCATTTCACAGGCTGTGTCAGTGTGTCTTTCATTTCACAGGCTGTGTCAGTGTGTCATTCATTTCACAGGCTGTGTCAGTGTGTCTTTCATTTCACAGGCTGTGTCAGTGTGTCTTTCATTTCACAGGTTGTGTCAGTGTGTCTTTCATTTCACAGGTTGTGTCAGTGTGTCTTTCACAGGCTGTGTCAGTGTGTCTTTCATTTCACAGGCTGTGTCAGTGTGTCTTTCATTTCACAGGCTGTGTCAGTGTGTCTTTCACAGGCTGTGTCAGTGTGTCTTTCATTTCACAGGTTGTGTCAGTGTGTCTGTCACAGGCTGTGTCAGTGTGTCTTTCATTTCACAGGTTGTGTCAGTGTGTCTTTCATTTCACAGGCTGTGTCAGTGTGTCTGTCACAGGCTGTGTCAGTGTGTCTTTCATTTCACAGGTTGTGTCAGTGTGTCTTTCATTTCACAGGTTGTGTCAGTGTGTCTTTCATTTCACAGGTTGTGTCAGTGTGTCTTTCATTTCACAGGCTGTGTCAGTGTGTCTTTCATTTCACAGGTTGTGTCAGTGTGTCTTTCACAGGTTGTGTCAGTGTGTCTGTCACAGGCTGTGTCAGTGTGTCTTTCATTTCACAGGCTGTGTCAGTGTGTCTTTCATTTCACAGGCTGTGTCAGTGTGTCTTTCATTTCACAGGCTGTGTCAGTGTGTCTTTCACAGGCTGTGTCAGTGTGTCTTTCACAGGCTGTGTCAGTGTGTCTGTCACAGGCTGTGTCAGTGTGTCTTGGAAAAGACTTGCCTTTAACCGGAAGAAGAAACCCCGGCAGGCTAAGCCTATAGCAGCATAACTAGGGGCTCACCAGCCCTAACTGTACTGTAAGCTTCATCAAAGAGGAACGTGTTTATGTCTCCACAGACTGATCCAGTCCATGGACAGGAAGCTGCAGGCGGATCAGATGGTGAGTTGACATTATGATGGGCATCTTAGGTAACTACTAGGCAACTAGACATCTTGCGCGCTCGATTCCTAGGCTCGCCCGCTGCGCGTCCTCGCCCACCCTGCAGCTCGCCGAGCTGGCCCTGCAGCTCGCATATGCAGCTTGGCCACTGCGCGGCCTGGCCTGCAGCTCGGCTGCTGCGTGGCCTCGCCAGCTTGCCCTATTCCCGCGTGTGTGTGTGTGTGTTGCTCACAAAATGTTGTTGCCCTTTCATGGGCGCGGGTGTGTGTGCCCCCTTCTGACATCACTGATGACATCATCAGTCTTATGACATCATCAGTGACGTCACGTGTGTGTGTGTGTGTGTGTGCCCCCTTATGACATCACTGATGACATCAGTCTTATGACATCACTGATGACATGAGTGATGTCACAATGCCTCCTTGTGTGTGTATGTGTGTGTGCGCGCCCCCTTATGACATCACTGATGACATCATCAGTGGGACAAAAATGGAAACAGAGAATAGTATAGTAATTAAAGGAGAACTCCACCGAAAAACAATTTGGTTTGACAGTTATTGAGAGTTGATTTGAATTAAGTTAAGTGGACCAGTGATGTGACATCACTGGTCACAACTTTACTCAAATAAACTCTCAATAACTGTCAAACTACATGACTACCTGCAAATGTGTTTATAGTTTTTGGATATGTGTTTGGTAGGATATGTGTTTGGTAGGATATGTGTTTGCTAGGGGTGTAACGGTACACGTATTCATACCAAAATGCTTTGGTACAGGACGAGAGAGAGAGAGAAACCAGGGTCCATACATAGTAGCAGCAGTAATAACAATGATACCAGTAACAATTCCATTAGATTTAGACGAAAGTGAAACATGTTTAGATGGAAGTGAATAAAGTCAACATGTTGTTTGTCTCAGAAATGGAAGATCATGTCGTGTAAGATGAAGATCGAGCAGCTGAAGGAGGCCATAGCCTGGGGCAATGAGGAGGGGAAGAGCGGTGAGTTACTGTGTCTTCACACCAAACACCTAGCCAATCTTCGCCTCGCGTGACTCGCCCCAGTTTGGCCGCGTGATCAATGTGTTTACTGGTGCGAGTCAAATTGAATCGAAAGCGCTTATCCACCTTATTTTTGGCGGCCATTTTTGCCTGATCTGCTGATGGGTGCTTCTTCCGGTGTGATCCTCCCAGCCTTGTTGCTGACAGCTTGACACCCGTCTGGGCGAACGGAGCAAATCACTAATCAGGTCCAGCTTGGCAAAAATCTCGTCGATAAATATCCCTTTAAGAGCGCAGTGCATTCATGGGTAATCGCCTGCTGTGGCTAATATTAGCCGCTAGTTAGTTATGTTACATGGCAGTAAAACCCCACTAAATGACCAAATTGATAGAACTTTTAACCATTTCGAGTAACACTGTTTCCATACGGATCACCAGCGTTAGTTTGTTGTTTATAACGTGGCTATATTCATAACGTTTTATATCTCGGATGCATTATTTCGAATCCCACATAGGTTACGCCAAACCCCACATAGGTTATGCCTCGAATCCCACATAAGTTACGCTAAAACGCACATAGGTTACGCCTCGAATCCCACATAGGTTCCACCACCGCAAAGCGTGTGGGTTTCAGGACGAAACAGTCTCGAGCCACAATCGTCATCTTTAGAGCACAATATTCCTGGAATGCAAGTTTAACTAAACAGTTACATGTCCTCTGCATTCTACATAAAATTAAGATATTACGGGTTGTTTTATTTTGTATGTTAAATACTTATTGGCCAAGTTATGTTCAATTCAGCCAGGGTACAAGAGACTGAGTGTAGGCGGCCATCTTTTCAAATCAAGTAGAATACCATTTAGGAAATGGCAAGCTGCAACAATAAGTCACGTTAAACCGGACCTTGTACGCACACATATTATTTTTTACAGTGGGGCATTCAAAAATAAGGTGGATATAATAATAATCACCTCCCTGCCCCCCCCTCCCTCTCAGACGCAGAGCTGCTGGCGCACAGTGTGGAGGAGAGGCAGCGGCTGCAGCGCCGTGCCGGGCGCCACCAGGAGAGGCGGGACAAGATGGAGCGGCACACCAGACGCCTGGGCGACCTGCTGGAGCGCCGTGGGCACGAGCTCACCGCACGCCTGGC
>NC_139642.1:62648873-62666373 GCF_964638095.1 Poromitra crassiceps
TTTATGTATCTATGCCTTGAAAGAAATTGTTGAAACTTATAGAAGGCCGAATTTCTCTGTTTTCTGATTATTGATGCCTCCAAGGCTTTTGATAGTCATCAAAAACTGTTTTTAAAGTTGAGTCAAAGGGCTGTGCCTGGCAGCATAATTCATATCCTGGCATACTGGTATGCCAACCAGAGTATGCAGGTGAAATGGGGCAATAGTCTCTCCAGCCCCTTTGGCGTTGGCAATGGGGTTGGGCAGGGGGGGTTACTCTCCCCAGCTCTATTCAATCTGTATGGATGATCTATCTGACCAGCTAAGAGGCTATAGGACAGGTTGTATATTTGGTAACACCTTGGTAAACCATCTTATGTATGCCGACGACCTGGCCATTTTCCCCCTAGTACTGCTGGGTTTCAACAGCTACTGTTCTGTATATGTTCTCTCTATGGGGTTAAATTTGATGTCAAATACAATGCTAAAAAAAATAACAAAGAAGATGTTATGATTTGTGGAACAAAATTGGATAGGGATCTCACTTTTCCTGCGTTTTATTTGTCGGAGCATGCTCTATCTGTTTGTGACAAAACAAAATATCTGGGTCATTTCATTACAGATCAAATGTCTGATGATGATGACATGTGTAGGAAATTCCATTCATGTTCTGATGATGTAAAGATGACCTCTTTAGGGCATATATACTGCCCTCCAAATCAAAACCGCAGTAACTACAATTTTGGTCAAAATTGAGTTATTATTGAAATTGAACTTTTAGATATCTGTTTTATCATGTGACAAATTTTCTAAGTTCAGTCTTGCTCTATATTTGAGAAAACAGAGTATAAAAGTTGCAGTAACTACGAAATCCAACCAAAAACCAGACAAAACTGCAGTAACTACACTTACTGCACTTTGATTTGCTTTCACAGAGCTTCAGCCGGACTTAAACAGAGATAAACGCAGTAACTACACTTTGAGGTGTAGTTACTGCGGTTCAGACTGGTTTTTGGTTGGATTTTGTAGTTACTGCAATTTTCCCGCTCTTTCCATAACAAAGCCCAACATATCAATCACTCATAATGGCACAATCTGTTTAGTTAATCCAGTCAATTCCCAATATGAGAGTGCACTGACAGCTGTCCAAATTGTTAATGAATGAGTCTTCAGTGTCTTTAAAATTGTAAATGCTGTATTCCTAGCTAATAATCCATAAGAGATCATCCACTCCACTGGGAAGCGTTAATCTGGCTGTAGATACTGATAATTGTTTGGTATCACTACCTAGCTCATCAGGACAATCTTTTTCATTGCTGCATAAATTATCAGCATTCAGACTCAGTCTGTAATTCATTTTATTCAAAATAATTGTAATATGCTATGTAATATACTGTATATGTTCTTGTATGAATTATCAATCTGAAAAGCTGATCTGATTTGTAAAGAAAACCTGTTCTAAATTAAGATAATAAAACAACTGTGCTCATTAATTAATTGTGTCAGAATGATGACCAAAAAGCAACACCAGTGGTGAAGATGACATCAACTGACTTCAGGATTCCCTGAATGTATCTGTTACTTATCCATTTAAATGTTTTAAACATGTAAACAATAAAACAATTAAATATAGATATGATGTGGTATCGAAATCAAAACCGATTACAATTGTCTCATGAAAAACAAGACAGGAGAAGCACATTAGATTGTAGTTACTGCGCTTTTCCCTTGTACTACCTACACATCTGTTTAAGGTAATACACAGACAGAGTGCCGTATCTGCATTTCTGGGGTCATAGGTCAAGTAATTGATAATTGTTTTGCCCCCAAAAAATACTTTAACATATACATATTTAATAAGCGCATTGCCACTTTTCAACCTATATCTAATTTGGCTGGACAGTCAAAAAACTTTAAAGCCATTTTTCTCAGTTTCACTGTTGGCGTAGTTACTGCGGTCATGATTTGTAGGGCAGTATACTGCAGCCCTATTTATACTGCCCTCTTGTGGGTGAATTTTTAAAAAGCAACCTTTCAAAAACTTCAGGTTGCTTATAATATCTGTATGAGGATATTGCTGGAAAAACCCAGGAGGACGAGTGCTGGTGACCTGTTCTGTTTCAGGCGCTCTTGAGACACTCGACGTACAAGTTTATTTGTTGTTTGAATGTTTCTCAAAATGCCATTGTCATCCTGCTGACCAATCCGGGTGTTAGTACTGTGAGATACCAGTCTAATATGTGGAAATGTTGGTATACGGTAAGTGCCTCTTATAGTTTTTTTTCTCTTACTGTGCTCCTGAGTGCTATCTTTTTAATTGTTTGTCTGTTTTCACTATGTGTCTGATAATAAAAGTTGATATCGTGATGAAACCTTAAGAGTGTGTGTGTGTGTGTGTGTGTGTGTGTGTGTGTGTGTGTGTGTGTGTGTGTGTGTGTGTGTGCGCGCGCGCGTGTGTGTGTGTGTGTGCGTGCACGTGTGTGTGTCTGCGTGCATGCATGTGCAGCATGTAGACAGTGAGAAGCTCCATCCTCATCACACTCTGAGGAACATCATGTTACTGGTCGCCCCCGACAACGACAACCTGGGCAGGTGAGACCTCCTGTGTGTGTGTGTGTGTGTGTGTGTGTGTGTGTGTGTGTGTGTGTGTGTGTGTGTGTGTGTGTGTGTGTGTGTGTGTGTGTGTGTGTGTGTGTGTGTGTGTGTGTGTGTGTGTGTGTGTGTGTGTGTGTGTGTGTGTGTGTGTGTGTGTTTTAATATAACATCAAAACGATAATGCTAAGTGCATGTTCAGCGGAAAGATTTAACAGCCAAAGTCTCAGAGTCTGCCTGGGTTTGGAAATGTAAATGAGTAGAGGGGTATTTATTCTTTATGTACATCGCAACACCCCCTCTTTTTTTCCCATCAGCCCTGTCAAGTCGAATAAGGTGTCATTGTCAGCAGACATGATTGACTGTATACTGTGTATATGTATACTGTATATATGGATACTGTATATACAGTATGTATACTGTATATATGTATACTGTATATGTGGATACTGTATATACTAGGGGTGGCACGATATATTGCGATATCGAAACGTCACGATATGCGTATCGTCAGAAAAAAATGATATCGTAAAAATAAAATAAAAACATTTTTTTTTTGCTCCTGAATAATAATAGAACAAATTTAGCAGAATCAACACGCATGAGTGAGGGGGTAGACTACTACTGGCATGGCAAAACAGCTCAAGGGGTACATAAGATTACCGTACATAAGTTTAGGGACCATTGAGCATGAGTTATTTAAGAAATAGATTGTATACTTTATTTTTCTTTCACCATGCAACAAACATTTAGTTTGTGACAGTGTGACACATTCTATTGCAAGAGAAGCATTATCTTCCATGTTGTTTTCTAGTTATTATAATAACAATTTCCAAAAACAGCATTTGTTTTGTATTTTGTGTATTTCAAATGAAAGACTATTTTTCCAGTATTTTCCCATGGCTCCCTTGAAAAGAGGTTTCGATTTCAACGGGACTCACATGGTTAAATAAATGATAAATAAATACATAAAAATTATTTACTTTTGTTAAAAAGAATATTGTTAAAATATCGTATCGTATCGTTATCGTGAACCCAATATCGTGTATCGTATCGTATCGTGAAATTAGTGTATCGTGACACCCCTAGTATATACAGTATGTATACTGTATATGTATACTGTGTATATGTATACTGTATATATGGACGTAGCCTGCCCGTTGTTTTTTGGACTCTTTTTTGCACATCCATGGTTGAGGTGGCCTGTCGCCATCTTGGGGTTCTTGCACAGCTCACATGAGACACATGAGATGAGGGGTTTTCCACCTTAGCCTGGTGAAGCAGATGAGGGGTTTTCCACCTTAGCCTGGTGAAGCAGATGAGGGGTTTTCCACCTTAGCCTGGTGAAGCAGATGAGGGGTTTTCCACCTTAGCCTGGTGAAGCAGCCTCTCACGTGAACTCACATTTCATTTCATTCTACCAGACCATCACCGTCTGGCCTCCAGCTTTCACCCGGGCCCCGTTCCAATACCCATACTTCCATACTATTTAGTAGGCAAAAAAAGATTTAGTATGTCCCAATACATAGTATGTCAGATGCAGTATGCCAAGAGTACCAGGATGTTGTACTACATCAGCTCCTATTTCGGAGTATGCATCGATGCATGCCAATCTTCCCCACAATCCTTTGCGCAGCAGGAAGTTATGTCTTCTTCTTCTTCTTCTTCTAATGTTTTATGGCGGTTGGCAAACTTTTTGTGCATTACCGCCACCTACTGGAGTTACGTCGCACTGACTGAGCTGCGTGTTCATGAATGAGATAATTCACTTTAAGAAAGCCTTGAAATATGTTAAAACCAAACAAGCATGGTGTGTACCAAAACATGCATATCTTGATTCCTGTTTAGAACTCTGACTTAATGTTTTTGCTTTATTTATTTTATTTTGTTTATTTGATTGTCTGTTCCAATTTTGTAAATGTTTAGTCTGAATTCTTTGTATAATGTACTGTTTGTTACTGCCAGACTTTGTTTATTGAATAAAAAAAAAAAAAAAAAAAAAAATGTGGCGCTGCGGACGTTGGCGGAAGTGAGCAAGAGGTCGGAGTTCAGGAAGCTCACGTGACGACAGATGTAGTGTGTCCCAATAGTATGCATTTTGCATGCATGCTGCACACTACAATCCATACTTTGTGAGGGCAGCGGCAGTACATACTACAAGAAAGAAGTACAAGTATGTGTATTGGAACGGGGCCCCAGTGTTTTGCAGTGGGCGGAAGTTGGGCGGGTGTACTTGCCTTGACAGACAACTCCTTCAGCCAATCAGCGTTGGATCCAGTCAAATCCACCACTTGGGAGAAAGGCAAAAAAACAACTTTTCCGTCAAGAAACTCCGCTGTTGCATACTCCTGTACTTGTTTAATTGTTGTTATTGAGTCTATTTCTGCAATAACTACACTTTTTGGTTGTTTATAGACAAACGTTGATGCTACTGCTCGAGGCAGACAGGCACGGAGGCAGCCATTACTGTTTTGCTAGCGGCGTTCCTGATTGGCCGGTTACGATGTCAACTACGAGGTGGCTCGCTGATTGGCTAGTACGCTTTGCCGTTTCTGCAAACACCCTCCCAGGGCTTGAGGCCAGACGGTCTAGTAGAATTAAATGAAATCTGAGGTCACGTGACCGGCGGGTTTACCAGGCTAGCTCCGCCTACTATTGGTCCGTGATGGGAAAGCTGCGCGATCACTGGACAGGAGTCCTGTCAATCACCCCCAAGTCTTTTATATCATTTATTTTACTCTAAATGTACAGGTGTTATGAAAGGTGAAATTAGCTATATACTGTAGGCCAAAACCGTGTTTAGATCCATTCTGTAATAAAAATAGAGTCCGCACACTAGCAGCTGCTCCCAAATATTTATTTGACCACAAAAAAGTGACGTTTCGGGCAAAGCCCTTCCTCAGACATTTGCTTTGCCCGAAACGTCACTTTTTTGTGGTCAAATAAATATTTGGGAGCAGCTGCCAGTGTGCGGACTCTATTTTTATTACTTATTTGCACTTCGGTCCTGCACCTGGTTTTAACCCCTCACTGGATGTGCGTGCCTTTTTTGTACTTTAGATCCATTCTGTAAACATGCTTAATTACTGTTACAAACTGGGGCATTTTAACATGGGGGTGAACGGGAACGACTCCCTTCCGGGTCCAGCCTCAAGTGGCCATCCGAGGAACTACAGCTTTCAGGATCACTTCCGCAGCTTCCTCTGTAAAACCTGTCTCCGTCCCATCTCTGTCCTCTCCCTTCTGTCCCTGTCTTGTCCCCTCCATCCCTGTCCCCTCTCTGTCCTGTCCCTTCTGTCCTGGTCCCTTCTGTCCTGTCCCCTCTCTGTCCTATCCCCTCTGTCCCTGTCCCTGGCCCTTCTGTCATGTCCCCTCTGTTCTTATCCTGTCCCCTCTCTGTCCTGCCCCTTCTGTCTTGGTCTCCTCTGTCCTCTCCCCTCTCTGTCCTATCCCCTCTGTCCCTGTGCACTCTCTGTTCCCCTCTCGGTGTGTGTGTGTCAGGACGGGGCCGTTCGAGGTGAGCGCGGACCTGGAGGAGTCCATGGAGCTGGTGGAGCCGGAGGCGGTGGGGCCGACCGAGGAGAGAGGGGACGAGGTGGTGACAGACGAGGAAACGGACCTGGGGACGGACTGGGAGACTGTGCCCAGCCCGCGCTTCTGCGACATGCCCTCACAGGTGGGACAGACACGGGATGAGAGACACTGGGGCTGCCGTCCAATTGTTTGTTTTTCATGTATTGTAGGAAGGTTCCTAACTGTGCCATGTGACCCGGAAGTACTGAATTCCGGGTTTTTCCTGCCTCAGAATGTTATATAGTGTATACTCAGGGTTTTCCTGAACAGAAATAAATCAATAGCAAAGCTGTCCATTCCATTTCATTACTTTATTTGATATAAATGTCAATAAGATTGTAATCTGCATGAGAATGTCTCAGTGGTTAGTGCTGTGCTGCTGCCTCACAGCAAGAAGGGCCCGGGTTCGAACACCAGTCCATCCCACGTCCTTTCTATGTGGAGTTTGCATGTTCTCCCCGTATTTGTGTGGGTTTCCTCCGGGTGCTCTGGTTTCCTCCCACCATTAAAGACATGTACGTTAGGGTTAATACTGTCAGTGTGTGTGAGGCACTGGTAATCCTTCCAAGGGACACAGGACAGCAGTTGAAAATTATCCATCTGGTTAACACTGGCATATTTACAGTAATGTTCATTAATATGCAATTTGTCCCTCAAATAAATAAATTAAATCATCTGCTTATAGTGATCAATTTGACCCGTCCCAAAGTGATTACTAGAAGAGCAGTCCACTGTACCAAAACACTTTTGTGCTGTGTTCAGTCCTCAAGATGGCGGCCACAACAAAAACCGTCATGTGACTGAAATGAAAGAATCGAAATACCTGTTCTTTTGTAACCTCTTGTCTTCCTCTCTCCTCTTCCTCTTCCTACAGTCCATGGATCTTTCCCAGAGTGCATTGCTGCAGGTCTCCCAGCCGGCCACCAATGCCGGAGGGATGATCTCCTCGGCCGCCGCCTCCGTCACTTCCTGGTTCAGATCGTACACCAGCCCGCGCTGACCAGACCCAGCCTCCCTCTGTCACTTCCTGGTTCAGAGCGTACACCGGCCAGCACTGACCGGACCCACCAATCAGAGGCCTCCGTCACACTTCCTGGTTCAGAGCGTACACCAGCCAGCGCTGACCGGATCCACCAATCCTCTGATTTGGTGGATCCGGTCAGCGTGTTCATACAAACTCCTGCGGTAAAACCCGGAAATGCTGACTTGAACATTGATAACATTGTAAATGTCGCACTGCCCCTCCCCCCTCCATTGCGTTCACGTCACAACACAGCTGTTGCACGGACCTGAAGTGGTTGCCTGTTCTTGCACAACCTGCTATTTCATGGTCGAGTCAAGTGAGACTCTCACCCCATTTACACATTGTACTGTATTAGAAGGCGATCTGTATCCGGATAAGTTGTCTGGATAATAAAGGATCCGATCTTGCCTTTGCGTTTACACCAGATTTGATCTGGTCTATCCTTTCAAAGATATGAGAGCTAACTTGTGATGTGTCACTCCAGATTAATGTACAGTAGGGCTGCCCAATACATCGATCGCGATCGACCTGTAGATCGCAAAGGCTGTGCTGGTAGATTGCGTGCCATTCGTAAAAATTCATAAAACAAAAGGGAAAGTATTTATCTTTATGCTTTTGGTGGAATGCCACTGTAGAAAATACAACATTGTGGAATGTTTAAAGCCATTTTTCTCATGTTTACTTTTAGACACTTGACAGATTAAAATACTCTGAGAGGTCTGAGTTATCTCAGTCATTGAAAAAGTCATATATAGGGGAGACTTTCTAATTTATGGAAATATAAAAAAATGAAAATGTCAAATTCCAATATCAAATTATATATATATATATATATATATATATATATATATATATATTACACACCAATTGTGAGTCACCTCAGAGTGTAATCGTTTGGTAATTAAAAGTGATTTCAAATAGATTAGTCATCTGTCCAATCCAATCGATTCAGCGTCCTCTAAAACTTCTAAATCGACTGAACCGTAATAAAAAATCGCCCCACTGGGAGTTAAAATATGCACGTCTGGCTTAAACTGACATTTTTAATTTTGACAATGTCAGAAATGAATTCAGCATCGTCAATGACCTCCAAAACCATTGGGGAGGACAGGAGGAAAACCATAAACCACGACCCAAGACAATTCAATTCAAATTTTATTTCGGTCCATAGAATACAAAAGACATGCAACAAGACATACAGTATAAAAAGCAAATGTATACAATTCAGTAATCAAGTTTAAAACAAATGAAAGTTCATGAGATCGAGTGAAGGCTGTCTCACCAGTGCTTTCTATAACAGCTCTTCCGTGGGTCGGTTAGAACCTCAATGATGCTGTTCTCTGAACCATTCAAGCGACACACAAAATTATACATTGAATGCCTTAAAAGTGCTTCACATGCCGGGACACCAGAGGACACAAAACGTTGACTGGCACTATGCCATCTAGGGGCCTGAAGCAGCAGCCTCATGGCATCATTGTAGGCCACTTTAACCCATTGATACCTGATGCAGCATTTGTGTGTGTATCCCTTTAAGACCGCGAACCGCGTTAACGCGGTTCGCGGTCTTAAAGGGATACGCACACAAATGAGGGATATACATGCAAATGCTGCATCAGGTATCAATGGGTTAAGCCTCTGCATGCTACTTCTTGTAGCAACACCAGAGGTAAGCTTTGTACAATAGGTCTGCAAAAAGCTTTCAATAATGAGCATTTGTCTTGGATAGAGAGCACATACTGAACTTGCGTAGTTGGCCGGAGCATATAATTCATGGCATTGTCTATATATCTGTCATCATTATGATCCTCAGTGAAAGTATGGCCAAGATATTTGATTTCCTCACATGTCAATTTGTTTGCACTGCGAAAAAGTCAGTTTTAATTTAACTCATAGAGTACAAATCAAAACTCCAGTGTTTCTGTTTCTATCAGTCCATACTCAAATTCAACACTTTTAGATATTTTGGCCAGATGCCAATGTCATATTGGATTGGAATCACACCCCGGGGGCAGATGTTAATTTGCCCCCCCTATTCAGCAGCTCATATTTACAGTAAATTTTTCTGGAGCATCAAATCACACACCACCCATCTCAGTAACAGTCTTTCCACAGGCAGTCAGGTTGCTGAACAGCTGACGCACATTGTTATAGGCCTATATAATGTGTACTCTTTTGTTTATATAGGCTACAGTAAAGTATTCATACAAGAGCAATGTGTACCTAGTCAATGTACTGTATGTCTGTAGTGCACCCTTCTTTTTGGATGGTTTTGTGATGGTGTGCCCTTTGTGTTGAAGCAGAGAGAGCCAGAGGACAAGTATTTCATTGTATTTTTAATAAGCTACACATGACAATAAACTTGAACTTGAACTTGTGGAGGCATTTGTTGAAACTGCACTGAAAATTTGTCAGTTTGAATTCAGAGTAAAAATCTAAACTCTACAGTGTTTCTATCAGTCCATACTCATCAGTTAATTCAATACTTTTTTGGGGGTGGGGGAGGATCTCAAATCTATTGACTATCAATGTTTCTCAAATTTTTTCACATGAAGCACCCTGCTAGCCGGGCGCTTCTGGCTCATACTGAGCGCAGGTGTGGGACCCGGGCAGTGTGAGGGGCAGGGCGGGTGGTGGCAGCCTGGTGGTGGGAGTGGCTGCCCTGGGTGTCTGCCCAGCAGAGGGGCACTTAGCCTGGGTGGTGGCAGCCTGGAGGTTGGAGTGGCTGGCCTGGGTGTCTGTGCCCAGCGGGGTGGTGCCGCTGGCGGTGCTCTCCTCTCCTCTTCCCCTCTCCCCCTCTCCTCTCTCCTCCTCCTCTCCCCCTCTGCCCTCTGCTCTCCCCTCCTCTCCTCTTTTCCCCTCCTCTCCTCCCCCCCTCTCCCCTCCTCTCCTCTCCCTCTCCTCTTCTCTCCCCTCCTCTTCCCCTCTCCTCTTCTCTCCCCCTCTCCCCTCTCCTCCCCCCTCTTCTCCCCTCTCCCCCTCTCCTCTTCTCTCCTCCCCTGCTCTCCTCTTCTCTCCCCTCCTCTCTCCCCCTCTCCTCTCCCCTTCTCCCCTCCTCTTCTCTCCCCCTCTCCTCTCCTCTTCTCTCCCCTCCTCTTCTCTCTCCTCCTCTCCTCTGGTTCCCCCCACCCACCCCGGTCAGCGGTGGCCTTTTATACACAGTCCCAAACAGTGCAGGACAATGTGATTGGCTGGCTCAGATTTGAACAGATCTGAGCCAGCCAATCGCGTTATCCTGTGACGTAATGTCCTGTGCCCCATGACCGGATGGACCATATATGGACTTCCTCCCCCCGACTGGCTCATGCTATCATAGCTGCTGACTGTTATAAAGGTAGCCTACATGGACGTTACTCTGCAGAAACTACAGTAACAAAATCACGAATTGCTCTGTTTTTGGAGCTCTGCATGTCTGTGTTTGTCTAGTTAACGAACGTTAGCTAACGGCTAACATTCGCTAGTTAGCCAACCAACCAGCAGCTAACATTAGCTAGCTAGCTAGCTTACCCGAAGCGTTATTTTTTTCGGATGATGGCGAAGGCATAACCCGCCCCTGGCTCTCTCTGCCTCTGATTAGTGGCAGCGTAACCATAGATATGACTATATTAAAAACATAAACACATTGGCGTCTTTCATGCAGGCTAGCAAGCGTAACTGCTGTCTGTCTGACCCACTGAGCCTGACGGTCTGACCACAGACTGTAACAGAGATGTAATGCAGGATAGCCAAGCGAATGTGTTTGGATGGAAGTTTGATGCTAGGCCAATCAGAGGCAGAGAGGGGCGGGTTATGCCTTCGCATAGCCTTCGCCATCATCCGAAAAAAAATATCGCCTCCGGGACAACAACGCTTCCTACCCAGCGTGTGCACGTCTTTCCGACAGGGGTGGTTGTTATGGCAACTATCAACAACAACAACAACTACTACTAACTACTACAAGACATAAAGACCGAAATAGGCTACCTTGTTAATGTGTCTGTCGGAGACACGGCCTAACGTTAACATTTAATATGAGCCGAATATCAGCCTGCGCTCAGCTATGTATACAGGAAGTAAACCGGATATTCAGGTGGGTTGTGACGGTTGTTATTGTTGTCAAGTTAAAACTGTCTTAAAATAGTCATTGTGTTACTTATGAATGGAATTATAGTGAAAATACATTACCCCCCTTTTGGCTGGAGACCCCCTGGAACCCCCTCAAGGACCCCTGGGGGTCCCCGGACCCCCATTTGAGAACCACTAGACTATGGGCCTAGAAGAGCCTGGTGACGCGAGGTTACTATGGGCCCTATCTTACACCCGGCGCAAGGCGTTGTCATTTCTAGCACTGCATTTTTTTTCATCTTTTAATTACGGAAATGGTGGTTGATGCTGTTAAGAGGGTCCTTCCTGGATATGGCGTCTGAGTAATGTATTGTGGCGGAATGAGGCGCACACCGAGGCAGATCCTTTGGCTTATCAAACTCTTTATTAGCGAGCGAACAGACACACATGAAGGCAGGCACGCCAACACCTCGCTAGCTTCTCCTAGCCTAGCCTAGCTCTCCCCAGCACGTCTGCTCTCTTCCAGCTCCACACAGCTCTCCCTAGTCTCCACCCACTGCCCGTATGCTCCCTTCACTTGCCACTCCAAAACCCCAAACCCCACATGCACAGAACAACATAACACAGATACAGTTAGACATACACCCTACTAGCTATCCCATAATACTCCACCTTACCCCGCGCTACACTGCCCCCCCCTTTTTAAACCATTTGCCCCCAAATGACACCCCAAAACAACCCTACATCAACACTATAAGCCATTCAACATTTTACATTTTAAACAGAACATTTCCCCTTTTTATTCCCTTTTATTCCCCCCCCGCACATCACATCCCCAAGTCCCACGTGCATCTAGCCCATCTCCGTTTCTGATGTTACCATGGCACAGGTGGTCCTACCCTTCCCCACTCAACAGTTTTGTTCCCCCTCCCCGCACCGCACTCAATACAGCAAAGGCAGTAGTCCTCTACCTCTTCCTCCATCTGCACCCAGTAGAAATGTCGACAAAGGCGGCTGAGTGTCTCTTCAGGCCCGCGATGCCCCTGACCGCTGTGGCCCCTGTGCGCCCCCCGTAGCACCAACCCCCGCAGGCAGCTGGGCACAACCACGACTCTGCCACTCTTCCCGCGCCCTTCCAACCCCAGAATCCCCGACTCCCACACCCTCAGGTCCGGAAACAACTCCCACAGTCCCTTCGTGGTACTTGAACACATGCCAACCTCCTCCACGGAAGGCCGGCGTCCGAACGCCACCCACTTGCGCACCGGTCCAACGCTAGCGTCCTCCTCCTGTCTGCGTATCCACTCCTCCACATCGACATCCCCCATAGTCACGTTCTCATCCTCCACCTGTAGACGCTTGTCCTTCCACCCTCCACCAGGGGGCGGCGAGCTCAGGTCAGCGGTGGGAACACAAATGGACGGCATCTCACTCTCCACCCCGGGCCTCCGCACAGCACCAGCGGGGGGTGTGGAGCAGTTTGACTGGGCCGGCTCTTCCGACATTTGCACCGCTGGTACCTCAGGAAACACAATCGCCCCGACCTGAAGAACTGGCTCTTCCCTCTGGTGGCTCACCTCCTCCCCAGGCTGTGTGTCTCCTCCGTTCCCCACAGTCTCAGTGCACTCTCTAGCTAAGTGCTGAGGCGAACGGCACGTCCAACAGAGCCTTAAGGCCTAAACATGGTCGTCCGTCCGCCTCGAATTGGAGCCGTCTCGCCGTCTGGCGGCGCCAGCGAGCCCCACATGCTCGGACGCCACTACGCCCCCCCCTCCCCCCCCCCGCGGAAGCTCCGTGTGAAAATGGCGGAGATTGTGTGCCAGGCAGTCTGAATGAAATTGAATGTAACGTTCCCAATTCTATGTATTAAATTCTAAAAAACGACCCTCAACATTTGGGAAGGCTAAGCCACACAACTAGTTGTTATAATCTAACATCATGCTTTGAAAGGCGACTTTACGACGAAGAGCCAGGGCAACGGCCAATCACAACTCTCCTGCAGCTGTCGTCACGCACGTATCGTCGCCGTGAAGTCACATTTTCGAGCAGCCCCCGTCAGCCGACGGCGGCCCCTCCCCGTAGGACGGGGCTCCACCCGCCGTCACACGGGGAGGGCGGGGCGAGGCTCTGACGGACGACCATGTTTAGGCCTTTACCCTTCCTCCAGGCGGACCTCCCTCCGTTCGCACTGTCCTTTGATCTCGGAAAGCGTCGGGGCACACCCTGGCCAAATGTCCAGATGTCCCGCACGTCCAGCAGACACCTGGACGCGCCCAAAGTCTCTGCTCCCTGGGTCTGGTCCCTCTCCCGGAACCGTAGTGGCACCCTCTCGCTAAGTGACCCACTCTCCCACAAGTCCAACAAGCTGTCCGCGCTGGCTCCTGCCGCTGCTCACCGTGCAGAGTGGCCTCTTTTATTAGCTGCATCAACTTCTCCGCCCAGGCAGGCGTAGCCTCCAACAGCCGTCTGACCTCTTTCAACAACCGGGCTTCCATCTTCCCCAAGTTGGCAGACCACCAGCTGTGCTCCGGAGGTATCGTCAACTCCCGGCGTGCTCCGTCACGTGCCATTCCGCTGTGGTCGTCCATGGCAGCTAGCTAGAAACGGCTAACTGCTAACGCTAAGTCGAGCCTGATTTTTAAGCCAAAACGATCCCACTTCTGACACCAATGTGGCGGAATGAGGCGCACACCGAGGCAGATCCTTTGGCTTATCAAACTCTTTATTAGCGAGCGAACAGACACACATGAAGGCAGGCACGCCAACACCTCGCTAGCTTCTCCTAGCCTAGCCTAGCTCTCCCCAGCACGTCTGCTCTCTTCCAGCTCCACACAGCTCTCCCTAGTCTCCACCCACTGCCCGTATGCTCCCTTCACTTGCCACTCCAAAACCCCAAACCCCACATGCACAGAACAACATAACACAGATACAGTTAGACATACACACTACTAGCTATCCCATAATACTCCACCTTACCCCGCGCTACAGTATGTTAGTTAGTTAGTAATACTAACTTAGTATGGACAATGATTTTGAATTTGAGCACTTTGGGTGGAGTTTTTCAATGTAAATATCTGAAATTTTAAAAGTACTCGATTACAGTAGGTGGCGGTATGCACCTTAATAGTTGGTTTGCAATCTGCCAATAAACGCGTAGAAGAAGAAGGCTTGCTAGCTAGCCACTAACCTCGCGTCACCAGGCTCTTCTCGGCGAGAAAGAGCCTGGCTCCCGCCCACAATTGATTTTGTCACCCTACTGGTTCCCGCCTAGAGCCCGCCCTAGACCGGATGGCAGCGTTTCTAGCTCGTCAACTTTCACGTTAACTTGACAATTTGACCCAAGTATCAGAATCCTCTTTCACCGTTTTGACCGGTGTGTCAGGCGGTGGTGGCGGAGATGCCATATTGCATAAACGTTTTGTTTTATGTAACGCTAGCTTTGTTTTGATCAGACTCTAGTTTAGGTAACATCACCGCGTCAAGCTAACGGCAACAAAGACGTTGTTAGGCGCATTGCCATCCGGTGTTAATTCTGGGTCCGGGGTTTACGCCCCCATGACAAAAAGCGGGGTGGAAGGTGCCCAGACTAGCTAGCCACACATTGGTAGTAGCTCGCTAGCTATGCGGCAAGTTGCAACATAGGTCCGCTGAATACCGAGCTGGTTACTTCGAGTTAAAGCGTAGTTAGCACTGCATAGTTTGGACAGCGAGGGCCCGTGTGCGACTGCGTCCATTGAGAGGCAAGTTTCCCTTTCTGTCGCAGACATAAGTCTAAGTTGCTATTTACATGTCGGATGCTAATTCATGCTCATGTTGTTAGCAGGGTTAGCTCTGCATACTGGCTGTATGAGCTGATCATCTAGCTAGGTATATTGCGATGATAAGCAATAACTATATTTCATGCAATATAGCAATGTTGTACTTTGTATTATGGAGGGACATGGTGGTTGTTTCTAGACGTTTGGAGGGCGCTCGTAGCGAGGCACTGTTCCGAGTGTGCAAATAGGCCAAACCCCATTTGTTACCTAGCCTAGCCCATGAATGGCTCTGAGACTCCGTAACATAAGGCAGGGCTGCCAACTTTGGGTACCTGGCTGGAGTGAGATTTTGATGGCATGCGATGCTACGTGTCTCAATTCACCATCAGACTTTAAATAAGTAGGCTAGGGTTAGCTCTGCATACTGGCTGTATTAGCCTCGACGCGAGATGCTGTAGCCTACTTTGTATTATGGAGGGATATGCACCCCCTGAGCTGTTTTGCCATGCCAACAGTACCCCCTCAACTTACCCTCAGGCTCTTTCTATGTTCGTCTCAGGACTTCACTGTAGTAAGAGCCCTCTCATGGACCATACGATTTTCGTTCGACAATCTGTGTTGGGCATTACACTCACCTTATTTCTGCACTTTGAAGTCACAGGTAGGGTCGGGTGGGGCAAACTATTATATCGGAACGGAAGCCTAGTTGCGGAATAATTTTAGTAGACACACGTAACAATATAGATCCCCGTTTTATGAGGTCAGTTTATCAAAACAACGCCTATTTCAAAATCAGATTTTTGAGGACCGGCTTCCCAGCCAGCCCAGCGACCATTCTCAGCGGATACATGCCACAGTCTGTTATGATACTGCTTCAGTCTATATATTATAGGTTCCAGTGTTCCATTGTTGTATGTAATTCAGAATCATACAAAGGGGAAATCATACTTCCCTGTCTGAAACTATTAATGGTACACAGTGCGTGAAGGTGTTAATAAGCTCACTGAACACAAATCAAACTCAAGAGGCGCATTTCTTTTTACCGATGCCCCACAGTGATTACACAGTGATTACACTAACTGACAAACAAACTAGTGGGAGTTAAGTGCACATCACCCTGTTCAATTTAACACGATCAGTACTTGTTCATTTCAGTGTGTGACTCTCAAGTTGAATCTTCTTGTGCCCCTCCAGGCCTGCAGGAGGCGCACTCGCCTCTTTCCACTTTCCACTCAACAAACATGAACCACGTTGACCCACAAATCAGTCCTGTCTGAAGGATGGGAGGCTGACGTGCTGCAGCAGAAAGTAAGCAGAGAGTAAAATGTCTGTCAGCAGCAGCGGGGCCGTGCAGCTGCTGAGGCTGTTTGTACAGGAGCGTATCAGCTGTGCTGCTGAAGACTTTCTGCTGCTGCTGGAAAAAGGAGACCAAACGTCTGAAATCCAGCCGGAGGAGCTGAGAGCGCTGCTCACCGAGCGGCTAACTGCGGCTGCGAAGGAGATTTTGGGGCTGTTTGAGAAAACCGTGACGGAGTACGAAGACAAAGTCCAGCGGTCAGAGCAGGAGATCCTCTGCCTGAGGAAGCTGCTCCATGTCCTGTTGCAACCCCAAGTGAAGCTGCACAGAGCAGGTTAGTCCACTAGCTTAGGAGCACCATCAGGCTACACACAATAATACAATAGAAAAATACTTTGTCTACTTTTTCCCTACAAACGTCAGAAATGTATCTTTGGCTTGCATGTGTAGAAAATAAGGGTACATTAAAACGCATCCTATCGCATCCAGAAAGGACACAATAAAAACATAATTCACTTGTTAAGCTGTGACGTATGACCTCCCAACAATACTACTTCCGGGTCCAAGCGCCAAGCCGAGAAGCCTCTGCATGGTCAATATGCCGCATGCTGTGTCCCTCATTGTTGGAATAGATCCGAGACAACAACAAAAAACGATTCAACTGTCATTCTACCGTTTTTCTTGCGATGAGAAAGAGAAGAGGAAATGGCTGAAGTTAATAAGGTACGTTACAATTCGGAGAAAGTATGTAGAAAAACAAAGTTTGGCGCTAAGTCTAAAAAGATGATCTATAAAAAATTATGTTAGGTTAAAAAAATATTGATAAAAAGTTGGGATGGGTCCGATCCAATATCGGTATCAAGTGGCGATACTGACGTAATGCCATGTGCTGCCGATCCAGTTTTTACATGGCTCGCGCTGAACAAGCCCAAGTAACATGAGGCAGAGGCACGCCTCCGTTCCAGTCTCCAGAAATTCCATTCCACAGTTTGCAGATCGCTAGCCTGTAGCTAGTAGCAGCCAGGCTGTACACAGAGCTCAGCTGAGCCGACTCGGCTAACGTAATATGCCCGTGGCGTGGAGATATGAAATAGTAGATACACGGACAACTTCTCATTAATCCATTTACCCTTCGTGTTGACTGCTGGAAGTTTACTCTGCATCTTGGAGTTACTCCTCGAGTGTCTCCTTTTGGCTTGTGTTGTCTGTCTCTTTGGCTGCTGACTTTCAGAC
>NC_139642.1:62668873-62733873 GCF_964638095.1 Poromitra crassiceps
GTTATTGACCAATGCAGTGGAAACCTTAAATTGATTTTATTGGAATGAGATTGATTTTTGCTCACTGTGTGTATTTCAGCCTTGCCTCAAGACGTCCAGCAGCTGTTGGTCTGTGAAGAAGAGGATCTCCCTAACCAGCAGGTGGAGGTTGATGTTACGGAGTTCCCATACACTGTCCCTGTGAAGAGTGAAGATGAGGAACCTGAGACTGAGTACGGTGATGATCAATGGAAGGAGATTAGAGAACCTGGTGATGATGAATGGAAGGAGACTAGAGAACCTGGTGATGATGAATGGAAGGAGACTAGAGAACCTGGTGATGATGAATGGAAGGAGACTAGAGAACCTGGTTTAGACTCACTGAAAAACAATTTTCTCATAAGTAATAGGAAACCCTATACTGGAGAGAAACTCTTTGGTTGCTCATTCTGCGCTAAACGGTTTCGTCATAAAGGACACTTGAACTGTCACATGAGAGTACACAGTGGAGAGAAACCATTCAGTTGCTCAGAGTGTGGTCAAAGATTTGGTCATAAAAGGTCCTTGAAGAGACACGTGATAATTCATACAAGAGAGAGAAGATTTGGTCATAAAAGATCCTTGAAGAGACGCATGATAGTTCATACAAGAGAGAGGGAACAGGAGGAACTCTGGACCAGTCAGGAGGCAGAGCAGCTTCAAGGGCCGGAGGAGGCTGATATCACAGAGTTCCCATTCACTCTCTTCACTGTCCCTGTGAAGAGTGAAGATGAGGAACCTGAGACTGAGCACTGTGATGATCAATGGAAGGAGACTAGAGAACCTGGTGATGATGAATGGAAGGAGACTAGAGAACCTGGTTTAGACTCAAAGAAAATACATTTCGTCGTATGTGATAGGAAACCCTATACTGGCGAGAAACTCTTTGGTTGCTCAGTGTGCGCTAAACGTTTTCGTCATAAAGGGCACTTGAACTCACACATGAGAGTACACTCTGGAGAGAAACCATTTAGTTGCTCAGACTGTGGTCAAAGATTTGGCCATAAAAGATCCTTGAAGAGACACGTGATAATTCATACAAGAGAGAGGGAACAGGAGGAACTCTGGACCAGTCAGGAGGGAGAGCAGCTTCAAGAGCCGGAGGAGGCTGATCTCACCGAGTTCCCATTCACTCTCTTCACTGTCCCTGTGAAGAGTGAAGATGAGGAACCTGAGACTGAACACGGTGATGGTGAATGGAAGGAGACTAGAGAACCTGGTGATGATGAATGGAAGGAGACTAGAGAACCTGGTGATGATGAATGGAAGGAGACCAGAGAACCTGGTGATGATGAATGGAAGGAGACTAGAGAACCTGGTGATGATGATTGGAAGGAGACTAGAGAACCTGGAGATGATGAATGGAAGGAGACTAGAGAACCTGGAGATGATGAATGGAAGGAGACTAGAGAACCTGGAGATGATGAATGGAAAGAGACTAGAGAACCTGGTTTAGACTCACTGAAAAACAATGTCCTCATAAGTAATAGGAAACCCTATACTGGAGAGAAACTCTTTGGTTGCTCAGTGTGCGCTAAACATTTTCGTCATAAAGGACACTTGAACTCGCACATGAGAGTACACTCTGGAGACAAACCATTTAGTTGCTCAGTGTGTGGTCAAAGATTTGGCCACAAAAGATCCTTGAAGAGACACGTGATAATTCATGCAAGAGAGAAAAGATTAATTCATACAAGAGAGAGGGAACAGGAGGAACTCTGGACCAGTCAGGAGGGAGAGCAGCTTCAAGACCCGGAGGAGGCGGACATCAACGAGTTCCCATTCACTCTCTTCACTGTCCCTGTGAAGAGTGAAGATGATGAAGATGTCAGTCCTCAGTCCTCACAGCTTCATCAAAGCCAAACTGAGAAGAGAGAGGCAGAGCCTCTCGCCAGCAGCTCAACTGAACAAATGAAAACGGAAGCTGATGGAGAGGACTGTGGAATATCAGAATCACTCAGGAACATAGATACAGCTCGTGATTTACAACAAACTAGTGACGGCAAGACTTCAGAATTTGCTGAAGCTGAGACTGAAGCCATTAAAGATGATTGCATGGAAATTAATGAACCCGAGTCAGGTTTAGACTCACCAAAAAAACAATGTCCTTATAAGTCATAAGAGATCTTATACTGGAGAGAAACCGTTTAGTTGCTCATTTTGTGATTTTTTTTTTTTTTTTTACTGCAAGCCGTAAGGGAAAACTGCAGACACACATGAGGGTCCACACTGGTGAGAAACAATTTAGTTGCTCAGACTGCTAGAAGTTTTGCTGATAGAGGAAACTTGACCAAACACACGATATTCCACACAGACAAAAAAAGGTTTTTGGTCAGAACGCAACCTTGAAGAGGCACATGGCAATCCACACAGGGGAGAAATCATTTAGTTGCTCAGACTGTGCTAAAAGTTTTCCTGATAAAGGAGATGATTGGAAGAGACACATGAGAGTCCACACTGGAGAAAACCCATTCATCTGCTGTAGTTGTGGGACAAGTTTTAGGCAAATGTCAAATTTCAGACAGCATAAGTGCGGTGGTGAGAGCAGTTAGCAGGTGAAGCTGCTGGATGAGCTGAACTGTTCAGCAGTAACGGAACAATAAACTAGAGACACATCATGATAGTCCATCATTCAGGAGGAACCCCAAACCCTTCTAGCCAGTGTTGAGGTTAGGGATGCAGCCAGATCTGAATTTGAGTGTCCATCAGCCAGTATATTATATGCCAGCTTCTGACAAGCTATCATTGGCCAAAATGTCCGGTAGATGGTTACTATGTCATTTGCACAGGCATTTCTCTGTTTATACACAGAACACACACTGGCCTTGTTTCCTGCTTTTCTCCTCTATTGTCAGGTGGGTCAGTAGCTTAAGTAACTTGCTGGAACAGTTGATGGAACGTTTACATTGGCCCGAGCAAGATTCACGCTGGCTCCGTGAAGAGGCTCTGCGTTAGGGGCCCCCTGTGCCAGAGCCTGGTAGGCCCCTTCGGTAATACAACCCTGCTCCTGGTTGCCAAGTCATATCCAAGGTAAGGTTTGTCCCATTTACTGCAGTAGTGAACGTTTCCATTGCATGAGAACCTGATGGGACGGTAATGATTGTTCCAGATATTAGTCAAGTGAAAAACGTTTGATTTTGTTTGTAAAATGTATGAAAATGTAAATTAGTGCACTTCGAGGTGTGCATTATCAGAAAGTAATGGACTTTGCAGAGGCAACCCATCCGCCACGTGTTGGACGGCTCTCACCTCCCTGTCATCCATTGAGGGAGTAATTATATTTCCTCTGCGAGACCTGCTTTGATGTCATGCCCATGTATGGACAGAAATAGATGTCACTAGAAACTGAATTTGAATTATTTATATATTGAATTTGAATTGCTCAACTTTATCAATTACATATTAAATACCAGTGCCAGTGTTTTTTTTAGCATTAAAAAACTGAATTTGAAATTGAATGTATGAAACTGAATTCCAATAAACTTGAAACTGAAAGTAATCTTATGAAATTTAATTAATTCCCTCTGAACTGAGCCTTCATTCAGTTCTCACAATTCAAATTCAGCTATCGCAAATCCATTTCAGTTTACTGAGACATGTCAACGACGAGGAAGCTAGAGGAATTTCCTTCACTCCCATTGATCCATGGACTTGGAGCACATTTAAGAACTTCTTTCCTTCACGAACCGAAGGGATCTGGAATTTTCAGGCCAAAAACGTGAATAGGAGTTTTTCGATGCAATTATTCAAATTAAACAATACTAGATGGACAAACCCCGTCTTTATTGATTTTGAGGCGCAGTGACATTTAAATGATGGGAGACTAGAAGGAAAGTACAATAAACTTTAATGATGCGACAAACAACACTTAGATTTGGCGTATGACTCGGTATGACTCCATGGTGTGATGACACTCCTCCTGAGACGTGAGGACGACGTCAGTGATTTATAGGATAGAGAATCCCCCCATAGGGAATTCTACAGGAGTCATGACATTGGTGGTGTTCAAGGGGGGAGGTGGGGTGAAGCAACTGCTATGGTGAAGACCATCACAGAGGGGAGACACACACAGTGTTACAACACTCTAAAATATGAGGGAACTGATATAGAACTCCAGTTAGGTGATTGGCCAGCAGGCCAGAGAGAGGGAGAGCGTGGGAGACATTGATTGGACAGAATGACGGCATGCATATTTATGAATGAGTGATGTCACCTGAACAGGGCGTTGCTGCAGGGGGAGAGAGAGATGAATGGAAGGAACAATGGATTCATGAATGAGATTGTTAATCAGACATTGATTAGGGGAAGTAGTCTTGCATCATTGAAAATAGTCAGACATTATTTGTCTTCAGTGTTTGACCCATCCTGGCTCGTCGTCCTCCATGGTCAGAGCGGTGGACAGCTGCAATGAAGTGCCCGGGGGACCAATTTCTTCCAACCGCTGATGGTCAGATGACGGCAATACAAATTCAAATAATGTAGTTGTGCGTGTGCATGTGTTAAAGCTATATGCAGAAAGCACAAAACTTCACTTCACAACTTATCTTTACTTTCAAAATGTAATATACTACATATTACTAGTTACTTTAATTTGAAAGTAATACGTTACTTTACAATATTACTGACTGTGTAGAGTAACTTGTTACTTATTACACTACTTTTGCATTACTTTGACCAAAATAACTGCAGTAGCAGAATGACATCGCCGCCCGGAATCATCCCAGAAAATAATTTAAAGTAAACTGTCAGTGTAAACAATCCAAAATTCTAAATGTTATGTTATTACTTGACAAAGTAACTAGTATAATATTACTGAAATCCTATAAGTAATAAGTTATATTACTGAGTTACTGCTAAAAGTAATATATTACATATGTTACTTTTGTAATGAGTTACCCCCAACACTGGTACAGGCTCACCACAGGGCTGTGGCCTATATCCTATAATAAAATTGCCTAGGCCTATTATAATGCCTATAATAATAATAATAATAATCATGATAATGATAACCATTATTATTAAATGGTAAATGTATAATACATTAAACTTTAGTTATGTTTATATTGCCGTCAACAAAACAATGAAATGATAAATAGTAATGCTTACACAGTCTTTATTACCCATTTAAGAAGTATGATCAACATCATCTTTATTTAACCAGGAAGTCCCTTATGATTGAAATCTCTTTTCTGACCATGCAACCTTATAATAGCTCCCCAAATAATGTTTATAGATCTGTCCTCCTCCTCTGCCCCCCCCCCCCCCCCCCCCTCCACAGCCCCATGTGCTCCTCTGTCCCCCTGTGTCTTCCTCTGTCTCTCTCTGGCAGAAGAGGACACATGAGGACAGATCTATTTTAGAAATCAATACTATGATCTGCACTCTATACAGTACATGAACTTCACCAGTGCAATCCAGTCTCTGTGTTGTCCTGGCTGGACCTGGCTGGGTCAATAAACACTGCAGCTGGACCTCGCTAGGTCAATAAACACACTGCAGCTGGAACTCGCTCGGTCAATAAACAAACTGCAGATTCACCTTAAACGATTCACCCTGACACACTCATACTTTAACCTGTTGGTCAATATTACCCTGGACAGAGCTGGAAGGAGGGAGAGAGAGACAGAGGATGTGACAGGTTGTGACTAAATGTCCTCCATAAACCCCTGGTTCCTTCAGAATCATAATAATAATAATAATGATTGGATTTATATAGCGCCTTTCCAAGTGCTCAAAGCGCTTCACAGAATCATTATTCGTTCACACCATTCGTACCGGTGGTTCGAAGGCGTGGCAGCCACACATCGGCGCTCAACGGCCCCTCCGACCACCATCATTCATGTCTACATTCATACCAATCATACGAGGCAAGGAGGGTTGGGTGTCTTGCCCAAGGACACAACGACGGCAGCTGGGAGGGAGCGGGGATCGAACCGCCAACCCTTGCGTCATTGGCCGACCCGCTCTACCTCCTGAGCTAAAGCCACCCCTTTAGAAGCCAGTAGGCTACACACACACAGAGAGAGGATAGGGGACAGATAGAGAACAGAGAGACAGACAGCACAGGGGGAGTCCGCTGTTCTGAGGTTCTGGTTGGAGGTTTGGATCATGATGGAACCAACATCTAAACCAGCTGCTGTTCTACTGCTGTTCCTACTGCAGACCTGCCTGGCTAACCGTGGTATGGGACATTATTGTTTCTTACTATTATTAATAGTGATAATAGAAGTAATGGCAGTAATAGTAATGGTGATGTATTTATATTGCACTTTTCTAAAGATTTGTTACAATGTCCTTTCCAAAAGTAAGACAAACAAGACGTGCAGTCGGAGAGCACAGACCTCCGCCAAGGCCAATATTCTGGTATGCAAATTCCGTGAGTCGGATCAGAGCCGTGCCAAATTTAACGGGCTTCCTTGGCCCATCATGCTACACCCTTCCATGAAGTTTCATGAACATCGACCCAGTAGTAATATAAGCTCCTTGGCAGAATAACTCCAAAAGCAGAGAACAGGAGACCAGTGTAGATAAGAAAAAGGAAGTCAGACATGAGAATAAAGACTTAAAATAAATTACAATGATTAACAGACGAGAATACCCCTCGGTGACAATTTTTGTTGACACCCCCCTCCCCCCAAATCAGAAGCAAGTCAGCGTTGGCTCGATGCTCGCAGCAGGCTAAACATCTCGGGCCATATCTTACGCTCAAGTGCAACAAATCTTTGCTAGTTTCTAGCACTCGAAATATATATTTTTTAAATTGCCACTGGGTTCAAACACATCATTTGATGAACTGACCCAGTGGCAATTAAAAGAAAAAAAAATAGATTTTGAGTTCTAGAAACTAGCAAAGATTTGCCCTGGCACTTGGCCTGGCGTAAGATATGGCTCTCGGGTCTTGTCAGGAGAGGAGGATGTCTGCAGCAGTTACACAGAGGGACACGTAGGGGGTGATGTCTGCTTCAGCACAACACAAAGAGCAGGCTGAGTGTGCAAATAGATTCTGGGACAAACAGTGGATTGGACAGTGACTGACATAAGAAAACATTTCTCTTTTCATACTTTTCTACTCAGGAGTCCAGGCTGAAGAAACCCACAATTCAGGTAAATGCAGAAAAGAAATACAAATGGAGAGTAAACAATTATTACTATTATTATTATTATTAATTTTATTATTATTATTATTATTATTAACCCCTATTGTTTTTGCTCAGATTTTTATTTTCATAATTTTTCTTTTTCCTCATCAGCTGTGACGCAAATTCCCGTGAGTTGTTACATTGCAGAGACCTGAAATTTGGTCCAATGACTGATATTGGTTGTTATTAGATGGTCCAGGAAAAATTTTTAAAGAATCCGCCCACGGCGGGTACTACAGCGATATTTTGTTTTTAAGCCTTCGCAGGCCATTTTAGGGTATTGTGACATCGTCCCCATCACCCGTCCCTGTTTTTCTATTGCTGACTTTTCTCATATGCAGCTGGAGGTCAGTAGTCGATCTGGGTGAATCCACCTCGTGTAAAAGAGTGTAGTCACCTGGAGGTCAGTAGTTGACCTGGATGAATCCATCTAATGTAGAAAAGTGTAGTCACCTGTAAGTCAGCAGTTGACCTGAGCAAATGTTATGCAATTGCTCCACTGTGATGTCATGATCAGCCTCCTAGGGACATTAGGGAGCAGTGATGTCATCAGTGATGTGACATTGATGACATCATCAGTAGTGTCAATATACTGGGTGACTTCAGTAGGGAGCAATGGCTTCCTAAGCAGGGACATCTCAAACTATGTGGCTGGATGTCACCACTGATGTCACAATGTATATGATGTAGTCGGATACCTTATTCTAATGAAGTCATAGAGACTGATGATGTCATCAATATGTGACACCTGACCTAAAGGTGACAGGTGACTGCATCATTACTACATCATTAGGGAGTAGTGATGTCATCAGTGATGTCACATATTGATGTCAGTCTCTATGACTGCATTAGCATAAATTATCATCAGTGCTACTGCTAATGCGATGTCATCAGTGATGTCACATAGATTTGAAGGAGAAGGAGAGCCAGCACACAAAATGTCCTTTCCTTGTATTTATTCCAGGTTTCACCAGGTACAGCGCAAACATTTCAGCCTAACGGCCTTCTTCAGTGTGTTGCTGTGTCAGGTGGAAATTACGTTTAAATACAATGAGACCGGAAGTCCATTCAATAAACGCAAATATCAAAATTCAGTTACAGTATATAAGAAGTAAAGAACCAAGCAATGCACAACACAAGTTCCATTATCAAAGAAAAACAAAATGTCTACATACAACAATGTATGCATTTATAAATAACACTAGTTTGGTCAGCCCCACTGTGTGGGAGAGCAAACAAAGTGCATTGAATTGTTTAGCAATCAAAATCTAAAGTCTGCATCAGGCACACAGCACAGAGGGACACGTGGGGGGTGATGTCTGCTGTCTGCACAGTCACACAGCACAGAGGGACACGTGGGGGGTGATGTCTGCTGTCTGCACAGTCACACAACACAGAGGGACATGTGGGGGGTGATGTCTGCTGTCTGCACAGTCACACAGCACAGAGGGACACGTGGGGGGTGATGTCTGCTGTCTGCACAGTCACACAGCACAGAGGGCAGGCCCGGCGCCACGAGGGGGCCTCAGGGGGCTTAGCCCCCTCAGTTCAATTTTCGGCCCCCTCACTTGAAAAAAAAAAAACATTTTTTTTTTTTTTTTTTTTTTTTTAAAGAACAGTTAATCTATAAAGGCCAGTTAGGCAATGTTTGTACCTGACATGTTTAGGCTGCTGTTTCTGCAGTCTTCATCAAATTTTATCAGTTTAAGTTGATGTAGGCTACCCCCTGTATTAATTAATACACAGGACAAGATGTTACTATCCCTTGTGCCAAAATCCGAGGAAAAACACATTTAGAAGCCCAATCCAGAATAAAACAAGCTAACAGGCTAACAAACTAATAAACAAGACACAAATCACCAGTTACCTACCCTAGCCAACAGCAGTATGAAGCATGTCATTGGGGTTTTCAAGTGGGCACCTTCCTTCACCGACGTTTCGTTAAGTTAGGCCCACGACACCTCAAGAAGGCTTAACGGTGTAATCCAGCGTCCTGGAAACACCCCCCTCCATGCTACCACCGCACAACTGCATATTACCTCACTATCTAAGCCTAGCTATCCAGGTCGGTTCGGTATGACATTCCTGACTACACCACCACTGTCAATGATTCAGCCCTGTTGATGCGGACCGTTAATCATGACCAACAACAAACAATCCCTAACTACACCACCACTGTCAATGATTCAGCCCTGTTGATGTGGACCGTTAATCATGACCAACAACAAACAATCCCTAACTACACCACCACCGTCAATGATTCAGCCCTGTTGATGCGGACCGTTAATCATGACCAACAACAAACAATCAATCTGACCTTAGCGAGCTCCCCAGCTAGCATGTTTCCTCCTTATCCACAGCCATTCACTTGCTCGTTCTGCTGCCTGAGACATGTTGCTAACCGCAAGTTTCAGGCTCCGTCCCCGAATGCCCAACTCAGTAAGGCAATAACGGACTTTGCCACAAAACCACGGCAGCCCACCTCTACAGGCCGCACTCGAGCCCTCCAACCTCGCTGCTCTGCCTCTGCTGCCATTTCAGCATACCTAGCTTTCTTGCGCTCATAAGCCTCCTCAACTCGATCTTCCCACGGGACTGTGAGTTCGATAAAATAAACTCTCTTCTCTACCTCAGACCACAGTAACAAGTCCGGACGTAGCCGGGTGCTAACTATATATGCTGGGATGACTAGCTGTTCATTCAAGTCAACCCTCATTTCCCAGGCTCCACCTACACTTAGCTGCCCTAACTTGTGCCTGACCTTAATTGGTCTAATCTTTTCTCCCTCACGTACAAATTTGATCTGTCTAGTCTCTTTGCTAGCAACTAGAGAATTTACTTCTAGCCGCTTTTCCTCAACTGCAGCTGCCAAACATTTCAACACCTGGTTGTGACGCCAGGTGTATCGCCCCTGGGAGAGACTGACCTTACACCCTGACAGTATATGCCTCAATGTACATACACTAGAACACAACGGGCAGGCACCATCCTCGCCCAACCACTGATTTAAGTTCTGGGGAGATGGCAGCACATCATAAGTAGCCCCTAGAATAAATCTAATTCTGCTGGCCTCCATGCTCCACAACTCTCTCCACTTCAACTTTCTCTTCTCTACACTCTCCCAGTTCACCCACTGTCCTTGCTTTGCCTGCGACACTGCCTTAGTACATCTTACTGCCTCCTCTTGCCTATGTACTTCTTCAACTACCATCTTCCTCTTTTCTATTACTGATGCCTTGTTCCACACAGGTTTCCCTATGCACAACCCTAAGCCTCCACGCCCATGCTGCACCTGACCTATGATATCCCTGTGTCTAAGAGCTGACTGTGCTTGCTGTACTGCCTCCTTTGGGTTCCACTTCCTCCCTGTTTTAACTGTGGGCGCTACACTCCTAACCACTGGATCCTTTGACTGAGTCAGAGTCATTTCCAGTCTAACCTTAGCACACTTGAACTCCTCTGTCAGGCTAGATAATGGCAATTCCAATATGCCTTTCCCATATAAGGCTACACTGCTTAGGCAGCGTGGGACTCCGAGCCATTTTCTAATGAATGAGTTAATCATCCTTTCTAGCTTTTCTACCTTTGAAAGGGGAACCTCATACACTGTCAGTGGCCACATCAACCGAGGCAACAATCCAAACTGCAAACACCACAACTTTAACTTTCCTGGGAGCCCTGACTTGTCTATACTTGAAATACCTTGAATCATTTCCTGCCTCACCTCCTCAAACTGTCCCTTATCACTGAGACTTGCATCATACCATCTTCCCAAACTCTTGACTGGTTTCTCTAACACTGTAGGCACCACCTCATCATTTATAACAAACTTCTTACCTACTACCCTCCCTTTAATGATTGAAATACTCCTGGACTTACTTGGCTTCACTTTCATTCTAGCCCACTGCAGATTACTATTTAACTTATCCAACAATCTGCTAGTACATGGAGCGGTTGACGTCATAGTCGTCATGTCATCCATGTATGCCCTAATTGGAGGGAGCCGCAGCCCTCCCTGCAGCCTTTCTCCACCCACTACCCATTTTGAAGCCCTAATAATGATCTCCATTGCCATGGTAAAAGCTAATGGGGAAATTGTACACCCTGCCATAATGCCTATCTCCAGCTGCTGCCAAGCTGTAGTGTACTCTGCTGTTGTAAAGCAGAGTTGAATATCTAAGAAGTAGGCTTTAACTAAGCTCTTTATACTACCTGGCACTCTAAAGAAATCAAAGGCCTCCCATAACAGACTATGCGGCACTGACCCGAAAGCATTAGCCAGGTCCAAGAATACTACATGCAGGTCTCTCTTCTCACGCCTAGCTGACTGGATTTGGTGCCAGATCATGCTGGTGTGCTCTAAGCACCCGGAGAAGCCGGGAATTCCAGCCTTTTGCACGAAGTATCTATTAGCCTATTCTTTTCTAGATAACTAGACAGCCTCTGTGCCACAACACTAAAGAAAACCTTCCCTTCAACATTAAGTAGACTGATAGGTCTAAACTGACTTATCTCTAACGAGTCCCTTTCTTTAGGAATGAAGATTCCCCCTGCTCTACGCCACGCCTTAGGAATAACCTGCTTCTTCCAGACTACCTTCATCAGCTTCCATAGAAACTGCAACACATCTGGAGCACTCTTATACAGCCGGTAGGGGACTCCATTAGGACCCGGGGCTGAAGAGGCCCTTGCACGTCTCACTACTTCTTGAACTTCTTTCCACCTTGGTGGGCTATCATCACACTGGCTCTCTATTTCACCAATAGGTGGAATATCAGCTGGGACTGTCATCTCTCTAAACCTTTCCCTATCTTTGTGAACCTCCTCCAAATATTCCTCAAGCTTCTGCTTAGGTACCATAAGGCTACCATTCTTTTCCTTACTAAACAATGACTTCACAAATCTAAATGGATCCTTATAGAATGCTATTCTAGCTCTCTCTTTCTTTTTCCTATTTTTCCTAATGCTCTCTGCTCTTCTTAAAACTGCCAACCGATCCCTCACATCTGACTGCAAGCAATCAATGCCTTCCTTCTCAACCTCTGTAGCTTTTCTCCACTGCCTCTTAAGCTGTCTTCTCTCCTGGATAAGTCTATCTATCTCTTGTTGGCGCCTAGATTTAACTACCTCACCCTCTAGTTTCTTCCTTTTCTCAAAGACGCCAAACCTTTCCTTACCATAATCATAAATACAATCTCCCATTTTCTCCAACTTACTCTCAGCAGTTCCTTTAAGCTTCTCTAACATCCTAACCAAATCACTATTGATATCTTCCCACTTCCTACTTTCCGCTGCACCTGGCCACTTAACTCTAGGCTTCTGACCGCTAATCTTCTCCCTTTTTGGCTGGCTGGCCTCTCTGCTTTCCTCGGTGCTAGGACCTGCCTCAACATCAGGGGTGCTGATGTCCTGCGAGCTGTGGGTTACTTCCTGTCGCTGGACTTCACCCGACTGACTTGATAAACTTCTTAAGAAATAATTATCAATGCGGGGTCCCTGTGTTCCCTCTACCAAGCACCTCTTCCTGCCTTGATGGATTCTAAGGCCCCTCAAAGTTGTTACCTTCTGCCAGCCACACAAGCAAACCTGACGCTTCTTTCCATCTACATCTGAACTAGTGGCTTCCACTGACATGTTTTCCCTACTCATAGTCAAGTCCGTTCCAGAGTCAATAACCGTGTCAACCATAGGTGAGTCATCTTCCGCCCCCGCTCTCGCAGACTCTAGGGGTGTTTTTTCATAATTCTGTTTCGTAGCAAGTTTGGGTGTAACCAATGGCCTATTGGCCTTGGCTACTGCCACAATGAGCAGCTAACCCATTGCAGCCCCGATGGGGTCTAATCCCTCCTGTCAGCTGTCTTTCCATGCTGTCACTAGGTCTTTCCCTAGTTGTCAGCTGCACTATTCACAACAGTCACTAGCCTAAGCTAGCTTTAGTATTACGGTAATAAATGTTAATGTAAACATAGCTCTGTTGTTTCAGAATTGGCAGGGAAGCGCTATTTGCTGTGCTTTGGTTGTCACAAGGTGTCAGAGATGTAGCTATTTATTCAATTTGAACCTATGAACCCTTGAACCTCTATTAATGCCTTAATCTGCTGCTGTGAAATAAATGTTTTATTTGATTTTGAATAGTAGTCTTTCTTGTGTTATTGCGCTTTTCAGAGGTTATTAAGGTTAAAAAGTCCAGAAATAGGCATAGCGGGTATATAACCTATGTTTTACGATATAAAAATATCATATAAAAAAAAAAAAAAAATCAGCCCCCTCGCCAGTTATAACAGCCCCCTCAGTCATTTCATCCTGGCGCCGGCCCTGACAGAGGGACACGTGGGGGGTGATGTCTGCACAGTCACACAGCACAGAGGGACACGTGGGGGGTGATGTCTGCTGTCTGCACAGTCACACAGCACAGAGGGACACATGGGGGGTGATGTCTGCTGTCTGCACAGTCACACAGCACAGAGGGACACGTGGGGGGTGATGTCTGCTGTCTGCACAGTCACACAGCACAGAGGGACACGTGGGGGGTGATGTCTGCTATCTGCACAGTCACACAGCACAGAGGGACACGTGGGGGGTGATGTCTGCTATCTGCACAGTCACACAGCACAGAGGGACACGTGGGGGGTGATGTCTGCTGTCTGCACAGTCACACAGCACAGAGGGACATGTGGGGGGTGATGTCTGCACAGTCACACAGCACAGAGGGACACGTGGGGGGTGATGTCTGCTGTCTGCACAGTCACACAGCACAGAGGGACACGTGGGGGGTGATGTCTGCACAGTCACACAGCACAGAGGGACACGTGGGGGGTGATGTCTGCACAGTCACACAGCACAGAGGGACATGTGGGGGGTGATGTCTGCTGTCTGCACAGTCACACAACACAGAGAGCAGGCTGAGTGTGCAAATAGATGCTGGGACAAACAGTGCACTGGACAATGACTGACATAATAAACATTTCTCATTTACTTTTCTGCTCAGGAGTCCAGGCTGAAGAAACCCATAATTCAGGTAAATGCAGAAAAGAAATACAAATGGAGAGTAAACAATTATTATTATTTTTCTTCTTCTTCTTATTATTATTATTTCTTGTCTCTGTTCAGCTGATGATGTCAGGTTGGTGGGAGGAGCCAGCCGCTGTGATGGTGTAGTGGAGATGATACGAAGACGAGGCGAAGGCTGGAGACCAATCTTTGACGTGCACTTCAAATGGAACCTGAAGTCAGCAGCTGTCGTGTGCAGACAGCTGGACTGTGGCTCTGCTGTTTACACACAAAGAATATTTGCTTCCTCGAAAGTACCTGTATGGGAGATGAGTTCTACTTGTCTTCTGCATGGGTCTATTCTGAACCAGTGTACATACACACCGCATACCAATTCCACTATCCGCTACCTGGTCACCTGCTCAGGTAACGGCATCAGATCAGTCACACCCAGTGTTGGGCAAGTTACTCTGGAAAAGTAATTACTTACTGATCAGTGATTACTCCTTAAAAAAGTAATAAGTTACTTTACTGCTTACTTTTTCAAAAAGTAATTCATTACGTTACTAGTTACTCTTTTTTTTTTTACCCCAAACACCTTACACTTACCCAAAGTGGATCTGTTAATCCAGTGAACTGTTACACCCATATAGCTCCTGTTGTTAGCTGTCCAGATGTCAGCTGTAGTGGAAACAAAGTCTACCTCACCCAGCGTCGCCTTCAACTTAGCCTCCATCCCCACATATTCTCTCTTGAGGCAGACAGCAAACATCTTTAGCAGCTTGACATTGTTCTTCGTGGGTATTTTCTCTATGATGCATCGGAATGAGGGCGAGTCAACAGTGGAAATAGGTAGCATCTCCTCCATGATATAACCAGCGACGAGCTTCTCCACTTACGGCTGGTTGTACTCGGCTGAAATCCAGTTTTTGTTGTTTTGCCGGAGCCTGAGTAGTATCACTGCCACTGGCAGTCGCTTCCCCGTCAGGTTTTTTTTCAACCAGTTTCACAGTGCTGTGCTGCCCTTTAAGACGTTTCATCAAGTTAGACGTAGTATTTTTCGCGGTTGAAAACGTTTTGCTGCTCGCAGCACATCATTTACAACGGACAGCAATGTTCTTTGCATCTTTGACCGAGACAAACTAAAAATAATAGCAATACTTCCAGCTTTTGAACACGTATTTCTCTTGCTCTTCTCCCTCTTCAGACTCCATCATGCTTCGGTTTGTTTTGAATTAGCCGGCGTGCCGTGTGCAGAACCACACTCTGACACTGTCGTGTTCAAACACTGGTATGTTGCTGTCAGAGTCTTCTGAGATTCATAGCAGCAGAGTGCGCACAAGAATTCTATGATAGTTGACTTTTAGGTAAAGGTAACGTCCCAACGATTGTCACACACCTGAGTGTGCGAAATTTGTTCTCTGCATTTGACCCACCTCCTGGGGGAGCGGTGAGCAGCAGCAGTGCCGCGCTCGAGAATCATATGCTGATCTAACCCCCCAATTCCAACCCTTTGATGCTGAGTACAAGCAGGGAGGCAAATGGGTCCCATTTTTTTTATAGTCTTTGGTATGATTCAGCCGGGGATCGAACTCACAACCTCCCAGTCTCAGGGCGGACACTCAAACCACAAGGCCACTGAGCTGGTGGCTTTACAAGTCTTTCTTGAGAGACATCTGTGAAGAAGCTCTGAAAATCAAATTAAAATATTGCAAGGATGGCCGCCGGCTTCCGTAACTGACCAAAGAATGTATGATTTGTTCAACTTAAACTTGTTAATAAAGAGAAGTTACAATTCAAGTCTTCCTATCTCTCTCTCTCTCCAGAGGCTGTGAGGCTGGTGAATGGGACTAGTCTGTGCTCAGGCAAACTGGAGGTGAAGTCTAAGCAGTCGTGGTCGTCAGTGTGTGAAGCTGACTTTGACCACCAGGATGCAGAGGTGGTCTGCAGGGAGCTTGGCTGTGGGGCTCCTTCATTTCTCCAGGGGGCGCTCTATGGTGAAGGGGAGGCTCCAATGTGGACCAAAGAGTTCCAGTGTGAAGGCAATGAGTCTGCCCTCCTGGACTGTGGAAGCTCAGGCTCAGCTAGAAACACCTGCTCACCTGGCAAAGCTGTTGGACTCACCTGCTCAGGTGAGGAGCTGCAGCTTGGATTTGGCTTCGGGTGCTTTCTCACTGGGAACAATTGTTTCCGTTCCGTTCCGCACCCTGGAACGATTGCCCCTCCCCCTCTCCCCTGCTGGTCAGCTTTCACATTTAACATTTCTTCCGCGCCTGGAAACGAAGCAGAGTGCACTTGCGTCATCGACTATGCCTGCATCCTCGCCCGTGTGTTGTCCATGTGGTTTGGAACGGTTGGCTTTCAAACTCACAAGTGTTCCGTGCCCGGGCACGCCAAAACGCTCCCCAGACCACCTTTTCAAGTGGATCCTGTCACGGTTCTCTGTTGCTCGCCCGGGCGTGGAACAGAACAGAACAGAACACAACGTTCACACTCATCAAATGTTCTGAAACTGGGGTCAATTTGGGGACAAGTGTGCTCTGGAACGGTACCGGGGCGCCAGTGTGAAAGCAACCTTAAATCCTGTTCTAACCAAAGTGACTTGACTTCTTTTACTAATTATTCTATTGTCTCTGTTCAGAGCCTGATATCATCTTGGTGGGAGGAGCCAGCAACTGTGTCGGTGGACTGCAGATGAAACAACATGGAGAATGGAGACCAGTGGATCTCCATTTCTATGACTGGGACCTGAAGGCAGCAGATGTAGTGTGTAGACAGCTGGACTGTGGCTCTGCTGTTTCAACAGAGAGGAGAAAGGGTCCCCCCAAAAGATCTACATGGACAATCAGTTCGTACTGTCTTCAATCTGGTTCTACACCGAGGGATTGTGTACTAACAAGGATTGTTGACTTTTCCGATTACAGCCTGCAGATCACCTGCTCAGGTAACACCATCAATGACATCAACAGTAATGTTTCCAGTCTCTTCCTTCCTGTCATAGTGACAGTCTCTGGTTTACATTTGACTGGACTGTCAAGTTATCCAGGACAATGGCCTCCTAAAGGGAAGAGAAGTGGACCTGTTGCTGGAAGCTCACTGGTTCAAATCCCCCTCTTTCACTGTAGTGCCCTTCAGCAATGTAGGGTCACACTTTATTAGCCGTACTTTGTATCAAATTAGACAAAAACTAGAAATGTTATTTATTAGACAGTAAAAAAACACATCTTTAATCTATTAACACATTCACTGCCGTGGACGAGATATCTCGTCAAGCAGAAACCAACGGTTGACTGCCGTGGACGAGATATCTCGTCCAAAAAAAAATAATAATAATCTAAAAATCTAAAATCTAACCCTTTTACATCTCCTATAAAAATATGGGAGGTATTGAATGGTTATAATCTATTTTACCGACCCACTAAGTGGCGACAGTGCTCTCCAGACTAGACGAAGCCAAGCAAAAACAGCAGCGTGAGGAAGCCATTCTCATGAAAATGGATTGGCGAAAACGCTTTCGCTTTCGCGCAGGGAGCTGGCGGTGGGGGATTGCAAATTTGCATAATAGATTATGGGTGAAACACACTTTGAAACACCGGCAGAAAGCCCACAATCGCACGCAGCTTCATTCCAGCTGAGCTCACAACCGAAAAACGAGCCCCATCCACACTCGCCCAAAGAGCGGCCGCCAGCAGCCAGGCAGCACAGACAGGCAGGAGAGACTCGCTTGTGACAAACGCTGCAAAGCCACCAGAGACACACCCACGGAGAGAGGAGTTTGAAGGAGAGGGGGGTTTCCTGCTGCTATGGAGGAAATTACTGTTCAAAACTATTGTTTAGATGTCTGACGTCTTATGCCAAAAATAAATGGTTAAAGTGACTGTTCTATCGAATTTCACAAAAAGCCATTTATCTCAGCTTAAATTTTCAGACGCTGAAACCATGCTGTATTCAACTGCTAATGCCTACATAACTACTAACTCTACAAACTAACTCTTTTAGACAGAGAAAGCACACATTCTATTAGTTCTTTTGAGATATTTTGTGTTCACAAAATCTTAGCAGAAAATAATCCTCGGCTCTTGAAAGATGAGCCAGAATCCTCAAAAAAAAAACTTGGCAGAAGCTACCTACAGTAAAAAAAAAACTGCTGGCAGTGAATGTGTCAACCACCACAATACATTATAGTAATTAGCCGCATAATACCCCGTATTAGACCCAAAATGTACTATAGTTACATACTCAGAAATCAAATAGCCAATGATACATCAGATTCAAAATAATGCTAGATGCTGTAATTAGATACCACATTTAATGTTACCAATGATCGCTTAATTAGGCAACATAGGCTTTGGCGAATGTAATGTTATATTGTATATGCTAGCCTTTATAATAGACAAAACACTGAGTGCTCAGAGGACAAGACATTTATTTGTCCTTTATTTTTTTACATAGTTTCACTTGTCACTCGTAGCTTGCATGTTCTACTGAGTCCCGTTGTAGGTAGTAATAAATACACATAGGATGGAACGGTGGCTCAGTGGTTCTCACAGCAAGAAGCTCCCGGTTTCGAACCCCGGTCCATCCCAGGTCCTTCCTGTGTGGAGTTTGCATGTTCTGCCTGTGTTCCTGTGGGTTTTCTCCGGGTGCTCCGGTTTCCTCCCACCATCAAAGACATGTATGTTAGGGTTAATACTCCTGTCAGTGCTCCTGACCAAGGCACTGGCAAAAGAACTGGAGTTGGTCCCCTTAATTAGGCAACACAGGCTGTGATTTGGCCAATGGAATGTTATATTATATGTACTGTATATATATGTATATATATATTAGAGGGAGTCTCTTGCGCTTCAACCCCTCCACATAGGGAGGTCGGTGCTCTCAGAAGAGGACAAAACACTGGAAAAGGTTCAATGGGCCACTTCAGTAAAGACTGAACCCAAAGAGAGGACTGGAGCACACGAAATCACTAGAAATAATTTAATAATAGGTACAAAGCACTGACGTTTCGACGCACACAGCGTCTTCTTCAGAGTCAAAAACCTATATATATATATCATATTTCTATAATATATATATATATATATATATATTATAGAAATATGATATTATAGAAATGTGTTTTTATACAGATCATATTGACATCTGTAAACATCGCTTAGCGGCCATAACAGCAATGTTAATATCGGTTATCTGTATCAGCCAAAATTTTCATATTGGTACTATTCAAGTCAAGTCAAATTTATTTGTATAGCACATTTCATACACAGATGCAGTTCAAAGTGCTTCACATAAAGTGGATGACATAAGAAAAAAGAGGATAAAATAGACATTTCATAACAGCTTTGTCTTTATAGTTTGGACGTCAAGCATACCCTCTACTGGTACCTTGCGTCTTCTGTTAGCCGTACATGCCACAGCAATGGGTTTGCATAAAATCAGATAGAGGCAATTCAAAGTGCTTCACATAAGATGGTCGACACAAGATGTAATAATAATATAATTTAATTTTGTCAGCAAAGGTTAGGTGGGGTAAAAGCAATGGGTTGTGTAGGATGATCAATTTACTGGTGGGCTTACTTGAATTTTTTTTTTTTTTTAATATCTGGGAGTGTTTCTGGAGAATGGAGACTGAGAATATTTTCGAAAAAACCCGAAGGATGTGATCTCTATGAAGGTCTTAGAAAATGAGATGGAGACGTCGACTGTTGACAGTGTGGAGTATGTTCAAGGAGAGACTGTCAATGTCTGACTGGATGTTAAAGCAACCAGTGGTTTATGCAGGACGTTTAGTCACAACCAGTGGGTTGGACCCACAGTCTTAAAACTGCATGGTGACAACCCCCCCCTTCTCTCTCTGTGTGTCTCTCTCTCTCTCTCTCTCTCTCTCTCTCTCTCTCTCTCTCCATCCAGAGGCTGTGAGGCTGGTGAATGGGACTGGTCTGTGCTCAGGCAGACTGGAGGTGAAGACTAACCAGTCGTGGTCCTCAGTGTGTGAAGCTGACTTTGACCAGCAGGATGCAGAGGTGGTCTGTAGGGAGCTTGGCTGTGGGGCCCCTTCAGTCCACCATGGGGCACTCTATGGAGAACTGGAGGCTCCAATGTGGACCAAGGAGTTCCAGTGTGAAGGCAATGAGTCTGTTCTCCTGGACTGTGGAAGCTCAGGCTCAGCTAGAAACACCTGCTCACCTGGCAAAGCTGTTGGACTCACCTGCTCAGGTAGAAGAGGAGCTGCAGCTTTGGCTTCATCTTCATTTCTGTTCTAATCAAAGTGACTTTACTCTTCTTTTACTAATGACTCTCTTGTCTGTTCAGAGCCTGATTTTCTCAGGTTGGGGGGAGGAGCCAGCCGCTGTGCTGGTGAACTGGAGATTAAACAACATGGAGACTGGAAAACAGCAGATACCTGGTTCTGGGACAGGAACTGGAACCTGGAGTCAGCAGCTGCAGTGTGTAGACAGTTGGACTGTGGCTCTGCTCTTTCAACAAAAAGGAGAGAGGAGCCCAGGAAATTCAAACCAGTTTGGTCCATTCATCCTGCCTGTCTTGAGCCTGGGGCTACACTGAGGGAGTGTTTAACAACAAAGTTGGACACTTCCTCTCACAGCCTGCAGATCACCTGCTCAGGTAACACAGATCACCTGCTCAGGTAACACCATCAATGAACAACTATGACAGTAATGTTTCCACTCTCTTCCTTCCTCTGTCACAGTGACAGTCAGTGGACTGAACTTTAAAGTTATCTGGGACAATGTCGGCATCCTAAAGGGAAGAGAAGTGGCTCACTGGTTCAAATCCCTCTCTTTTACTCTGGTGCCCTTCAGCAACGCAGCTCCCCCCTAAATGCCAGGGCTTAATTTGTTCCGAATCCTGCCAGTCCCCAAATTACGACCGGCACCTACAGTATTTGATAGGCCTTATGCTGAAGGTCATGTGACCAAACCGGAATACGATACTCTCAGCTTCCGCTGCCTAGCTGGGCTCGCTGTAAACATTGAATTAACGGCGGCGATATACTGTAACATGTACAATCACTAAGATTGTTTTTACTGTTTTAATTTGATTATCCCTTTTGAATATGGCGCTATTTTACACAAGATGCCTCCAGGAGCTACCAAAGATGAGCATCACCGATGTCCATCGCATATGCAGGGTGACTGACATCTAACGTCACAGTTCTATGAAGAAAAACGAAAAGCCACAGAGCACGAGAGTAACGTTAGGGATGCAGAGAGGCTTCAAAACTGTCCCTGAACTGGAACTGAGAACTTGGAACAGAACCCAACCCATGCATCCCTTACTAACCTAACAATGCAGAGCTAACGTTAGCAAACATAGGCTACAAGTAACATTAATCAGAACGTTAATCAGAATTTTGCAAAGTTTTTTATCAGATTAGCGTTAGCTTGTGACATAAGTAAGATTTCATTATGCTTGTTGGGGACATCTATGTTAACGTTATATCGTTAACGCTAGCTAGTTAATGTTGGCAAATAATGTTTAATCAGAAATTTGCAGAGTGACCAGTTTTCTATCAGATTAGCGTCAGCTAGTGACAGAACACAAGTAACGTTCCATTATGCTTGTTTGGGACAAATAGTCACAGATGTATGAGGAAGCATAAAGCTTAAAACTCTAAATCCATTTTGGTATCAGGAGTTTTAGATGTCACCCTATATGCAATGGACATCGGTTATGCTCATCTTTGGTAGCTCCTGGAGGCATCTTGTATAAAATAGCGCCATATTCAAAAAGGATAATCAAATCAAAACAGTAAAAACAATCTTAGTGCTTGTACATGTTACAGTATATCACCACCGTCAATTCAATGTTTACAGCGAGCCCAGCTAGGCAGCGGAAGCTGAGAGTATCGTATTTCGGTTTGGTCACGTGACCTTCAGCATAAGGCCTATTGGATCTGGCACCTCCTTTGTCACTATCAAAATCTGTAAATGCATTTTGTGTCCCATGTAATGCTATCTGTTCTGTCATTCTTTTATTTCCCATTGAAGTTACTTGCAACTCGTTTGTTTGCCTATTTTAGCCGTTCCACAGTACTGACAACAGGCTGGCACGAGACTGCATAGCAATTAGTGGTTAATTACGCAGCATCACGGCGCCGCAAACAGGGCAGACACCCACACTGCCTCCAGGGCAGACACCCACACTGCCTCAAACAGGGCAGACACCCACACTGCCTCAAACAGGGCAGACACCCACACTGCCTCAAACAGGGCAGACACCCACACTGCCTCAAACAGGGCAGACACCCACACTGCCTCAAACAGGGCAGACACCCACACTGCCTCAAACAGGGCAGACACCCACACTGCCTCAAACAGGGCAGACACCCACACTGCCTCAAACAGGGCAGACACCCACACTGCCTCAAACAGGGCAGACACCCACACTGCCTCAAACAGGGCAGACACCCACACTGCCTCAAACAGGGCAGACACCCACACTGCAAACAGGGCAGACACCCACACTGCAAACAGGGCAGACACCCACACTGCCTCACAGGGCAGACACCCACACTGCCTCAAACAGGGCAGACACCCACACTGTCTCAAACAGGGCAGACACCCACACTGCCTCAAACAGGGCAGACACCCACACTGCCTCAAACAGGGCAGACACCCACACTGCAAACAGGGCAGACACCCACACTGCAAACAGGGCAGACACCCACACTGCAAACAGGGCAGACACCCACACTGCAAACAGGGCAGACACCCACACTGCCTCAAACAGGGCAGACACCCACACTGCAAACAGGGCAGACACCCACACTGCCTCAAACAGGGCAGACACCCACACTGCCTCAAACAGGGCAGACACCCACACTGCCTCAAACAGGGCAGACACCCACACTGCCTCAAACAGGGCAGACACCCACACTGCCTCAAACAGGGCAGACACCCACACTGCCTCAAACAGGGCAGACACCCACACTGCCTCAAACAGGGCAGACACCCACACTGCCTCAAACAGGGCAGACACCCACACTGCCTCAAACAGGGCAGACACCCACACTGCCTCAAACAGGGCAGACACCCACACTGCCTCAAACAGGGCAGACACCCACACTGCCTCAAACAGGGCAGACCCCCACACTGCCTCACAGGGCAGACACCCACACTGCCTCAAACAGGGCAGACACCCACACTGCCTCCAGGGCAGACACCCACACTGCCTCAAACAGGGCAGACACCCACACTGCCTCAAACAGGGCAGACCCCCACACTGCCTCACAGGGCAGACACCCACACTGCCTCAAACAGGGCAGACACCCACACTGCCTCAAACAGGGCAGACACCCACACTGCCTCAAACAGGGCAGACACCCACACTGCCTCAACCAGGGCAGACACCCACACTGCCTCCCCTTGTCTCGTGGAACAACAGGGTTGCTTGGTGATATACTGTCTGAGACCAACAGCCTTCCCACTCCGGCTTGAGAACTGCGGGGAGAGGGGGGTCACAGTACCATGGAACCAAGCTCTCTGCTGTGGGTCCCGCATGAGGGGAGAAGGCAGAGAGCAGCGGGCAGAGAGCTCGCCCCTCTCTGGCACAGCAACCATTTTAGGGCATCCTCCTCCCTCAGAGTATTTGGCTATCATTCCTCAAGCTTACATTCCACTAGGTCCGTGTTGGGTCCGTCTGCGCTGCGGTACGGCATCGGAGCCGATACGTTTCCACTCTAATTATTGTGTCAACTCCCACCTACTCCGCTGCGTTGCGTGTCTACTCCGTCCCAGCTCCAACGATCCGGAGCTCTCCGAAAAAGATACGCAGAGCTTCTATTTTTCACGGATGACGGAACAAAACTGCAGCAAGTTGGGCGGAGCCAGGCATGCAATCAACAGGGCAGAGGTGTTTACAGCATTCAATATCAAGCCAGAGGACAAACATGTATGAGGAAAAGTTCATCATTGAAGTGGAAAACCACAAAATAATATATGACACGACACATCCTTTTTACAAGGACAACACCAAGCAAGTCCACCCCTCCTCTGCTTCTCCAGTTGGGAACAATGATCTTCTGCCTGTTTGTTGTTGTATTTATCCCACATACAAATTGTCTCGCGCGATTTTAACGTGAGTACCTGTCGGTCTCGTCACTCCAGCTGTCTGGCGGAGCGGAGCCGTGACGTGCTCTGCACGCAGCCGGTTAGTGTTGGCGGAGCACGGAGCACGCAGCAAAACCGGAGAACAGCTGCAACGCAACCAGTGCGATCCCAGCATCAGACTAAGCAGTTCTTGTGTCTCATAGTAAACGACATCGGGTGTGCTCTGAAACGGCTTCAGTCCTCACATGAAAACGCTGTCATTCCTGCCTGCCTCCTTTTGAAAAGGCTTTGCGACAAACTCCCTCACTTCTCCTACCTCCCACAAAACCTCTCAGTCCACCGGGGTGAAATTGGTTTTATATTCGATATTCGCTTGTTTTGCCCGTTTCTAACTGTACTAGTTTTGTGAAAACTGCACCAATTAATCCCAGGTTAGTCTCATTTTGTAGAGATAAGTGAGGCCGACATTGCACAGCTTTGATCAACTCACTAACCTCAGCGGTTGTCGCACCATTGCCAAGGAACGACTGTGAATATCCTTCTGAGTGCGTGTGGCAGGCTGAATATCTATAGGGACCATCGTCAAAGTGCAATATCTGTAGTTTAAAATTTCGAACTATTCCATTAAAAAAATTTGGACACGTGTCATGCACATTCATAGCGCCACCTACTGGCAGCACAAAATGTGGTTTATCTCGATAACCGTTTGTCTGATCGACTTCAATCTTGGCGGATGTGCTGCCGGGAACCTGACAAAGTGTCGTACTGAATTTCGGACATGTGCATGGTCATAGCGCCACCTGCTGGCAACACCAAATGTGGTTTATCTGGAGAACCGTCCGATCGACTCCAAACTTCGCGGGTGTGCAGCTGGGAACCTGATGGAGTTCATAGCGCCACCTACTCGCAACACAAAAGAGCTTTATCTTGAGAATCATTCATTTGATCGAATTCAAACTTGTACAAACTTGTCATGACCATTTTGCTTCTACACATACAGGCCACACCCACCACATAGTACACCCTAGCAACCGCTTATAAATGCCCTAGCAAACACCTAGTACACCTTAGCAGCCATCTAGAAATGCCCTAGCAACTATGTTTGTCTCTGTGTTTGTCTGTCTGTCGGGGTGTGTGTGTGTGTGTGTGTGTGTGTGTGTGTGTGTGTGTGTGTGTGTGTGTGTGTGTGTGTGTGTTTCACAGTGTTTGGCTGTGTGGAGCCTCTGGGCATGGAGTCGGGGGAGATTTTGTCGGAGCAGATCAACGCCTCGTCCAACTACAGCTCCGACTGGTCTCCTGAGCACGCGCGCCTTAACTACCAGGAGAACGCCTGGATGCCCAGCAGTGACAGCATCAGGGAATGGGTCCAGGTCTGTGACTCTCTCTACCTTCATATATTCACATTGCCAAAACGATCTGGAAGTGAGTTCTAGTGAGTTCTTCCAGCCCAGTCTCAGTTGGTCCATAGTGCCAAACGTTGTAGTTTCACAAAAACGGCTCTGCCCTATTGTTTTCACGTGTATATTGTAATAAGTTGGGCGTAGTGGTGTAGTGGTCCGGGTGGACGGGGGAACAAAACCCTTGTCTTTCACACTGTAACAAATTGCATCTAGTTACTCGGCATCTAGTTACTCGTGAAGTTACTCACTCACTACTTGAGTAGTTTTTTACTTGAGTAAATATAGTATAAAGTAACTGTACTTTTACTTGAGAACCATTTTTGTTTACTCTACCCACCACTGCAGGTCAGGGCCGTTGCCTCTTGCATGGTCTTGTCTGTGTATCTTAGGGTTGCACCCATCGACATAAATAAGATGGACACCATTTTAGGTCCCGTTTAGTGAAGCTGCTGCATGTCAGATCGCCGCCCTGACGGCTGAATCCAGTATAGGTCACAAGGCCCGCCTCCCCATGTTAGTGGATGGGAAAATCACAACCGAAATATTCACAGTAAACGTCAGATAATTTTTTTCCAAAGGTGGTTTGTATCATTTTAGATAGTCATTATCGTGCTAATGCATGTGCAAGTGGTCATTTTTCTGATCAGTTTGTTTTTAAGTAGTTATTTGACATATAAAAAGAGATGAAAATGGATGATTGACAGCCGTGGCAGCCAGTCTCAAGCCGTCATTGGCTGGACAGGCTCTTCACATTATAGATCTATCGTCATAGACAAGACACACGGCTTCATCGTTATCTAACGCTGCCTGCGGTGCCTGGAGGTCGGGGTGGCTCTGCTGGGTGTTGTGGGGCCGGCCCGGGACAGAGGCTCTTAGCACGGGTAGTGGCTCCCTACTTACCCCCCCGGGCCCTTCTCGCTCATACTGAGCACATTAGCTAATGTGCTCAGTATGAGCGAGAAGCGCCCGGCTAGCGGGGTAAGCTCGCTACCAGACATATCAATGGACCGCAATAAAAAGAACATTGTTTTGAGAAAGGTGCGCGAGGAATTAATGTTGGTTGGGGACTTAAAGGAACACTCCGCCCATTTTCAACCAGCTTTGTATCGTTAGAACATCAGTAGTATATCAGAAAACTGTAAACTGTTTTGAAGTCTGTCATTTAATTTGACAGTTATTGAGTGTTAAAGTGTGGACCAGTGACATCACTGGTCCACACTAACTCAAATGAATAACTCATTAACTCAAATCAACTCTCAATAACTGTCAATCTAGTTTGACAGTGTTCATTTAAGTAAGTTCAGAAAATATGTGTTAGTACCGTAAATTCCGGACTATAAGCCGCGGCTTTTTTCCCGTTTTTTGGCCTTTTTTGGCCCCTGCGGCTTATATAACGGTGCGGCTTATCTATGGATTTTTTCAAAAAAAAAAAAAAATCTCTCTTTTTTATCACTCTTTCTAACTATAAATCCACTTCTGTTTTAATTTCCTCTCTTGCCCTCTTTTAACAACATAACATAACATAACATAACACAACACAGGTAAGCAGAAAGAAAAAGACGAAGCAATCACCGCCATGAATGAGGAAATGACTCACCTGCTGGAGGCTGGAGATACACGGCTTGGGCTAAACTTTTACTCCGTGAAACACTATCGATTAAGTCCGACATCGCTCAGAGGTTTGAGCAGCTTGAAAACAAGTTTGAAAACGTGCAGAAGTCCATCCACTCACTCACTAAAGAAAATAAGGTAACCGTGAACAGAGTTTCTAATGCGGAAAAGCGCATCAGCGCACTGGAGGACAAAAACAACACAGTGAGTCCGAAAGTGGATAAAATGCAAAAACAAATCGAAACCCTGCACACGCAGGTTGATGACTTAATCAGCAGGAGTAAAAGAAATAACATTCGCCTGATCAATGTAAAAGAGGGAGCTGAGATTGGTGACATGGACGCTTTCGTGGCAAAATCCTGTGTTACATCCTGGACCTGAAGGAAGGCGAGAAACCACCAGAGGTGGACAGGGCACACCGGGCGCCTCGGCCACGTCCAGACCCCGGCCTGCCACCGAGGGCCATCTTCATCTGCCTACTCCGCTGGCCCGACCGTCAACTCATCCTCCAGGCTGCGGGGAAGAAGCCCCTCACCTGGGAGGGTACGCGCTTTTTCGTCCGGCAGGACCTCTCCGCGTTGGTGCAACAGAAACGCGCAACATACAACAGCATCATCGAAAAGGTTAAAGTCAATGGATATCGCTTTGGCGTAGTGCACTGTGTGCACTGTAAAAAAAAACAAAAAATACCATTAAAACACCCGCGGCTTATAGTCCGGTGCGGCTTATATAAGAAAAAAATAGTCAACTTTGAAGGTGCGGCTTATACACCGGTGCGCCTTATAGTCCGGAATTTACGGTAGTTACTCCAGCTACGTTAGCAATATTGTTAGCCGCTTTCGCTAGTCGGCTGTTTTCATTATTTATCGGCTTAATACTATAACTTAACAACCGATAACGATAGCTGGAATAACACAATACTATACACATATTTTCAGAACTTACCAGGTTTCCAACTGCCAGGAAATGTGTTTTATAACGTTAACTCCCGTCCCGGTGTAAGATGGGGCCTAATACGCAAGCACCAGCCATGAGCTAATCGCTAACGGGTTAGCCCTTAGCGTCACATAAACAGGTTTTATTTTTTGGATTAAAGCAACAAACGTTTTTATATGGATATCTCAGAGAAATGCTTTGACTGTGGATATGTTCGTTCTTCACAAGCTCCTTTCTTAGCTGTTATAAGGATATAGTTAACAGAGACGAGACTAGGCAGCTAGGCTAACGTTACCACTGAGCTATATTAAATGGAACGTTACAACGTTGCTGCCCTACCCACACTATAGCCTACCAGTAAACAAGGTAGCGTAAGCGTCAAGGTTAGATTTGTAAAACCATTCAGTTGGTTCATGAAATCGCTGGGCTGCGTGCCCTCCAGTGTTGCTCCTGGCCAATCCCGGCGCCACAGGGCGTGGTTATTGCTTATCCTATGTGGGGTTAGAAATCACGCAACGAAGGGGGATCGTGTGTGTGTGTGTGTGTGTGTGTGTGTGTGTGTGTCTGTCTGTCTGTCTGTCTGTCTGTGTGTCTGTCTGCACACTCACTCACACTGCTGTATTGTTGAATGTAAAAAAAAAAGCACTTCATGTGTATATATACCGTATATATATATATATATATATATTTTTTTTTCATTTGTGTCATAACGAATAGTATTTACATGTCTGATGTCAATACAGTTCAAAATAAAAGAATTGAGAGCGAGTTCTGCTTGAGAATGTGTATTTTACAGAAATTGCCTTTTCTCCTGTTTGTCATCTCAGAGAGACCTTTTGGGTGAAAACAGGGTGTATATAAATGGATATAAGTAGAGTACAGAACATGCTAAAAGCTCACTTTTTTTTTCCTGGTGAACCCAGAGACGTACATCTTCATTTTGAGGTATTGCAAATCACTCTGGTGCTAATAGATAATTTACTGTGGGTCTTGAAAGATGACCAACAATTATGAAAATCTTTGGCCTGTGCTAAATATTGGCAGTCCTAAACTGGCCATGAATGAGTTAATCTAATATTCTAAAGGTGTGTGAAGCATGCATTCTCCTTTTCAACAAGAAAACTGCTTGCTTCTCTAACCTCTAGACTGCTACAGTATGTCTCCATTGACCTGTCCCAGTGTTCACTGTTTCTCCAGGTGGATCTGGTGTCTCCATTGACCTGTCCCAGTGTTCACTGTGTTTCCAGGTGGATCTGGGATCTATCTCTCTCATCTCGGCGGTCGGGACGCAGGGAGCGATCTCCAAACAGACCAAGAAGCACTACTTTGTCAAATCCTACAAAGTAGATCTGAGCTCCAACGGGGTGGACTGGGTCACCGTGAAGGAGACCAGAAGAAGAGAGAAGGTGACAATGACCAGTCTTTATGTCACAACAACCCATAACTATTTATTATTGATGAGTAATGAAGGAGGCTGCATTCTAATCCAACACTTCTCTGCAGTATGAAGTTACAATGCGAGACCACGGGCTAGGTGGAGAGATTATGGGCCCTATCGTCATACAGGCGCTATCGTTTGGCTGCAGTTTGCGCACCTCTTATGCCATCTCCCCTGCATCTTATGCTATCGTCTACCTCTAAAGTGCAGACACAGGTGTAGGCGTGGCCCAGGCGTGTCCCTGCAAAATACTGGCCTTTGCGCGCCTCTTAGGCTATTCTGCCCCCCCCCCCGCAAGTGTAATTTTGCACTCTGGCGAAGATACCATCGCCATGTTCCGAGCGTAAACACAGGTTTGGTTGCCGCCCATGCCACACCAGGCGTTTCCACGCAAAATGTTAGGAAAAATGTCCTTGCGTGCAGGCAATGTTAAGACCACCTAATAGCAGGTCTCAGCGCTAAAAACCCCACTGCAACTGAGCGCATGCAGTATTCTCCGCGCAGTGCAGGAAATCCTCGCTTGGATACATTACACACGGCATGGATGTCCCTCTCTCACCAACACCCTCTCTCTCCAACACCTTCCCTCTTCAGAATGTCAGGTTGATTTTCAACTACATTGCAGAAAAAACACACACCTTGATTTAAAAAATGAGAATTCGTTTGTCATGGTAGATTACTTTTGAGAAAGTTGTGCAGTAACTTCTTTCCCTGCAATTGCACACATGCAATATAGCTTAACCCGAGTGGACAATTCTGATACAGGCTATTGAAATAGGCTAGGGTTAAATTCTCACACATCACTACCCTAAAGAAACAAATATTTTTACATGTGTATGTTATAGCCTACTGTATATGAACGAAACGTCTAATTACAGTAAGCGCACGCTTTGGGACATAACAGCATGTGGATATCCACTGCCTAACTGCGCGGCAGCCCTTTGGTCTGTTTCAAATGGAATATCGTTCCATCAGCACCAATTTTCCTTAGTTTCTAATGTTTTATCTATATTGAATCCGAACTGGTTCATCTTCTCTCTCTCCCCCTCTCTCTCTCTCCCCCTCTCTCGCTCTCCCCATCTCTCGTTTCTCTCTCGCCCTCTCTCTTTCTCTCTCCCCCTCTCTCTCTCTCCCCCTCTCTCTCTCTCCCCCTCTCTCTCTCTCCCCCTCTCTCTCTCTCTCTCCCCCTCTTTCTCTCTCCCCCTCTCTCTCTCTCTCCCTCTCTCGCTCTCCCCATCTCTCGTTTCTCTCTCGCCCTCTCTCTTTCTCTCTCTCACTCCGTACCTCTGCTTGCCCACTCAGTGAGAAGGAAGCTGCCGTCACAGACGTGACGCTGTGGCTTTTAAGGGGGATGGACATGATCACACCTGTGAATACTTTTGGGCATAAACACGCCTATATGGAGGTGTGCACCGAGGTGACGCCAAGCGCAGTGCGCCGACAATTAGGGCTTTGTGCGGCACTATTCGGTCGCAAAACGGGCGCTAACGCAAAATGACTGCCTTTGCGACCATAGAGCCCCATATCTCCACGCTGGCCTGGCAATGCCTCGGGATCCCCCAGTCAGAGCTGGCTAATGTGGCCAGGGAAAGGGACGTTTTGGATTCCCTGCTGGAACTGCTACCTCCGCGACCCGATCCCGGATAAGCGGTTGAAGATACAAGATACAAGATGTTTATTGTCACTCGATGTCCAAGTACACACGTGTGAAATTCTTGAGCTGTGTTGTGTTCCGTTACATATCGTCGTCATGATCATCATCATCATTGCCTCATCATTATCATCATCAGCATCTACAGTATGTCCTCAGTAAACGGCTTATTGGTACATCAACATCAGAACATCCTCATCAATATTACCACAAATATTACCACCAAGTCTGTACATGTATATTGCTGTTGCCCATAAATAGTGGATTGCATATTGCCTAGGCGTTTGAATCATTGTTGGGTAGTTTTATTTATTATTTAGGAGTCTGGTGGCTTGGGGGATGAAACTGTTCCTTAGCCTGCTTGTCTGAGTTTTTGGGGTGCTGTATCTCCTCCCTGATGGTAGCAGGGAGAACATGTTGTTGAGTGGGTGGGTTGAGTCTTTGATTATTTTCCAGGCCCTCTTGAGGCAGCGCTGTGTGTAAAGGCCCTGCAGTTCCAGCAGCTCGCAGCCTGTTATGTGCTGGGGTCACGCGCCTCACTCTCCTCAGCGCTTTGAGGTCCATCGCGTGCAGCTCCCGTACCAACAGGCTTTCCATGTAGAAGTCTTTGAGTATCTTGGGTCTCAGCAACGGTGGGGGTGGTTGGTTGGTTGGTTGGGTGGAGAGGAGGAAATGTGGTTCTTGGCTGCGGGAGGAGGGGATGTGGGGTGCGCTCGGCGGATGATGATGAAGATGATGAAGAAATGACAATCACTTTAGGCAGCAGGTACTATTGTACAGAAAGTAGTAGTGCTATTATCAGTTTTGATAGCAGTAGAAGTACAAGTAGAGGAGATCATAGCAGTAGCTAAAGTACGTGTAACAAAGTGATAGAAGGAATAATGGAGGCTGTAGAAATAAACAATCTTGAAGTTGAAGTAATGTGTCTCTTATTGTGTGTCCGTCAGACCTTCAAGGGGAACCAAAACCCGACAGACGAGGTCCAGGTCTCCCTGCCCGTGCGGACTCTGGCTCGCTACATCCGCATCCGGCCCATGTCCTGGGAGAAAAACATAGGCATGCGCTTCGAGATCTACGGCTGCAGACCCTCAAGTACACACACACACACACACACACACACACCACATGCACAGTGTGCATACACACACACACACACACACACACGCATACCGTATAGCCTCTTTTAGATGGAGCAAATTCACTCTATAAGGTACAATCGACAATTCACTCCCGGGTCAAATCACTAAGCAGTAGTCAGGGTTAGTTAGTTAGTAGTCAGGGTTTTCTATTGGCTCCGCTCCTATTTGGAGACGATGTAAATTTAACACCCAGGTGGGCCCGCTAATTTTAGCCCATTTTCCGGTGCCATGTTGCGTCGGGACGTCTTTCCCACAGACTGAAAATGTACTTTCTTAACGGTTAATTACTTATATTGTGTTCGACTGATGGAGTATGCAAACATTGAGCCAGCTATGAAGTCTCTGCACATTTGGTGATCTGGCGAGCGTCACTCTAAATGGTAAAAAATGGTAAATGGCCTGCATTTATATAGCTTTTATCCAAAGCGCTTTACAATCAGTCGGTACCCATTCACACACCGATGGCGGCAGCTACCACGCAGGGTGCTGGCACACCATCGGGAGCAATTTGGGGTTCAGTGTCTTGCCCATGGACACTTCGACATGCATGCAGACTGGAGGAGGCGGGAATCGAACCACCGACCTCTTTTATCCAAATCGATTAGTGGACGACCCGCTCTACCTCCTGAGCTGCAGCCGCCCCGGCTATCGTTGCCTACACTACAGCACATGCAAGTTTGGAGAAAATGTGAAATTTTATATATTTGTTATGAACATTTTCAGAACAGAAGATAAACTCCATATTAAGCAAAGCTACCGCATCGTGAAATGGCAGACAATCTTCAAATGCTCCTGACAACTATGTCTTTACTTCCCAGTCAAGACGGGGCATCCGTTCATTTCCCCAATCATCTGCCTTGGTTATGTTTACATGTGTCATGATTGGTCGAATACCATTGAACTTCCTGGTGTTACATTAGGATATCACTAGTCTCTCAAGACAATCTCCCCCCCCCCTTATGGCCAAATTTTAATGGACAGACATAAGGATTATCTATGGATCTATCTATCAGATCTATGAAGCATTTGAAGATTGGATTGTGTATTCTCTTATCATCTATCTGTTTACAGCTCTGCTGTTCAAGCCAAGCATCTCCCTCTCTCCCTCCATGGACGGGGTCTCCGAGGCCCAGCAGCAGGGGCTTCAGGTGTCCAAGGGCTCCGGTTTCACCATCAGCTGCTCCATCCAGCCACAGTACAATGGAGGCTACTTCCAGCTCACCTCCACCGCCTCCAACACAGCACACAAGCACAGCCAGCCAGCTGTCAATCACTCTGCCCACTTCCTGTTTCCTGCTGCAGACCACGCCCACCAAGGGAACTACAGCTGTGTTTATCACATCTATGTTTTCTCTCACAACTTCTCCTCTGAGAGCCAGCCCCTCTCTCTCACTGTCTCAGGTAAGCTGAATGCAACAGGAATATATGAAATATTCTATTCTCTATTCTCCAGCCTGACGAAGACCAGAGGTTGAAACGCGTTGCGTCTCTTGTGCCCTTGTCCTTCTCTGAAGATGTACTTTGTATTAACTGATGAAGTATACCTGTACATTACTTCTTTATTAAAGTCTTCTATAAGCATCAAGAAGCTCCCTCTTTCTTCTATTCTCTGTTCTCCACCATGATAGCTGATTGGTTGGGCAATTATTTTTCCTGGGGGTCACATGAGAAGCCCACCTTGTTGCTGGGGGCCAAACAAATATTTCCATGCCTCTAATTGTATCACTAGATTAAATGATGGAAAACATACTGTGCACCTATTCTTCAGCATTGATTATATTGAACATCTCCAAACAATTTAGGTCATCTTATTCTTTCTTTTTTTAGCTTCATAAGTAAAATTGTGTGGATTGTTGTAGACCTCCCAGGCTAGACACAACCATCATGAGAGCCAGATCTCAATCTGCTAGTGTGTGTGCTCCTCTTAGTCATTCTTGTGCAGTTCAAGTGAGCTTTTGTTGTGATAAGACGATGCCTACAGCAAACTATGATCTTACAGTGCGTGCTCTGCACCCAGGTAGGCAGAGCAGCTAGCCCCTCTGCACCCAGGTAGGCAGAGCAGCTAGCCGCTCTGCCTACCTGGGTGCAGAGCGGCTAGCTGCTCTGCACCCAGGTAGGCAGAGCAGAGCGGCTAGCTGCTCTGCACCCAGGTAGGCAGAGCAGAGGGGCTAGCTGCTCTGCACCCAGGTAGGCAGAGCAGAGCGGCTAGCTGCTCTGCACCCAGGTAGGCAGAGCAGAGCGGCTAGCTGCTCTGCACCCAGGTAGGCAGAGCAAAGCGGCTAGCTGCGCTGCACCCAGGTAGGCAGAGCAGAGCGGCTAGTTGCTCTGCACCCAGGTAGGCAGAGAGCAGAGCAGAGGGGCTAGCTGCTCTGCACCCAGGTAGGCAGAGCAGAGCGGCTAGCTGCTCCTCCATTTACCCGCTTGTTTATTCAAAGTTTATTCATATTGAACGTTGCATGTCCAAATTACAAAGTGCAGTAGCGTTAGAGTACAGAAAGTTAACTCTTTATTTTATGGGGGTATTTAAAGCCCCCATCATCCCTATTCCAAGGGCAATTTTAGATTATTTGTGGGCATTTTGTACGAATGTACGGCCGGGGTCATGATGACTGACATAATAAACATTTCTCATTTACTTTTCTGCTCAGGAGTCCAGGCTGAAGAAACCCATAATTCAGGTAAATGCAGAAAAGAAATACAAATGGAGAGTAAACAATTATTATTATTTTTCTTATTATTATTATTATTATTATTATTATTATTTCTTGTCTCTGTTCAGCCGATGATGTCAGGTTGGTGGGAGGAGCCAGCCGCTGTGATGGTGTAGTGGAGATGATACGAAGACGAGGCGAAGGCTGGAGACCAATCTTTGACGTGGACTTCAAATGGAACCTGAAGTCAGCAGCTGTCGTGTGCAGACAGCTGGACTGTGGCTCTGCTGTTTACACACAAAGAATATTTGCTTCCTCGAAAGTACCTGTATGGGAGATGAGTTCTACTTGTCTTCTGCATGGGTCTATTCTGAACCAGTGTACATACACACCGCATACCAATTCCACTATCCGCTACCTGGTCACCTGCTCAGGTAACGGCATCAGATCAGTCACACCCAGTGTTGGGCAAGTTACTCTGGAAAAGTAATTACTTACTGATCAGTGATTACTCCTTAAAAAAGTAATAAGTTACTTTACTGCTTACTTTTTCAAAAAGTAATTCGTTACGTTACTAGTTACTCTTTTTTTTTTTTACCCCAAACACCTTACACTTACCCAAAGTGGATCTGTTAATCCAGTGAACTGTTACACCCATATAGCTCCTGTTGTTAGCTGTCCAGATGTCAGCTGTAGTGGAAACAAAGTCTACCTCACCCAGCGTCGCCTTCAACTTAGCCTCCATCCCCACATATTCTCTCTTGAGGCAGCCAGCAAACGTCTTTAGCAGCTTGACATTGTTCTTCGTGGGTATTTTCTCTATGATGCATCGGAATGAGGGTGAGTCAACAGTGGAAATAGGTAGCATCTCCTCCATGATATAACCAGCGACGAGCTTCTCCACTTACGGCTGGTTGTACTCGGCTGAAATCCAGTTTTTGTTGTTTTAGTAGTGAGTAGTATCACTGCCACTGGCAGTCGCTTCCCCGTCAGGTTTCTTTTCAACCAGTTTCACAGTGCTGTGCTGCCCTTTAAGATGTTTCATCAAGTTAGACGTAATATTTTTCGCGGGTGAAAACGTTTTGCTGCTCGCAGCACATAATTTACAACGGACAGCAATGTTCTTTGCATCTTTGACCGAGACAAACTAAAAATAATAGCAATACTTCCAGCTTTTGAACACGTATTTCTCTTGCTCTTCTCCCTCTTCAGACTCCATCATGCTTCGGTTTGTTTTGAATTAGCTGGCGTGCCGTGTGCAGAACCACACTCTAACACTGTTGTGTTCAAACACTGGTATGTTGCTGTCAGAGTCTTCTGAGATTCATAGCAGCAGAGTTGTATGGTGATCTCTACCAGAGCGACCATAAAGAGGATCCAGAGTGCGCACAAGAATTCTATGATAGTTGACTTTTAGGTAAAGGTAACGTCCCAACGATTGTCACACACCTGAGTGTGCAAAATTTGTTCTCGGCATTTGACCCATCCCCTGGGGGAGCGGTGAGCAGCAGCAGTGCCGCGCTCGAGAATCATATGGTGATCTAACCCCCCAATTCCAACCCTTTGATGCTGAGTACAAGCAGGGAGGCAAATGGGTCCCATTTTTTTTATAGTCTTTGGTATGATTCAGCCGGGGATCGAACTCACAACCTCCCAGTCTCAGGGCGGACACTCAAACCACAAGGCGACTGAGCTGGTGACTTTAAAAGTCTTTCTTGAGAGACATCTGTGAAGAAGCTCTGAAAATCAAATTAAAATATTGCAAGGATGGCCGTAACTGACCAAAGAATGTATGATTTGTTCAACTTAAACTTGTTAATAAAGAGAAGTTACAATTCAAGTCTTCCTATCTCTCTCTCTCTCCAGAGGCTGTGAGGCTGGTGAATGGGACTAGTCTGTGCTCAGGCAAACTGGAGGTGAAGTCTAAGCAGTCGTGGTCCTCAGTGTGTGAAGCTGACTTTGACCACCAGGATGCCGAGGTGGTCTGCAGGGAGCTTGGCTGTGGGGCTCCTTCATTTCTCCAGGGGGTGCTCTATGGTGAAGGGGAGGCTCCAATGTGGACCAAAGAGTTCCAGTGTGAAGGCAATGAGTCTGCCCTCCTGGACTGTGGAAGCTCAGGCTCAGCTAGAAACACCTGCTCACCTGGCAAAGCTGTTGGACTCACCTGCTCAGGTAGGAGAGGAGCTGCAGCTTGGATTTGGCTTCGGGTGCTTTCTCACTGGGAACAATTGCTTCCGTTCCGTTCCGCACCCTGGAACGATTGCCCCTCCCCCTCTCCCCCGGGGTTACATGCTGCCACTCCGACGTGCTGCCACTCCGACGTTCTGCCACTCCGAAATATCGGCACTCAGAAAGGGGGTCTATATTCCCCGTTTTTCACTAACCTCTCCCAGCCCCCACGCCAAACCTAACCTCCCCCCATGCCTAAACCTAACCTCCCCCAGACCCTAACCCAAAACCTAACCTCTCCCACCCCCACGCCTAAACCTAAGGTCGGCATTGCGGCTTCTAAGGTGAACGACCGCCAGTCCGAATAATGGAAGTTAACGTTCGGAGTGGCAGCATGTCGGAAAGGCAGAGGAACCCCCTCCCCCGGTGGTCAGCGTTCACATTTAACATTTCTTCCGCGCCTGGAAACGAAACAGAGTGCACTTGCATCATCGACTATGCCTGCATCCTCATCCGTGTGTTGTCCATGTGGTTTGGAACGGTTGGCTTTCACACTCGCAAGTGTTCTGTGCTTGGGCACGCCAAAACGCTCCCCAGACCACCTTTTCAAGTGGATCCTGTTACGGTTCTCTGTTGCTCGCCCGGGCGCGGAACAGAACAGAACAGAACGCAACGTCACACTCATCAAATGTTCTGAAACTGGGGTCAATTTGGGGACAAGTGTGCTCTGGAACGGTACCAGGGCGCCAGTGTGAAAGCACCCTTAAATCCTGTTCTAACCAAAGTGACTTGACTTCTTTTACTAATTATTCTATTGTCTCTGTTCAGAGCCTGATATCATCTTGGTGGGAGGAGCCAGCAACTGTGTCGGTGGACTGCAGATGAAACAACATGGAGAATGGAGACCAGTGGATCTCCATTTCTATGACTGGGACCTGAAGGCAGCAGATGTAGTGTGTAGACAGCTGGACTGTGGCTCTGCTGTTTCAACAGAGAGGAGAAAGGGTCCCCCCAAAAGATCTACATGGACAATCAGTTCGTACTGTCTTCAATCTGGTTCTACACCGAGGGATTGTGTACTAACAAGGATTGTTGACTTTTCTGATTACAGCCTGCAGATCACCTGCTCAGGTAACACCATCAATGACATCAACAGTAATGTTTCCAGTCTCTTCCTTCCTGTCACAGTGACAGTCTCTGGTTTACATTTGACTGGACTGTCAAGTTATCCAGGACAATGGCCTCCTAAAGGGAAGAGAAGTGGGCCTGTTGCTGGAAGCTCACTGGTTCAAATCCTCCTCTTTTACTGTAGTGCCCTTCAGCAATGTAGGGTCACACTTTATTAGCCGTACTTTGTATCAAATTAGACAAAAACTAGAAATGTTATTTATTAGACAGTAAAAAAACACATCTTTAATCTATTAACCACCACAATACATTATAGTAATTAGCTGCATAATACCCCATATTGGACCCAAAATGTACTATAGTTACATACTCAGAAATCAAATAGCTAATGCTACATCAGATTAAAAATATGCTAGAGGCTGTAATTAGATACCACATTTAATGTTACCAATGATTGCTTAATTAGGCAACACAGGCTGTGATTTGGCAAATGGAATGTTATATTATATGTACTGTATATATATATATTAGAGGGAGTCTCTTGTGCTTCAACCCCTCCACATAGGGAGGTCGGTGCTCTCAGAAGAGGACAAAACACTGGAAAAGGTTCAATGGGCCACTTCAGTAAAGACTGAACCCAAAGAGAGGACTGGAGCACACGAAATCACTAGAAATTATTTAATAATAGGTACAAAGCACTGACGTTTCGACGCACACAGCGTCTTCTTCAGAGTCAAAAACCTATATATATATATCATATTTCTATAATATATACTGTATATATATATATATATATATATTATAAAAATATGATATTATAGAAATGTGTTTTTATACAGATCATATTGACATCTGTAAACATCGCTTAGCGGCCATAACAGCAATGTTAATATCGGTTATCTGTATCGGCCAAAATTTTCATATTGGTACTAGTCAAGTCAAGTCAAATTTATTTGTATGGCACATTTCATACACAGATGCAGTTCAAAGTGCTTCACATAAAGTGGATGACATAAGAAAAAAGAGGATAAAATAGACATTTCATAACAGCTTTGTCTTTATAGTTTGGACGTCAAGCATACCCTCTACTGGTACCTTGCGCCTTCTGTTAGCCGTACATGCCACAGCAATGGGTTTGCATAAAATCAGATAGAGGCAATTCAAAGTGCTTCACATAAGATGGTCGACACAAGATGTAATAATAATGTAATTTAATTTTGTCAGCAAAGGTTAGGTGGGGTAAAAGCGATGGGTTGTGTAGGATGATCAATTTACTGGTGGGCTTACTTGAAAAAAAACGTGATTTAAATATCTGGGAGTGTTTCTGGAGAATGGAGACTGAGAATATTTTTGAAAAAACCCGAAGGATGTGATCTCTATGAAGGTCTTAGAAAATGAGATGGAGACGTCGACTGTTGACAGTGTGGAGTATGTTCAAGAAGGAGAGACTGTCAATGTCTGACTGGATGTTAAAGCAACCAGTGGTTTATGCAGGACGTTTAGTCACAACCAGTGGGTTGGACCCACAGTCTTAAAACTGCATGGTGACAAACCCCCCCCCCTCTCTCTCTCTCTCTCTGTGTCTCTCTCTCTCTCTCTCCATCCAGAGGCTGTGAGGCTGGTGAATGGGACTGGTCTGTGCTCAGGCAGACTGGAGGTGAAGACTAACCAGTCGTGGTCCTCAGTGTGTGAAGCTGACTTTGACCAGCTTGATGCAGAGGTGGTCTGTAGGGAGCTTGGCTGTGGGGCTCCTTCAGTCCTCCAGGGGGCACTCTATGAAGAACTGGAGGCTCCAATGTGGACCAAGGATTTCCGCTGTGAAGGCAATGAGTCTGTTCTCCTGGACTGTAGAAGATCATGCTCAGCTAGAAACACCTGCTCACCTGGCAAAGCTGTTGGACTCACCTGCTCAGGTAGGAGAGGAGCTGCAGCTTTGGCTTCATCTTCATTTCTGTTCTAATCAAAGTGACTTTACTCTTCTTCTACTAATGACTCTCTTGTCTGTTCAGAGCCTGATTTTCTCAGGTTGGGGGGAGGAGCCAGCCGCTGTGCTGGTGAACTGGAGATTAAACAACATGGAGACTGGAAAACAGCAGATACCTGGTTCTGGGACAGGAACTGGAACCTGGAGTCAGCAGCTGCAGTGTGTAGACAGTTGGACTGTGGCTCTGCTCTTTCAACAAAAAGGAGAGAGGAGCCCAGGAAATTCAAACCAGTTTGGTCCATTCGTCCTGACTGTCTTGAGCCTGGGGCGACACTGAGGGAGTGTGTAACAACAAAGTTGGACACTTCCTCTCACAGCCTGCAGATCACCTGCTCAGGTAACACAGATCACCTGCTCAGGTAACACCATCAATGAACAACTATGACAGTAATGTTTCCACTCTCTTCCTTCCTCTGTCACAGTGACAGTCAGTGGACTGAACTTTAAAGTTATCTGGGACAATTTTGTATTTTATAGGCCATGTATCTCTTTTGATTAAATATTGAAGCAAACATTTTGCATTTTAGAAAGTTGCATATCTGTTTGACAGATTGACACATCATGTTGAATGTAAAGAGAGATAATACGCCTTTTGCCATTAAAAAAAAATATTTTTTTATATAAATGAAGCGGACTGTTTTTACTGTGTTATAGACGATCATCATAATGTAAGCACTAAGCAGCAATAAACATTTGTAAGAGAGAGAGTGCTGATTTTATTATGATTAATGCTCTCTGATTAAGACATGTACATAAATAATGCTTTGTGATTACAGTTGGGTTGAGTTTGAACAGCCACAGTATACATATATATATATATATATATATATATATATATATATATATATATATATATATATATATATATATATATATATATATACAGTAGGCATTGTCCAATGTGCTCCGTGCACTGTGGATTTTTTCATGCATTCCGTGACTCTTTCGCCTGCCCCTTATCTGCTATAGCAGGGGTGTTAAACATACGACCCAGGCAGGGACGTGCAGAGAATGTCAGAGGGGTGCACGTTGGCGCACAATTTTTTGATGTTTTTAGCCAGATTTAGACGAATATCTCATTTTAAATTAACATTATGATGATGCTTGCCACAGAGAAATAACTCCACAAATGGAATAATATTAGTACAAAAGTAAATTTGCTGTTACAATACTGTTGTAACAGCAAAAGAAATTCGCTGAAGACCTTCGGTCGCCGGCAAAGTTTTTTTGACGTTTTTAGCCAGATTTAGAGAATAGAAGAAATGCTGCATTCAGGGTCAGGAGAGGAAAGGGCAGGGGCTTAAGCCCCCTTTGATGTCTATGTGTGCACATGCCTGGGCCCGGGGGCCAGAACCGCCCGCCAAAGGGTCCAATCCGGCCCACAGGATAACTTTACAAAGTGTAGAAATTGCACTGAGAAGTCCTTCAGTCCAATGTGAAGGCTAAGAGGTACCAGGTTTCAGGAGCAGATTAAATATTAAGTAGCCTGTATTCATGTATTCATCACTAAATGGTCAACTATTTTCAGTACCCTTGAATATAGAGAATTGCACAGTTGTCAAGTCAAGTCAAGTCAAGTTTATTTGTATAGCCCTAATTCACAAGCATGTCAATTGTAATGCACAGTTACAGACAGTAGATTTCATTCATGTGTGTGATGGTAGCTGAGATAACCTTATCCTATGTGAAAAGGTGTTTTTAAAGTGTAGCTGTAATTCTTTACACTAAAAGAAACAGGAACATTTGGTTTTGTCATTTATAGGTGAGTAATTTTCTTTGTCTGGCCCTCTTGAGACACCCCTGTGCAGGGTGACATTGTTTACCCACCTTTTTATTTGCCACCACATCACTGGCCACAGATCAATGCTATATTGTCATCCATCATTTGTTGGTTTTTAGTCATCTTTAAACTCTTACAAATGAAGTTGTGTGTTTGACTGTGTTTGGCTGTGTGTGTGTGTGTGTGTGTGTGTGTGTGTGTGTGTGTGTGTGTGTGTGTGTGTGTGTGTGTGTGTGTGTGTGTTTGACAGTGTTTGGCTGTGTGGAGCCTCTGGGCATGGAGTCGGGGGAGATTTTGTCGGAGCAGATCAACGCCTCGTCCCACTACAGCTCCGACTGGTCTCCGGAGCACGCGCGCCTTAACTACCAGGAGAACGGCTGGATACCCAGCGGGGCCGGCATCAGGGAGTGGGTCCAGGTCTGTGACTCTCGCAAAGGCTGGTTTTTATCGTTTTAGAGAGTTTTGATCACGCTAATGGTTGTGCAAGTGTTCGTTTTTCTGATCCGTTTTTTTTAAGTAGTTATTTGATTATATAAAAAGGGATTATTGACAGCTGTGGCAGCCAGTCTCAAGCCGTCATTGACTGGACAGGCTCTTCAGATCTAGTTTTGCATAGACAAGACACTGCTTGGTAAAACAGAAGAAGAACACTGCTTGATCTGTTATCTATGCCACACATGAGCAAACACACATACACACACCAGGGCACACTCACTGCCCAACGCAACGGCATGCGAGGTTTGCATTGCAATTGCATTGATCGACAGACAGACAGACAGACAGACAGACAGATAGATAGATAGATAGATAGATAGATAGATAGATAGATAGATAGATAGATAGATAGATAGATAGATATAGATAGATAGGGAGCTCACTTCTCTCAAGAGAAAAGGTTGTTTGTTGGCTGAGTGTTAAATGTGAAATGGAGTGAAGAAAGGGGAAACTTATTTCTCTTAAATTAAAGCACTTCATTTTAACACATTCACTGCCAGCCGTTTTTTCAATACTGTAGGTAGCTTCTGCCAAGGGTTTTTTTGAGGATTCTGGCTCATTTTACAAGAGCCGAGGATTATTTTCTACTAGGCTTTTGTGAACACAAAATATCTCAAAAGAACTAATAGAATGTGTGCTTTCTCTGTCTAAAAGAGTTAGTTTGTAGAGTTAGTAGTTACAGTATGTAGGCATTAGCAGTTGAATACAGCATGGTTTCAGCGTCTGAAAATTTAAGCTGAGATAAATGGCTTTTTGTGAAATTCGATAGAACAGTCACTTTAACCATTTATTTTTGGCAGCAGTAAGACGTCAGACATCTAAACAATAGTTTTGAACAGTAATTTCCTCCATAGCAGCACCCTCACCCCCCTCTCCTTCAAACTCCTCCCTCCGTGTGTGTTCTCCTCCTCCCTCCGTGGCTGCAGCGGTACAAGCGAGGCTCTGCCTGTCTGTGCTGCCTGGCTGCTGGTGGCCGCTCTTTGGGCGAGTCTGCATGGGGCTCGTTCGTTTCGGTTGTGAGCTCAGCTGGAATGAAGCTGCGTGCGATTGTGGGCTTTCTGCCGGTGTTTCAAAGTGTGTTGCACCCATAATCTATTATGCAAATTTGCAATCCCCCACCGCCAGCTCCCAGCGCAAAAGCGAAAGCGTTTTCGCCAATCCATTTTACAGTATGAGAATGGTTTCCTCGCGCGTTCCCCTGCAGTTTTGGCTCGGCTTTTTCTAGTCTGGAGAGCACTGTCGCCACTTAGTGGGTCGGTGGAATGGGTTGTACACGTTCGGTGGCTCCCATATTTTTATAGGAGACGTAGGGGGCATGGATCCACGTCCCACCGTCAAATTTTTTTTTTTTTTTTTTTTGACGAGTCAACTCGTCAACGGCAGTCAACCGTTGGATTTTTTTTGACGAGTCAACTTGTCGACGGCAGTGAACGTGTTAAGATGCACATTTTTCCAAAGCACTCTGTTGTATGTTATTTTTAAATGCATTATTTTACTTGAAATGAGAAAAGAACATTTATTTATTATAGTAGGCTAGTTACAGTATGTATAATTAATCCAGTTAAATATGAAAACTGTAAATAAGCATTGTTGATGTTTATTTTGATTTAACAGTCAGTTGTTGACTACATACAGACATTGTACCATTAGGCTACTTCAATCATTAAGTTCAATGGCACTGAATCATAGCGCAAGCTACGTTACAATGTTCCGGACCTTTGCTTGAGGAAATTTTCTCTAACTGGACCTCTTTGAATTTTAATTGAGTGCCCCTGGTCTAAAGGTTTGTGAAGCATGCATTCTCCTTTTCCAACAAGAAAACCGTTTGCTTCTCTAACCTCTAGACTGCTACAGTATGTCTCCATTGACCTGTCCCAGTGTTCACTGTGTTTCCAGGTGGATCTGGGATCTATCTCTCTCATCTCGGCGGTCGGGACGCAGGGAGCGATCTGCAAACTGACCAAGAATCGCTACTTTGTCAAATCCTACAAAGTAGATCTGAGCTCCAACGGGGTGGACTGGGTCACCGTGAAGGAGACCAGAAGAAGAGAGAAGGTGACAATGACCAGTCTTTATGTCACAACAACCCATAACCATTTATTATTGATGAGTAATGAAGGAGGCTGCATTCTAATCCAACAGTTCTCTGCAGTATGAAATTACAATGTAAGACCACGGGGGAGACCAAGGGCTAGGTGGAGAGATTATGGGCCCTATTCTCCCCCTGGCCTTAAAGTGGCCTTAGGCACTAAACTGGCCTTAAAGGAACACTCCGCCGATTTTCAACCAGCTTTGTATCATTAGAACATCAGTAGTATATCAGAAAACTGTAAACTGTTTTGAAGTCTGTCATTTAATTTGACAGTTATTGAGTGTTAAAGTGTGGACCAGTGACATCACTGGTCCACACTAACTCAAATTAATAACTCATTAACTCAAATCAACTCTCAATAACTGTCAAACTATTCATCATTCATCTAGTTTGACAGTTATTGAGAGTTGATTTGACTTAATGAGTTATTATATTTGAGTTAGTGTGGACCAGTGATGTCACTGGTCCACACTTTAACACTCAATAACTGTCAAATTAAATGACAGACTTCAAAACAGTTTACAGTTTTCTGATATACTACTGATGTTCTAATGATACAAAGCTGGTTGAAAATGGGCAGAGTGTTCCTTTAAATGCAAAAAACACGCTTTACGCCTGCCTACTGCTGACTCGGGAGGATACCGCAATGTTTTTATGCCCCGAAATGTGCTTTACGCTGAAGAGGCGTGGCGCAGTGCCAGAATAGGCCAGAATGGGCTTTTCGGCCTTAAATACCAGGCTAAAGTGATCTTCCCAACAGGCGTTCATTTTGCGGTTAATGCTTTTCAAAACCAATTCAGTGCGCCGGGGTCGGGGATGCACCCACGGTGTTATCCTATTTTGCGGACATGCCTTTCCAAAGCAACTCTCAGTTGTGTCTGCATGCTCGTCTGATACAGACTTCTCCCCCCCTCTCTCTCTCACTCACTCTCTCTCTCTCTCTCTCTCTCTCTCACTCACTCTCTCCCTCTCACTCTTAATCACTCTCTGCTGCTATCTCACTCTCTCTCCCCCCCCTCTCTCTCTCACTCCCTCTCTCTCTCTGTCTCTCTCTCACCCCCTCTCTCTCTCACTCTCTCTTTCACATCTTTGCCAGTCATCTTCTCATCCCCTCCTGACTTACATGGTTTTTGCTTCTAGGGCTTTTCTGACCGGACTGGAGTCGCTCCATGGATCGGAGCTTAGAAGGCAAGAATGTGATTGGTTTACTGGAGATCACCAATCTAACACTTGTGAATACTTCTACGCTTAAAAAGGCGTGGTTAAAAGGTTAGCGCCGCGCATTCTGGCTGTTAGCGTCAAGGAAAAAGTAGGGAATGCGCGTGACCACGCCCACTAATAGCGCTGCGCCCAGCCATGAACGCAAATTTAAGGCCAGGGGGAAAATAGAGCCCCTTATCTCCACGCTGGCCTGGGAATGCCTCGGGATCCCCCAGTCAGAGCTGGCTAATGTGGCCATGCAGGCAAATGGAAGTTTCGGATTCCCTGCTGGAACTGCTACCTCTGTGTCCCGATCCCGGATAAGCGGCTGAAGATACAAGATACAAGTAGCTAAAGGTCTAGGGGGTGAGTGGGTGGGGGTTTGGAAGGGGGTGCGCTCGGCTACGGGTGGGGGGGGGGGGGGGGGGGGGGTTTGGCGGAGGGTTCAAACCTCGCGTAGAACGCATTCCGCTCGTCTGGCAGGGAGGGCGAGATGTTTTGGGGTTGCTGTTTCTCCCCCTTGAAGTGCGTGGCAGCGTGGAGGCCTCTCCATAGGTGCCACGGATTATTTGTGTCTAGTTTAGCCTCTAGCTGCCTGCCATAGGCTCTCTTTACCTGCTTGATTGTTCTCCTGAGTGCGTGGCGTGATTAGACGGTGTTGGGGGTAACTAATTACAAAAGTAACATATTACATGTAATATATTACTTGTAGCAGGAACTCAGTAATATAACTTATTACTTATATGATTTCAGTAATATTATACCAGTTACTGTGTTAAGTAACTCAAGTTACAAATTGTTTTTTTTAAATCAAAGCACATATTTAAATAAAGATACAGTACAATCATTTACTAATCAAACTGTGTGTTTGTATGCAAATAACCACTATAGATGACAATAACAAAGGAAAAGAATAACATGTATAATTTTGGCTTGTTTACACTGACTTCAAGGCGGTTGAAATTATTTTTCGGGATGGTTCCGTGGCGGTGATATCATTCTGCTGCTGCTGTTGTTTTGGTAAAAGTAATGCAAAAGTAGTGTAATGAGTAACGAGTTACTCTACACAGACAGTAATATTGTAAAGTAATGTATTCCTTTCAAATGAAAGTAACTAGTAATATGTAGTATATTACATTTTGAAAGTAACTTGCCCAACGTGAATGCTTGTATTCCTCCGGTGATCCGGAGGTCCATGCGCCCGGAGTGCTGCCCGGACCTCGCTGTTAATCCAGAGCTTTTGATTTGCCATCATTTGTATTGTTTTTGTGGGACTACGTCCTCTGCATTTCCTTATGTAGCTGCTGACTGTTAGGACGAAATCACCCAGATGTCCTGTGGCTGAAGATGATGATGATGAAGAAATGACAATCACTTTAGGCAGCAGGTACTATTGTACAGAAAGTAGTAGTGCTATTATCAGTTTTGATAGCAGTAGAAGTACAAGTAGAGGAGATCATAGCAGTAGCTAAAGTACGTGTAACAAAGTGATAGAAGCAGTAATAGAGACACTGCATGAAATAGGCCACGCCCATCACGGGGGAAAAGCTCCGTTCATTTCCACACACCAGCGTCATATTCCTTGAATGAAACATAGCTAAAAGCTGTTGTGTGGTGGGCTGCGCACACAACAAATGTAAAACATCGCCAGTTAAAGTTTTTTTGTACTCCCGAGCAAAACAAGGAAGCCATTGAGAATTGGCGAGAAGAAAAATGTGGATCTAGCTGTCAAGGAAGTAAGTTGGAGTGTTCATCTTCCGTATATACAATCTTTTTGTGCAACACGCAACCATGCACGTGACATAGGAGAACGGCAGGATTGGAGGGGGGGTTTCTGTTTTCCCCCGTCTTGGGCGTGGCTTCTGAATGATGACGCGTTACGCAGTGTCTCTATGGAGGCTGTAGAAATAAACAATCTTGAAGTTGAAGTAATGTGTCTCTTATTGTGTGTCCGTCAGACCTTCCAGGGGAACCAAAACCCGACAGACGAGGTCCAGGTCTTCCTGCCCGTGTGGACTCTGGCTCGCTACATCCGCATCCGGCCCATGTCCTGGGAGAAAAGAAGTGGCATGCGCATCGAGATCTACGGCTGCAGACCCTCAAGTACACACACACCACACACACACGCACACACACACACACCACATGCACATACAGACACACACACGCACACAACACATATACACACACACACACACACACACACACACCACATGCACATACAGACACACACGCACACACACAACACATACACACACACACACACACACACACACACACACACACACACCACATGCACATACAGACACACACACACACACACACACCACATGAACATACAGACACACACGCACACACACAACACATACACACACACACACACACACACACACACCACATGCACATACAGACACACACACACACACCACATGCACATGCACATAAAGAACAACTCATTTAGGAGGCACATTGGTGTGGTGAGTGTTCATTCGGTTGTTTTTTGCCTAGCGTTAGGCCTTGGCCACACTGATCCGTCAGAAAATGGACAGAATTATTGAACGGACAGATGTCTGTCCGATGAGAACTGAGTCTACGTCAAACCCCTCGCCCGAAAGCGCCGGGGCTGCTCCGCGGCCGGCGAGCCTGCCTGCGCAGCCTGCGTGCAGCTCCTTGGAAATGTGACTCGATGCAAATGACAGGAACAGCGCGAGTATAATATAATGTAGATCATGTGCAGATAACTGGAGAGAAGTATATGCATTCTACATTCTCCCCTTGGACTAACTTCTAGTCACTGAAATCCTAGTGAAATCACACAATTTTAGTCATTTTGCTGGGGAATCCCTTATAGCCTCGTTCACCGCCTCGGCCGCCATCTTCTTTGAAAAGTTGAAACAAATCTCGGGACGCCTCCTCTCGAGACCTCGACTCTGATTGGCTAAACGGACAGTGACTATCCGACCATCCGACCATCCGATACGTCCGTCCAGAAAAAGTTCATCCCTCTTCAACTTTCTGTCCATCAAAACGTATGCAAATTTTCTGGATACGTACGCTTCTGAGTGCTCCACGGACAGTCGGACAGTTGTCATTGAAAATGAATGGAAGTGAACAGAGAAATGAACGCACACGGACAGACACCACGGATCAGTGTGGCCAAGGCCTTAATCTGCCACTTTGTTACGCAGTAAGTGCGTAGATTTGACTTCACTTCTAGATGGGAATGGTATTGCTTGTGATATTGAAGAAGAAGATCCCTAGTGATTACCAGTAATGTCGACCTTAACCGACGTCGCCCGGATCCTCAGAAAGGCAAGGGTAATGTTAGTACTAAGGTGAAGCAGCAGTCCAAAGACAAGTTTCAGGCATTCTGGCTCAGAATATATCCGTGGCTTGAAAAGTGAAAGTGAAATCAGCGGCTCATTTGTCAAATGTATATTCTTTATTCTTTATTCGGATCCCCATTAGCTTCCACAACAGTGGTTGCTAGTCTTCCTGGGGTCCACAGTATAGTGCTGCGCCTTTTACCAGCTGGTGTTACCAAAACGTTAACTTAGTGCCACAGACCTCCATTTGATGAGATTGTGTCTTTCAGACCGAAATCTGAAAATATTTTTGACCACGTCTAAGGCAGGATCCAGCGCCACAACGCCACAACGCCATCTTAACTTGCTCTTTCTTAGTGCTGAAGAAAATGAAATGGGGAGTGGTGGGAACCGCACCTGTTATGTGGTTTCCAGAGACTCGTCCTGATTGGCTGAGGAGGAGCATGTGACATTTTTCAGTGTGTTTTCCCTTCAGGGAGTCGAGTGTGCATAAGAGCCCCATGGCTAAGGGGCGGAGCCTGTGGGGAATAGAACAGTCGCTTTCTCACTGATCAGGAAGGGGGCATTTAACCTGATGGTTTGTTTTCACATAACCATCTGGGAACGAGTCGCTCGGGGAAATTTCAAAGGCATTTAAAAAAATACCTGGCAGGTGATTGGATGAACCATCTGTCTATCACGTCTATCACAGGCTCGCTCTTGCTGTTGTCACACCTAAATCCCGCCCGTAGCTGCCTCATAGGATGCTGATTGGTGCAAACAACTTGTGGTTCAGATTCAAACCAATAGATGGGAGCGTGGCCAGATGCATTTGTGATGTGATCGTGACCTCATGTTCTCGCGCAAATATAGCTGCCTCACAAGGTTAGGAGGCATTATATCACTAGTCTCTCAAGACAATCTTCAAATGCTCCTCACAACTATATCTGTACTTCCCAGTCAAGACGGGGCATCCGCTCATTTCCCCAATCACCTGCCTTGGTTATGTTTACATGTGTCATGATTGGTCGAATACCATTGAACTTCCTGGTGTTACATTAGGATATCACTAGTCTCTCAAGACAATCTTCTTTTTTCTTTCCTCCCCCATGGCCAAATTTTAATGGACAGACATAAGGATTATCTATGGATCTATCTATCAGATCTATGAAGCATTTGAAGATTGGATTGTGTATTCTCTTATCATCTATCTGTTTACAGCTCTGCTGTTCAAGCCAAGCATCTCCCTCTCTCCCTCCATGGACGGGGTCTCCGAGGCCCAGCAGCAGGGGCTTCAGGTGTCCAAGGGCTCCGGTTTCACCATCAGCTGCTCCATCCAGCCACAGTACAATGGAGGCTACTTCCAGCTCACCTCCACCGCCTCCAACACAGCACACAAGCACAGCCAGGCAGCTGTCAATCACTCTGCCCACTTCCTGTTTCCTGCTGCAGACCACGCCCACCAAGGGAACTACAGCTGTGTTTATCACATCTATGTTTTCTCTCACAACTTCTCCTCTGAGAGCCAGCCCCTCTCTCTCACTGTCTCAGGTAAGCTGAATGCAACAGGAATATATGAAATATTCTATTCTCTATTCTCCAGCCTGACGAAGACCAGAGGTTGAAACGCGTTGCGTCTCTTGTGCCCTTGTCCTTCTCTGAAGATGTACTTTGTATTAACTGATTAAGTATACCTGTACATTACTTCTTTATTAAATGCTTCTATAAGCATCAAGAAGCTCCCTCTTTCTTCTATTCTCTGTTCTCCACCATGATAGCTGATTGGTTGGGCAATTATTTTTCCTGGGGGTCACATGAGAAGCCCACCTTGTTGCTGGGGGCCAAACAAATATTGCCATGCCTCTAATTGTATCACTAGATTAAATGATGGAAAACATACTGTGCACCTATTCTTCAGCATTGATTATATTGAACATCTCCAAACAATTTAGGTCATCTTATTCTTTCTTTTTTTAGCTTCATAAGTAAAATAGTGTGGATTGTTGTAGACCTCCCAGGCTAGACACAACCATCATGAGAGCCAGATCTCAATCTGCTAGTGTGTGTGCTCCTCTTAGTCATTCTTGTGCAGTTCAATTGAGCATGTCAGAGCCCTGAAGCCCCGCCCCGCTGTGATGAGACCATGCAAACTATGATCCTACAGTCCGTGCTACTCCCCACCCAGGTAGGCAGAACAGAGGGGCTAGCTGCTCTGCACCCAGGTAGGCAGAGCAGAGCGGCTAGCTGCTCCTCCATTTACTCGCTTGTTTATTCAAAGTTTATTCATATTAAACGTTGCATGTCCAAATTACAAAGTGCAGTAGCGTTAGAGTACAGAAAGTTAACTTTTTATTTTATGGGGGTATTTAAAGCCCCCATCATCCCTATTCCAAGGGCAATTTTAGATTATTTGCGTGGTGGAGCACATGGGTAGGATCAGAGCAGATTTTTTGAGCCTGTCGGATGATTGTTTTTTCAAAGACAGCCTGGAGTGAGGGGTTCTGTCTGACACCCAGGATTTTCATGGCGCTCTGTGTTAGCTGAGTGATTTGGGCTTTCAGCTGCAATTAATCATAACATTAATGAGTTAAGCCCTGTTAAGCCCAACAACGGCACAGTCAATGTTTGACAAGCTCCGGAGACTTTTAACAAATGAACTGAATGGTTGAAATCAGAATTACAGGAAGGAAATTCGGCTATCATTTCAGAGCTCCGCTTTCTCTGAGGTCACGTGATCAAAGTGTTGACCTAATGAGGTGTAATTTATGCAATATGGTTACATTGTTTACAATTTATTTCCTTCTGATTATAGCAATATGATGAATTCAACAGCCATTTTACCAATGCTGGCATTGAAGGGGTTTACTATGGCCTATATACCAGTCTGGTCAAAAACAAGGTATATATGTACTGTACTGTACTGTACAGTGGAGGACACTACAGTAGGCTACTGTACTGTACAGTCAACCTGATGTCATCAAGGAGCGTCAGTTAGGGAAAAGGTGAAATGTTCATCTTTCTAGTAAATCTAGGTAAATGTCCGACTTGAAAGCAGTGTCCTGTCTTTTTTAGAATGCAAATGAACTCGTGATATGATTAAATGTTTCATGTCCTCTTTATGGTTTGAAATGTTGCATTCTGAAATACTTTTCTGCTGACCAAAGTTGTGGTTTTTCACCATTCATGTGTGAAATCTTGAGACTAGTTTCAGAAGGGAATTGATGCCAGACAGGCGTCTGGCATCAACAACCATGCCGTGCCAGTGGTGCCACAGTCAAAGTCGAAATAAATAAAATAAATAAAAACCATATTGCATAAATTACACCTCAAATTACGGTAGGTCAACACTTTGATCACGTGACCTCAGAGAAACCGGAGCTCTGAAATGAACGTCAACTTGAACTACCACACACAGCCTATAATATTATAGCCTATATTTATATTTATATTTATTATTATTATTATTATTATTATTATTATTATTTTACAGGCTCACCGCCCGGTACCAAATACATTGCGGCCCGGTACCGGTCCGCGGCCCGGTGGTTGGGGACCACTGATTTAGAGGCACCAGTATTTGATAACCAGTTTAAAAGTTCCATGTATGGATTAATTTTAATGTATGTTATAGCCTACTTGGGCTATGGGCGGAGGGCAGATATGTGGTCGCTATTAGAGCTGCAACGATTAATCGATTAATCGATTAGTTGATCGACAGAAAATTAATCGACAACTATTTTGATAATCGATTAATCGTTTTGAGTACAATTTTAAGAGAAAAGGTCTAAATTCTCTGATTCGAGCTTCTTAAATGTGAATATTTTCTGGTTTCTTTACTCCTGTGTGACAGTAAACTGATATTATCTTTGAGTTGTGGACAAAACACGCCCTCAAATGTCTCAAAGACATTTGAGGGCGTCATCTTGGGCTTTGGGAAACACTGATCGTCATTTGCTACCATTTTCTGACATTTTATAGACCAAACAACTAATCGATTAATCGAGAAAATAATCGACAGATTAATCGATTATGAAAATAATCGTTAGTTGCAGCCCTAGTCGCTATGACGACCAGTTGTGGGCGGAGGCAAGTAAACTTGCGGTGGAAGCAACAGTCTATACAGGTCGAGATGAGTAAGGTAAGAGTAGAGCCGTACTGTGCTGTTATGTGGTGGAAAGGAGTCATCACGGCCGATGATGTCACAGATCCTATTGTGATGTCATCGGAGATGGTGACATTCCCATTGTGATGGCATCGGTGATGATGATCATCGGCAAGAACATCACATCTCACATGATGTCACAGGCAGCATTGTGAGGTCATCGACGCAGTGATGATGTCATCACCGGAGTGTCATCCAGAAACAGTTTCCAGGGACCTAGGTGGACCCAGAAGCTGTTTTGAGTTATGGTGCAATAATAACAATTAAAACAGCACATTATCCATAGAAGTCCTACTCTTCAAGGATATGACTTTAGAAATGCAATCAAATAAAATATTTGTTTACCTTTGAAGGGCCCTAAAAAGTTGCAAGGGTTAAATGTGATAATATACATATACAGAGTTGAGTTGAGTTGAGTTGAGTTTATTTTTATCTCGAACAATCAACCATATAAAATACAATAGAAAGGATAAAACACAAAACATAAACATTTGAATCTAACAAATCTCCTCAGAAACAGAGTTTATATGTCAGTGCAATTAATTAATTAATTCACAATAAACACAGTAGGCAACGGCACATTTGGGGTCCTGTGTGTGTGTGTGTGTGTGTGTGTGTGCGCGCGCGTGCATCCGTGCGTGCGGCCCGACAGAAGAGGTTTGCGAACCACTGACCAAATACTCCAGGTAATAATGAATAATAATTCATGAATTAATAATAATAATTCATGTTTAATGGCAAATGATCAGTAATGTCTCACTCTTCTCATTTCAGAAAAAACATTCCAGGAGATGTGTGTCATGGGACACCAGGGAAGGTTAGAATCCTGTAACACAGATATTCTTTAGAAAAATATAATTTATGATCAAACTTCTAAGTTAGGCCTATGTATTTTCCTCATGGATAATATTTGAGTATTCTATACCTTACTTTACTGTATATACAAACGTGGTATTTGTCTGTGCAGATCCACTGAAGGTGACCTGGCTGGAGCAGGGATGTTCTACCAAAGAGAAAGGAGCAGAAGAGACAGAGTGCCATTGCAACCATACGACTTACTTCACTATACTGGTGGTGAGACATGCAGCCTCTGTCATGAATGTGGAAGTTATAGAATTTGATAGAACATAATGGAGAGAAAGTAATAGGATAACTCATTATTAAGGTTCACATTAAGGAGACACACACACATAATTGTTAAAGGAGAACGTTATTATGCGCTGAGTGGCGGCCTGGAAACGAGGAATACGGGGCATGTGTAATCCGTCCATTTACGTCCTGTAAAAAGCTTCTCTTCTGACACGCAGCGGTTTATATCCTTATTAGAGGATATAAGATAGAGAGACAACAATAACAATAACAACATAGAGACAATGAGAACATTAAGGGCCTGTGTCCACCTAGCGTCTTTTCCTCAGGTCCAGCGTCTTTTTTCAGTTGTTTCCAATGGGGGGAGAGCGTATGCGAGCGCACACGGACGTCTAGAGAAAGTGCACAGCGCCCAGCGTCTTTTTTCGGCGTTTTTGTGCACCCGGCTCCCAGCGCTTCCAGCTGAAAATATTTTAACTTTCAGAAAGACGCTGGTGTCGGCTGCTCATTTTCTGGTAACTAATCATATGGAAAAACTATCGCAACAGAGACAGAACGGCTCAATTGTGGGAGCAGATCGGCTAGACACTTAATATTTCTGGTGAGTGTTGTGCTTACTGCTTTTAATAGCGCAGCCTACCTGTGTTATTAGCTTGCTAGCTGTCAGCTATCAAGCTGAACTAACGTTACTTGCAGACTGCTTCCTTGTATATTGTGCGCTGGGATCAGCATTCCCCAGCGCACTCCCAGCGTTTAACGTCGGAAAAAGACGCTAGGTGGACACAGGCCCTAAGGCTGTATTTACGTTGGTGCAGCGTGTTCACCTCTGTCTGTTGTCCGTCACATTGGTAGAGATAGCAGCTCACATTCCCCCCGTTCCTCAGTTTATAATCCTAATGATGTTAGACCGGCTCAAATAAATAAACACGGTCGGCCATTTAATTCAAATACATCGTCCTCGAAATCAGATACATTTCCAGCCACCCTACACTGTTTATCTATGCCAGGGATGGGCAACTTTGATGATAGAGAGGGCCACAAAAACATGTCCTCGCTACCAGAGGGCCACATTTTGCTGAGGGCCGAACGGCACCGGCGCGAAGAATCTGGGGCATTTGAAGCCAGGTTTAGAGGAATAACTCATTTTTAACAGTTGTGATGTTTTAAATTAACAGTTGTGATGTAACAGTTGTGATTAACAGTTGTGATTATTCAGTCTTAACGACCAATATTTGATCCTTTTCTCACTCACTCCTATGTCACCACAGGGCCTGAAATTAACTTTTTTGACCACCTGCCAATATGGCTGCTAGATTTTAAACTTACCAGCCAATTAGAATGTCGCCTAGCCAAAATGTTTTTCTTGAAATAAACCAGAATATGAGTGGGTTAATTTAAGCATAAGTATCAGTAAGTGGCCCGGGATCCTCAAAGCCTGTGTTGAGGGTCACACAAACAAAAATGCACTCTTGAAGCTAAATAAATCCAAAACCGAGTTAATTATTTAAATTGTTACTTCAATGTAGAACAGTAATTTCTTACAATTACACGAGATTACTTTTAGCCTTTGAGTCGTAAAGATTATTGAAAGATATTCCATATTCCAGACTGAAATGTTATAACAGAAGTGGAGTATTGGCCAGAATGACATGAACATTTGGACACTTATTCAGCGGGTATCTTGCATGTTGCATTCAGGTGCACTGTGAAAAAATATATATATATTTTTGGTGTGAACCAAGATGGAATGCTTTTTAATCAGAAAACCATGCAAAACGGTATGGCTCAGCCTACTTTTCTAATCTAGAGAGGTCTGCTTCACACAGCGCAGCCTAATGAGCAGGGAATGACTATCATCTTTGCTAGCACGTTCGCTAGCAGAAAGCAGACCGACAGACCAGCGTCAGTTCACACATTTCCCCTTTCCGCCTTCAAAATAAAAGCGTAAACTTCTCTGTACTGAACTAATTGACTCAGAGCCTGCCTTCAGATAGGGAGCAACTCAATAAACTCTGCAACAGATTCAACTATAATTTATTGAATTTGTCCTGCCAGTGTGGCTCTCATCGAAAAAATAGTGAGGATCACTATGACATTACTTCACACCACACACTTTTTTACATGAGATCGATTCGCCCAGGTCAACTGCTGACCTATAGGTCACTGCGCTTTTTAACACTTTTTTAAACACTTTTTAGCAGGTCCTAAGTGATGGAAGTGATGTCACTCTGGCAGTGTGTGTGTGTGTGTGTGTGTGTGTGTGTGTGTGTGTGTGTGTGTGTGTGTGTGTGTGTGTGTGTGTGTGTGTCAGTGTGTGTGTGTGTTATTATAGTTAACGAAAACTAACGAAAAAACGAAAACTAGAATTGAAAAAACATGAAATAAACTGAAATAAAAATAAAAACTAAGCTTTACAAAAAAACGATAACTAACTGAAATGGTATTGTGTGTTTACAAAACTAACTAAAATAAAATAAAATTGAAGAGAAAATGTCCTTAGTTTTACTTCGTTTCGAACTCAAGCTCTCACTAGTGCCTTAAACGCTGCAACGCAGCCCTATGGAAGACTGTTATTTTGCTCCAAAATTACTTTTCATTAAAACCTGACCACCCACCCGTAGGTGGCGTGGTACCCCCTGGGACTGACACGGATCCACGTGACTACGTCACGTCCTGCCAGCCCAGGGAATAATCACTCTTCCGCTTTCTTCCAGCCGCTGTGAAGACGTGTTTTGTGAAAGCTCCACGGTTAACGAGGAGTTATATTACATAGCTTTAGATACTAGGCTCGTTCCGGCTGACTTGCCCACCTCAAGAGGGTCGCATGGACGGGATAAAGCAGGCTTCGGAGACCCGACCCTGTACCCTTCACCCTGCGGCGTCGGAACAAGTCATCTAAAAAGCTAAGAGTATCTTCCTTAGTTAACTGTTGTTAGCTGCCGCCGTGCAGTTGATGTGAAACGTTTCCCCGGAAACGGGGGTAACGTTGTTAGGCTTGAGCGCATGACTCAGGTCTGCACTCATAACTCTAGCTAGGTTTGCATACATGCAGAATAGCTTGTACCGTTAGCACTAGAACAACAGGCTAAATAGCACAGTTGTCACAGATACCTAGCTGCATCCGTGCGGTTGCTTCTGTTGCTAGGTACTTTAGGAACGCCGGCTTTAGAGTGCGCGCGTTAGATAGTTAGCTAGTTTGCTCAGTGCAGCTAGCTTGGACTACCTTGTAGCACTCCAGCTATTGGCTGCGTCCCCAGACAGGGTAACGCACCCGGTTATTGTGGCAGATAGCTAACGTGCACACGTGCAGTTAGTGTCTGTGTGCTAAGTACTTCGCGCCAGCTACCTCTGTGTAGTGCGTGCCTTAAGAGCTAGCTTGCTCCCGTGCAGCCAGTATCTAGTGATGTTTAGCACTCCAGCTCTTACCGTTGCAGGCTTAGCTTGCACGTTAACCCTGCTTTTCCTGTTAGCAGAGAGAGGGGGGAACAGCTAGGTGCTGTATTAGCTGTGAGGCTACGCTGGCCGGTTACGACCGGTACAATTAATTTGATGAATGTGCATGCCAGGGACCTACATAAATGTAGTGTAGCTTTTATTGGCGTCGGCCCCGAACGGGGCACTCTGAGATTTTAGCTGGGCGATTCGCTAGCTAGGTGAGCTCGCCCCGCACCTTGTGTGGGCCGCTTCTCTCAGTACTTACGCCATCTTAGCCAGCTTACTTGTCTGCTAAGTGTTGCTTGCCTCGTGCAATTAGCATCTACTAGATTGCAACTCCCTCTGAGGAGTTTCTTCTGAGATTGACTAGCTTCGCGGGCCGCTGGCCTTGCTTGCGGTCACGCTTGCTTCCCCGTGTTACTCAGGGTAGAGACGCGCTGCACCGGCCTGTGCGCAGGCTTGTGTTAGCGCACGCTTGTATCTCAGTGCTTATGCTAGCTTAGCTAGTGGCTTCCACGTCTGTTCTCTCGGGTTAACAGGTTGTGGGTATTGGTGCCCCCCCTTCGGGATGGGCTATTGCCGCTTACGTTACCATTGCACGCGCACGTTCGCTAGCCTCCGGGTTGCTTACTGTCTAGCCTGTGCTTCTTGCTAGCTTGCTTAAGCAGTACTCCCGCTAATAGGGTGCGCCCTGCGGGAGCTTGCTATTAGTGGTTAGCTTCCTGCTTCCTCTTGCTACTGAGCAGGGAAGGTCAGGGAGGGGATGGGCCGTGTGTAAAACTACTTGGCCGAGTATTAATCGGCACGTTAAGTGCGTGTTCGGCCTTGGGCACGAGCACGCTGCACAGGCGCCTTGAACCCTCGGTCTTGCCGCAGCTAAGCTCTTGAGAGCTGGCCAAGGTCCGCTCTCAAAGAAGTGTTAAAGCTAGCTTGCCTTGCATAGGTGCAGATAGCAATATTAGTACTGTTTAGCATAGAACGATAGCATTTTGCAGATAGCTGGCGTGCACCCGTGCAGTTAGTATCTGTGTGCTAAGTACATTGGGCGCGAGATACCTCCGCTACAATAGACATACTGCTCCTTGCTGGCGCTACGCGTCCAGCAGGGCTTACAGCTCGCCAAGGTCTGGGCTCAGTGCCAGCCTTTGGCTTGTAGCTCTAAGGACAAGCCCACCGCCCTTGGTGCCCAAGGCCCGGGGTGGTTGGGAGCTCTCCATGGGTCGCACTCCCTTGTTGGGGCCCCCCCTCCCAAGTGCAGGGAGCCTGGCTGGGGGCACAGCGCACCTTGGTCCATGGCCACGGCCTGGCCTCGGTTGGCGGCGCCCAGGTCAAGCCCACCGGTTGGCTCACCAAGGCTGGGCTTAGTTCCAGCCTGCGGCTTGTAGCTTTAGACCCACCGTCCTCGGTGCCCAAGGCCCGAGTTCGGTCGGGAGCTCGCCCAGGGTCTCATACCCAGCATCAAGGCTCGCCTTGGTCCATGGCTACGGCCTGGCCTCGGCTAGAGGCTCCTAGGACAGCCCACCATCAATGGCACCAACGGCTCATTGCTGGTCGGGAGCTCGCCTGGGGGCCGCACTGTCGGACAAGTCCACGTGCGTCTCGAGAGAGAACGTTACCTCCGCAGTCCCCCCAGCCTGCGAAAGGCGCACGGCAGGGGGGGGGGGGGGGGGGTTACTTCGATACAACAGCGCGTCAGTAGGCGGAGCTTGCGTAAGAAGTTCTCCCCCAGCATGCACAGCTTCTACGGAACTGTCCATGCGGCGGGGGGGCGTAGCCTCTCACGTCCCGCCCCCCCATCAGGGCACCGGATCGAAAGGTCCCGGTGCCCAGCAATATGCTCATGACTTTATTTCAGGGATCATTTCTATAGTTTCTAACTTGAGAAATGTGTTTCTAAAATGTTCAGTCTCGCTATCCACGATGATGAGACGGTGATACTCTTTTCTGAGCGCGAAGCGGGCAGAGAGACTTGATTCAGTTCATATGCTCTCTGCTTTTGATGACCGTTCACTGTCTCCTATGGGGACATTGAGGGAGAGAGTATGATCCGAGTGGTAGAAAAAAACGGGTTCCGCTCCGTTGGCCACAAGAGACCATCTTGTCCAACAGGCTCGATGCCTGGGAGCATCTATGTTCCCCCGTCCCCATTACGGCGCACCCTCCAGAGGGGATACGCGCTACAGTTTGCCCACCCACGTTCGACGGGACCCCCGATCTGGCCGTGGAGGAGGAGGCCATGGACGGCTCCATGCGTCCAAAATTGGACCTTCGGCGTCTCAACAAGACGCTGAGGAAGTCCCGTCCCGAATGCTCTCTTCCCCGCCTGTTCAAATGAGACAGGGAGATTTCTTACTTCCAGGGATCTGGAAGGTGCGGTCTTCCATGTCCACATGGTCAGGAGACTCAGGAAATACCTGAGGTTCTCCTTCCTGGGGAAGGCTTACGAGTTCTGTGGCTTGCCATTCGGCATGTCTTTGAGCCCGCGAACCCTCACGGTGTGCGTAGAGGCAGCCGTGGCTCCCCTCCGCGCGAGGGGGATCCGCGTCTTCCTATATCTCAACGACGTTCTCTTAGCGGCCGACTCGAGGGTCTGTGCCGCGGAACATACCAAGGTGGTGACCGATCACCGGCAAACCTTAGGGTTTTTGGTGAACTGGCAGAAGAGTTGCTTCGTCCCAGCGCAGGCGGCGACCTTCCTGGGGCTCGAGCTATACTTCCTGCGAGCCTTTCGCCAGAGCGACAGGCTCGCACGGTTCGGACAGCAAGCCAAGGACGTTAGGTCTGTGCCCTCGGTGTCAGTGCATCAGTGCACAGTGATGTTGGGCCTGATGGCCTCAGCACTGCATGTGCTCCCGCTAGGGAGGCTACACATGCTCTCGTGGTCCAAATATGGTTCTCAGGCTTCGCCTGGACTCGGCCGGGGACCGTCATCGCAGGGTTCCTCTGACAGGTCAGGCCTGGCAGGCGCTGGCTATATGGGCGGACCCCTGTTACCTCTCGAGAGGTACTCGGTGGGGCCCTGTCCCGCTCAGGATGGTGATTCGCACAGACGCCTCCCTCTGGGGAGGGGGTGCGATTTGCGGGCATTTTTCGGCGAACGGCCGGTGGGAGGCTCAGGAGCTTCGCCACATAAACGTGCTAGAGCTGAAGGCGATTCGCTGGGCTCTGCCTCAGGACAAGCCCACCATCAATGGCGCCGTGGGCCCATTGTTGGTTGGGAGCTCTCTTGGGGACCGCACTGCCGGACAAGTCCGCGTGCGGCCAGACTCGAAAGAGAACGTTGCCTCCGCAGTCCCCCCGGCCTGCGGAGGTAACACTTCCAGCGGCTCACACATGGGCACCATGTTCTGATTCGCTCGGACAATAGGGCAGCGATCGCCCACCTGAACAAACAGGGCGGTGTGCGGTCGGGGGCGCTGAACCATAGCGGGGATTCACCTGTGGGTGTATCCCCGTCTCCTTTCAGTGTCAGCGGTCTATCTGCCGGGACGGCGGAGTTACGACCGGCCTGCTGTCTCGAGGCAATCCCCGTTATACGGAGTGGTGCCTCCACCCTCGGGTGATGGAACAGGTTTGGGCCAGGGTTGGTCGCGCCTGCGTCGATCTCTCGCATCGCGGCGCGCGACACACTGCCCACTGTGGTTCTCGATCCAGGAGGACAGCCCCCGTTAGGTCATGACGCGCTAAAAGCGCACGCGTGGCCGAGGGAGGGGCTCTATGCGTTCCCCCGACCCCCCCTGATCCGTCAGGTGTTGGACAGGGTGAGGGAACAGCGCCTCCGGCTCGTTTTAGTCTGTTTGGCACAGGCAGACATGGTTTGCGGACCTGGTCTCCCTGGCGCAAGATCCGCCCTGGGCATTGCCGGTACGGGCCGATCTCCTATCCCAGGCGGAGGGGGAGGTGTTCCACCCCTCCCCAGGCAGGTGGAAGCTAGCGGTCTGGCTCCTGAACCGGACCAGTTGCTAGCCCAGGGCTTGCCTGATAATGTGGGATGCACTATGCAGCAAGTAAGGGCGTGGATCCAGTGAACTGCAGTGTGCGACCAGTTCTCTGTTTCCTTCAGAGCCTGCTTGACGCGGGTCAGTCCCCGCAGTCGTTTAAGGTGTACGTAGCCGCGATTCTGCTTGCCATAGGGGAATTGAAGGGAGCCCCGTGGGGGCGTACCCTTTGGTCTTGCGCCTCATGAAGGGGGCGCGTAAACTGCGCCCGCCGTCGCGGTGCGTTTTTTCCCCCAAATCGGACCTGGTTACGGTGCTGGACGGGCTAACGGGTCATCCGTTTGAGCCCTTGGACTCCGCCGATTTAAGGGTTCTGTCTTTAAAGACCGCGCTGCTGCTGGCCTTGTCGTCAGGAAAGAGAGTTGGTGACCTGATTGCCCTCTCGGTGCAGCAGGCCTGTGTGGTAATGATGGGCGCAGGGTTACGTTGCGACCTAACCCGGCTTACCAACCTAAGATTATTAATGTCAGCTTTAGGTCTATGGTCATAGACTTATCAGCATTCTGTCCCCCGCCGTTCAGTTAGAGACGGGCGAGGAGAGACGTTTGCTCATGCTGTGCCCCGTAAGGGCGCTCTCGGCCTATGTGGCCAGGACGCGTTCTTTACGCATTACAGATCAGCTGTTGGTTTGCTTTGGGCAAAGCGCCCAGGGCGGACCCCTTTCCAAGGATCGCTTATCACACTGGATAGTGGAGGCGATCGCGTTGGCATACTCTGCCGTGGGCAAGGTTCCCCAGGAGGGTATCAAGGCGCTTTCTACGCGAGTTGTTGCGACATCCTCTGCGTTGGTGCGCGGTGTGTCGGTGGAGGACATGTGTGCCGCGGCCTCATGGTCCTCTCATCACACTTTTGTCAGGTACTACAGTCTCGACGTGTCCGGTTCGCAGTTCGCGCATGCGGTGCTGTCGGTGGCAAGAAAGTAGTATCGTTGCCACCCTAATATGTCAGACGGTTAGGCATAAACGTTGCCATATGGCCGTGGTTCACCGGTGCCTTTCGGGTCGCCCTGTGGGGTGCTCCCGGCAGCAAGGTCGGTTGAATGGAGGCACTAGTGAGAGCTTGAGTTCGAAACGAAGTAAAACATTAGGGTTGTCCTACAACCCAGGTTTTACGAGTGAGAACGAGAGCTCTCACTACCCAGCCTTGCTGTGTCGATACGTCACGGGGTGCGTCGGATCTCAGCGGGCTGGAAGAAATTAGAGTGATTATTCCCTGGGCTGGCAGGACGTGACGTAGTCACGTGGATCCGTGTCAGTCCCAGGGGGTACCACGCCACCTACGGGTGGGTGGTCAGGTTTTAATGAAAAGTAATTTTGGAGCAAAATAACAGTCTTCCATAGGGCTGCGTTGCAGCGTTTAAGGCACTAGTGAGAGCTCTCGTTCTCACTCGTAAAACCTGGGTTGTAGGACAACCCTAATGTTTTAGTCTTTGTCAGTTTACAGTATTTCATACATAATAAGCCTATTTTGAGTGGAGATGAAATCTATTTTCCTAGATCTATCATATTTTATGACCCTTTTGAATCTCACCCCTGACAAACACCCCATATTACAAAAAAAAGAGGAAAGGGGCTAAAAAAAGACTAAAACTAACACTGAAACTAATAAAAACTAAACTAAAACTAAGCATTTTCAAAAAATAAACAAAAACGATCAAACCCACCTTAAAAACGAATGAAAACTAAACTGAAATTGAAAACAAAAAGTCAAAACTAATAAAAATAAAAACTAATGAAAAAATCCAAAACTATTATAACCTTGTGTGTGTGTGTGTGTGTGTGTGTGTGTGTGTGTGTGTGTGTGTGTGTGTGTGTGTGTGTGTGTGTGTGTGTGTGTGTTAAACAAAGACAACAGAAACTTGGCAGCAATCTTCAGGTGATACTCCCACCTGAAACACTTTCGGCTGCCAGCTGGCTGCCATACGAAATAACTGAATATGTTACACCATAAGGTGCACTGCTTCTGGAATGTGACAGAGCAAGCGTTAGCGACAGCCATGAATAACAACATATTGGGCCCTATTCTCCCACAGGCCTGCGGCGCAAAAACTGGCCTTACACGCAAAAAAAACGTGCCTTGCGCCTGCCTCGGGAAGATATCAACATGGCTTTAGGCCGCCAAATGCGCTTTAGGCGAAATGGGCGTGGCGCACTCCCTGAATGGGCGAGAATGGGCGTTTCGGCCTGAAATACCGGCCTAATGATATCTTCCGACGTTAATTCCGGTGTTAATTTAGCGCTTTGCGCTTTTGAAAACCAGGCCTATTCAGTGCGCCAGTTGCGCGGAGCGCTCCTCTGGCTCTCCTCTGTCACCCTTCTCTGTGTCACTCTCTCTCTCTTGCTCATTAGTCTGACAGGCACAATACGACTCTCTCTCTCTGACTCCCTCGCTCAGACAGACACAACACACGTCCCATAGAAAAAAGAAGTTGTAAGTTCACTGCCTGGCATGTGAAATCTCCCAGCATGCATTGGGCTAATCCATTTCGCTACTAAATAGCAACCAAATGAGCCGAAATAGATATAAAGTACGGCTGTGCCGATTCACTTATCTCCAGATTCGATACTATCACGATACTTGGGTGCCGATTCGATATATATTGCGATTCTTAAGTATTGCGATTCTACGATTATTGCGATTCGATATTACGATTTATTGCGATTTTTGTTTCTTTTTTCTTTTCTTTTTTCAGTTTGTTTTTTTACACTAGATTAGAACATGGGAAAAGTTGAATCATACACTTCTAGAGACTGTATATTATAGCATGAGTAGGGCTGGGCGATATAGTTAAAAAGCATATTGATATAACATCTTTCATATCAGTCTATATCGATAATTATTGATAATTTTAATTAATAAACAAAAAACATGAGAAGAAAAAGGTTGCATTTAGCCACTTTATTTTGAACCACCTTATTTTCAAGGCACACAGGTAGGTCTAATTTGTCACACACACACAGACATGAGTGCAACTGCAAGCAGTAATTTACAGACATGGTGACGTTTTACTTTGATGACAGCCTAACGTTGCCAGCCTTCTAAAAGAACGTTTGGTAACGTGTATTTCAGGGTTGTAGTGTTAACGTTAGGTGAATCAGAGGTGTGGAAAAGCCTGGGTTTTGC
>NC_139642.1:62738873-62878873 GCF_964638095.1 Poromitra crassiceps
ATGATACAAGAGAGTCTCATCGTTCTTTGGGCGTGTTCGGTGTTTACATAGTAATATCACACAATATTCTGTGGGTCTTGAGAAATCACTGAAAACGCTCTGAAAGGGCTGGCACTGGGAGCATCCGTTTTCCAGAAATGGCTGGCACTCAATCAGTTAATCACAGACTGGTAGATGTCAAAGTTTAGATGCTGTTTTGAAAACATTTCTATGTCATTGAATTATGGGTGATTTATTCAAAAGAATCACACCTGTTGTTCTGGTTTGACTGTTTAGAAAGCACCGTGAAATATATACATTTTCATCCAATTCTGTGCTACAACTTTTAGCAACTGCATTCCAACCCATTACTATTTGTATGCGTCCTATTGGAATTGACAATCCCTTTCCTTTACAATTTACAATCATGAAAACTATGGCCCCTATTCTCCCGCAGGCCTTCGGCGCTAAAACGGGCCTTACCCGCAAAAAAACGTGCCTTGCGCCTGCCTCGGGAAGATATCAACAGGGCTTTAGGCTGGTAAATGCACTTTAGGCTGAATGGGCGTGGCGCACTCCCTGAATGGGCGAGAATGGGCGTTTCGGCCTTAAATATCGGCCTAATGATATCTTCCGACCTGGCGTTAATTTAGCGCTTTGCGCTTTTGAAAACCAGGCCTATTCAGTGCGCTGGTTGCGCGGAGCGCTCCTCTGGCTCTCCTCTGTCACCCTTCTCTGTGTCACTCCCTCTCTCTCCTCAGTCTGACAGGCACAATACGACTCTCTCTCTCTGACTCCCTCGCTCAGACAGACACAACACATGTCCCATAGAAAAAAGAAGTTGTAAGTTCACTGCCTGGCTTGTGAAATCTCCCACCTTGCAATGGGCTAATCCATTTCGCTACTAAATAGCAACCAAATGAGGCGAAATAGATATAAAGGTAGATCTAAATAATGTGTAATGGTAACACAACCTGCAATTGTAGAACATTTCAATATTGGACCAAATAAAACATCGAAATGAAAACACCACCCTATGTGAAACATATATGTCATCCTGGGCCTATATATATCCCTCGTCGATTTAACATGATTTAGATAAGTGACAGCGTAACGCGCTTCTACTGTCATGTGCTATACTGTGATGTCTGCTCCAATAACTTGGCCCTACTTCACATTTAGTTTTACAATAAAAACACGTTTATGCAATGACTTTACATAATGTAGGGTATATTTATGTGCATCATCCTACCTGCAGCAGGGGAGAGAAAACGATATCTTTCTGGACAAACTTTCACTAATCTAATTAATCTCATCATATAGGGATAGGCTATATTTTTTTCTAGCTGATGCGTTTAGAACATTCTTTTCACTTTGATCTTGCTATAGTGTAGCATATTTACATGCTTGCAGTATTTAAACTGCAGTTAGATTGGTTTGAGAAGCATAATAATATGGACTAATAGCCTATATATGGAAACAGACAGACGGGATGAAGGGAGGGGGGAGGAGAGCGCTTGGCTTTGTCTGGTTTTACTGGATTTCTCCTGGAATTGGAGCTTAAAAGGCAAGCTTGTGACTCTTTACTGCACTTCACCAATGAGCTGATGGTGCATAATTTTACGCTTAAAAGGCGTGGTTATAATGGTTGAGGCCGCGTGTAGCGCCGACACCTGATCTAATCTGCGCTGTGCCAGGCCTTAAACGCAGTTTCTACGCCGATTGCAACGATAGGGCCCATTATATCAACAATCTATAAACACAATTTAAAGAGCATATAGGGCCATAGATGCTATCGACCGATTTTGTCAAGCAGTATGCTAGGAGGAGATGTTAAAGATGTTTCTTTAGATAATTAAAGAAGGGAATATGCAGGTGAACGTTGAGGGTCCTTTAGGCCAGTGGTTCTCAAATTGGGGTACTGGGACTCACAAGGGTCCTTGAGGGGGTTCCAGGGGGTCCCCAGCAAAAAAGGGCATAATTTATTGTCACTATACTTCCATTCATAAGTTACACAATGACAGAATGTCAATGTGATTTTATTGTTTTATTATCAGCCTCCGCCGCTGTTTGCATTGTTTTATTGTTTCTATTGATTTTATGGTTTCTATTGCTTTTATTGGTTTTATTATTATTATTTATTATTCTATTATGTTTTTTATTATTGGTTTATCTTTTCTGTTACTCTGTGCACTTTACTGGTCGTTTGTGCACATTAATTGCTACCTCACTTTATCGGTCGCTGCGTGTCTGTGCACTTTACTGATCGCTGTGCACTTTAATGCTACCTTGCACACTTATCGGTCACTGTGTGTCGCAAACAAGGTTCCTGACGTTTCACTTAGCCTTTTATTCTTATTCTCAACTACATGTATGTAACATGTAAACATGTCACTTGTGTTGTTCTTGTCTGTGTCTTTATCTGTATGCCTTATCTGCTGCAACTCAATTTGCCCTTTGGGACACTAATAAACTTGAACTTGAACTTGAACTTGTATGACTAATTTGGTCATGGGTTTCATACTTTATCTGTAATAAAACATCTAAAAGCATAAATCGTATCAGATGGGGGTCCCTGCGACAAAATCTTATCAAATGGGGGTCCGTGGTCTAATTTGTGTCAGTTTAGGGGTCCTTGACATGTACATGTTTGAGAACCACTAACTGTATTTTGCCTTGCAACATGAACACAGCTACAGTACGTATGATGGGGGGGAATTGCAGACATTTCCTTAATGTTAATGCACCAAAGTTGCATAAATACTGGCAAAGTGTGCCAAATCTCCAGGTCGAGTCTCAAGTCACAGAGTGTGTGTGACTTAAAGGACGGCTTTTCCGTGGGGGATATGAATTAAATCTCACGCCCCTAAGGTTTTCGAATCCGTTGAAATTTTTGAAATTGGAGCTTCACTCCCAGAGATATCAAGCATCTCTCACATATTTTTTGGGCCAGCCGACGCGTTTCGCGTCATCTGGCCCAAGTCCGCCTTGCGGAAGTCGTGCACCTATGAACTACAACTGTTGTGAGCCATGGTCCCGCCTCTAGAGGTCCTCCACGCCCCTTCAGAGGTCTGAAGAAAAACAAAAAGGCAGCCATCTTTTTCGACCACCTAGCCTGCTGTAGCTAGGTTAGCTTTCCATAGCTCCTTGCAAAGAGACGATTTTCTCGGGAACGAAAGCACGGACAGACACGTGACTGGCGGCATTGGAAAGCTGGTCAAATTTTACATCTAGTAGTAGGTGGGTTGAAGTAACGAAATCAACGCTGAGCAATGTACCCGTTTTTACACATTATTACAGAAAATAGTTACAACATCAGATGCGCGTAACTCCTACGAAAATGCCTTAAAATGCATGAAAAAAAATTTATGAAGACATCTCCCGACATATATACTTCAGTTTAAATTTGGTGCAATTTGGAGGCAATTTATTTTCGATTTATTTTCGATTTATTTCTTCTTCTCTCCATTTATTATTGTCGAAGCCTTCTTCTTCTTCTTCTTTGAGTTTTATGGCGGTTCCACCTACTGGAGTTTGATATCAGCCAAACGCCTGAGGGGTGGGCATGGAAACGAAGGCCACGCGAGCCCAGTGCATTGTGGGAAATGTAGTATTTCGAGTCCCCGCACCCGCACCCTCACCTGTGAGCTGCGCCACCAAACGTTTGGTGAGCTGCGCCACCAAAGGTCTGGGAATTTCACTGTCAGAAACTGTCTGTCCGAGCCCGGCGAGAACGGCCGGCAGCAGACACGCCTACATTTATTATTAGAATTTTATTTGGTAGCGGCAATGCCATTTATCATAGTCCTAACACAGAGCATGAAGCTGATATGCTCCAAACAAAATTTATAGCTGTTGTTTATTTTACAATTATGTTTCCTACCCGGAAGTGGTCCGCTTGCTAGTGTGAGTCATCAGCAGGCTCTGTAACGTTAGCCTCGGGAGTCTGGCTTATCGCTGGGGGAAAGACCTCTAGCCGCCGGGGCCGGATGAAACACGTCCTATTAACAGGTTATGTTTGTTTCTAAGTGATTAATATGTTTCTCCGCAAACGCGGCGATGTTTTGCGAGACACCGGTTCTGCATGAGCGTCACTGCCCCCAGAAAGCAGGCCCGCCCACAACACTCATGATTGGTTCTCCGATGCAAGGCTTCCAACAGCGCCACCTAACGTTATGCAAAGATTTAAATAGTAATATTCTCAGTCTTACAGGAGTGAAACGGATTAAGACTGAGGGCTGAGTCTATCATAGAGGGGCTTATTCTTCTACAGACCATTCTTCCCTAATGAGCGACGTAGAGATATACTACAGATTTGTTTATGTTTTGACACTTTATTTCCCTCCCTGTGTTTGGATTGAGTGCTCACATGTGGTGAGTTTGGATTATACCTCCAACCTCCCTGTGTTTCTCCCAGGCTGGACAGTTCGCACCAGACCAGACCAATGGAGCCACGATGGACAGATGCACTGAAGACTGTGTTTGCCTTCATCATCATCTTCACCTCTGGTAAGACAACCAAACTGGAAAAAAATCTCCATCTTCACTTTAGATGAATACATTTATTGAATTATTACCCCCCCCCCCCCCCCCCCCAATTAATTAATGTTATATTTAAATGTTTTGCTTTCTACTGAATAGTCATTGTGCTCTTATCTAATTGTTTAATTCTCTACTGTGTATTTCTTGCATCTATCAGTGTAGGAAATTATGACTTTGGTCAATTCTGTGGGCTGTTTTTACTCCACTTCAGCGACTACTAGTGGTTTTGATTTTTGTGCTGGTGATCACACTAAGTTCTCCTTTTTACAGGCCTATTGATCATGCACTTAGTGTCACCCAAACCATTCATGACTCACTCCTTCATCTAATAAACAAGCTACTTTTTGGAGAAACACCATGTCCAGTAACCAGCTTTTAACTTTTTCTCATGGGGCCTACCTTGTCTCCTTAGTAGATCTGGGGATTTGATTATCCTGATTTTTAATATATATATTTTTTCTAAATAAATCACATTTCAAAATTTATTATTTTTGTCCTATTCAATTCCTTACTAAACAAAGAAAAGACACAATTCTTGTGTCAAACTGACTAGAGGTGGCGATCATAACAGAAGCGTCATGCCCATTGTAACTGAGGGGGCAATTGCCCCCTCAGATTTTTGAGAGGTAAAAAAAAAAAAAAAATTATTTTCTTCAAATAAACATAGGCTATAATATTATAGGCTGTGTATGGTAGTTGAAACATAGTTTCAAGTTTACGTTTATGTATGTTTGTAGTTAAAACAGAAACATAAATACTGTATAGGCTACATACAGTACAACACAAAAGGCTGTTATTTACCCTTTGTCGCCACCTGGTGAGTAAATATATATAACTAAAACCATTAGAATTGACAACCGGTCCGCAACTTTTTTTCCCATGTATCTACCAGTCCTTGGCACAAAAAAGGTTGGGAACCCCTGCTCTAGAGGAAAGATTTCTACCTTCTGAAAAGGCAATACCAGCCAAAATAAACATTGTGTTACATTGCTTTGAAACATGTGGTCTCCCTTTTTTGTCAAGTCCATTGAGCCTGGGCAGTGGCAATGTACTTAGTCTGGTGATTATGGATCTTTCCAGGAGGCTGAGCAGTTTGGAAAATAGCCTTATGGTTACACCTGCTCAGTCTGTTAATTTAAAATTAGATATTCCTCTAAATCTGGCTTCCAACCCCCCAAAAAAAAATTCATATTCAAATTTTTTGACGCCCTTCGGGCGGCGCCAGAGTTCGCCCCCTCAGATTGTTGGCTTGCATGACGCCCCTGGATCATAAGCGCCTGCTATTACAGCGTGAGACATATTATATTCACACTCTTACTGTAACACCATGTCGCCAGCAGGCTTAAATGAAGAGTTTGATGTCAAACCTTTCCTGTAGGCTATTCTTCTGTATACTCATTGTTGATATCTTTCCAAGCTCAGGTTCTCCTCATTACCATATATAAGAAATACTGAACATGTGTAGTGTGTAGGCTATGATATACACATGACATGCTGAATGTATGATGTTTTAAAGAGCTAGGCCTACATTAGACACATTGTCACTGCTGAGCCTTGCCCGTATGACACTGTTTGTTTTCTCTGTTCATTGTTATACAGGCCTGTAGGCCTAATGTTTTTTTCTAGGACAACCAACTTTGTTTGATTGTCTACGCTGGTCAAAAGGGCCCCCTAGTGTGCATTCTGTGTATCTTTTAATCAATCGGGACACACCCATTTCCCCAGGTATTTATACCACTCCCCCACACCTGTTTTGTATTGCACCTTGATGAAGGACGTGACGTCCGAAACGTTGTGCTTTTAATAAATCCACTTCGGGAGCATTATGCAGTGTGCGGACCTCTATCTTTTCTCTAAACTGACTAGTTTCCATGTAGCAGTTAGTGTGGACCTTACACCCTAACTTAGGAAATAACTTACGTTCAGCTGGTGCAACAGGCTGCTGGTTAGCTAGCGCCGTTTTGGAACTGTGACTGTTCAAAACCCAGTAGGCTACTTCCCAATGTTTCCTTTATAATATAGAGCTTATAGGACTTGATGGTACAATCCGTTGAATAATCAGCACTGCTTCTTGCTTGGTGTTTTGGGTGGGAGAGAGGTAAAAACTTCATTGGGGTCATCAGATGGGCACCCTCCATCCTCAGTGTTTCGCTGATTTAGGCCCACGGCACCTCCAGAGGGCTCAACGGTGACACCTGGCGTCCCAGGTGTGCCCATCTCTGTTTTTACCCTCAACGGTCATCTCGCAGCCCAGCTGGAGTCCTTCCTCTTGAGCCACAGCCAGTTGCTGCTTCGCTCCGCAGCCTCTGAGAGTGACTTCACTGCTTGTCGGAACTAAGGCCTGTCCTTTGACCCCCATTCTCCTCAGGAGCCTGGTTGTGGTCTTGGCAACAAACCCTCTGCATCCAACTTCTACAGGGAACACCTTCGTACGGCAGTTGCGTTGTTCTGCCTGGGCTGCTATTTCCGCGTACTTCAGGCTTTTCCGCTCGTACGCCTCTTCGGTAGCAGCTTCCCATGGTATGGTTAGTTCCAGGATGTACAGGAGTTTCTTAGAAGTTGACCACAGGATGAGGTCTGGCCTGAGAGTAGTTGTTAATATCTCTGCTGGAAAGACAAGTTTGTGGTCAAGGTCGACCCGCATTTCCCAGTCACGGGCCGGGTCAAGGAGGGTCATGTTAGCTTTTGGCAATGTTTTGACCGGACATTCACCTGCTCTCAGAAAAGGAGTGGTGCTTTGGAGTCCATGCATCAGATGAGGGAGGGCATTGGTGGTGGTTCTCCTTTCTTCTAGAGTGATCGCCAGCTGCCGCAAGACCTGGTTGTGCCTCCAGGTGTAGCGGCCTTGGGACAGTCTGATTTTGCACCCGGTAAGGATGTGCCTCAATGTTGCAGGTGTCTGGCAGAGGGCACATGTGGGATCTTCTCCTAGCCACTGGTGTAGGTTTTTGGGAGGTGGAAGAACATCATAGGTGGCTCTGATGATGAAGCTGAGTCTGCTTCCTTCCATTTCCCAAAAATCCCTCCAGGTGAGCTTGCGATGTTCCAGGTTTTCCCAGCTGGTCCACTGTCCCTGTTTGGACTGTGAAACTGCCTTTGTGCATCTTTCTGCCTCCTCTTGGCGCCAAACCTCCTCGACAACCAGTTTTCTTCTCTGGGTGGATGAATCCTTGTTGGTCGACTTGTCCCAAATCCAAACCCTGCTCTTCCCTGTTGAATGTGTCCTACTATGTCTCCATGCCTGAGAGCTGTACAGCCTCTGATGGAGTCCATTTCCTCCCAGTTGCCAGGTTGGGGGCAGCTGCTCGTATTGCTGCATCATGAGACTCAGACAGAGTCATGTCCAGCCTCACTTTGGTGCACTTGTATTCTTCAGTGAGGCTGGAGACGGGCAGTTCCAGAGCACCGCGTCCATACAAGCCGACACTACTGATCTGATTTTTTAACCAAAGGACAAAGCCACAACAATTATATAATTGTGCACTGTGCGTCTAGCTTCCCAGATGCGTAGGTCAAGTTTTACACAGGATTACACACAGTTATACAGGTCTGAAAGAAATGTATGGACACACATACACACATCTGCCAACATTAGGCTGTGAAAAAGAGGACTCCTTTGAGAATGGTTGGTACAAATTGATTCCTTAGGTCTTCTAGTTTCATATGATACCAGAAACTTCACTCTGGCTTTAAAACTGAGCCTGCTGAAGCCTCTGAAAGTAAATGTTCCAAATTGTGATATTTCCAAAAGATCGCTATATTTCTGAAAATCGGACCAATCCAGCTACTCCTAATGGTTACTGCGTATGTAAAAACTATTTTCAGTAAAAAAGAAAAAAAAATTGGGGTGGCAGCTGCCACCCCAGTAGATCCGCCCCTGGCACCGCGGGAGTCCAAGCCATTTCTTAATATAGGAATTGACTGTCCTCTCCAGTTTCTCCACTTTGGTGATCGGAACCTTGTAGACCGTTAGGGGCCACATCAGACGGGGGAGCAGTCCAAACTGCAGGCACCACAGTTTCAGCTTGCCAGGAAGCGGGGTCTTGTCTATGGTGGTAAGGCCTTTGATGGTTACCTCCCTCAGTTGATTACTCTGGTCTGAGTCTTTGAGGCTGTCGTTATACCAGCGTCCCAAACTCTTGACCGGCTGCTCTGACACCATTGGAATGGGTGTTTCGCCAATGTGGAATCTCTGGTCTACGAGTTTTCCTCTGATGATGGATATGCTCCTGGATTTGCTGGGTTTAAACTTCATATGAGCCCATGTTATGTTCTCGTGAAGCTTTCCCAGCAACCGCTTGGTGCATGGGATGGTGGAGGTCAGGGTGTGGTCAGATCGTCCATGTAGGCACGAATAGGTGGTAATCGCTGTCCATCCTTCAGACGTTCTCCTCCTACAACCCACTTGGAAGCCCGGATGATTACTTCCATCGCCATGGTGAAGGCTAATGGGGAGATGGTGCGCCCTGCCATTATACCCACTTCCAGTAATTGCCAAGATGTTGTGTACTCTGTCGTTGTTATGCAGAATTGCAAATCTTGGAAGTAGTTTCTGACCAGGTCCGTGATGTTCTTTGGCACATGAAAGAAGTCGAAGGCTGACCAGATGAGAGAATGGGGGACAGATCCAAAAGCGTTGGCTAGGTCCAGGAATAAGACATGCAGGTCTCTTCCTTCCCGTTTTGCAGACTGGATTTGGTGCCATATGACGCTTGTGTGTTCTAAGCATCCTGAGAAGCCTGGTAACCCAGCCTTCTGCACCGTCGTGTCAGGCCGTTCTGTTTCAGGTAGGTTGTCATTCTTTGAGCAACAATGCTAAAGAAGAGTTTCCGGTCCACATTCAGGAGATTGATCTGCTTGACGTTAGAGGCATGCTTTTCCTTGGGTATCATCACACCCCCTGCTCTCCGCCAAGCTTTTGGGATGATTTGCTTTGTCCACAACACCTTCATCTGCTTCCAGAGAAACCGCAAGACCTCGGGAGCATTTTTGTACAGCCGGTATGGAACTCCGTTTGGTCCAGGAGCTGAAGCTGCCCTTGCCTTCTTAATTGCCTTCTCAACCTCACTCCACCGCGGGGACTCATCCAACAGATGTTCTGGCTGAGGTATTGGTGGCATGTCTGAGGGTATCTCCCTTTGTTCAAATCTCTGGGTGTCTGTGTATGTTCCTTTCAGGTGGTCCTCCAGCTCCCTCTTTGGCTCCTTCTCCTTTGTAAACAGACCTTTGACAAACCTGAAGGGATCTTTGTAGAAGGAAGTTCTTGCCTTCTCCTTCCTCTTGCGTTGAGTTGTGACTGAGGTTTTCAGCTCTCCACAAGCTTGCCAGGCAGCCCTTAAGATCTGCATGCAGGAGGTCGAAGGCTGTTCTCTCCTCCACTGTGGCTTTCTTCCATTGCTTCCTCAGTTGTCGTCTTAATAATACTTAGCTTAGTAGTTGAATAGCCTACTTGGTAGTTTATTTATATGTGAGCATATAGTTTATGAGATTGTGCTATACAGGTATCTTGCCAATTAAGCAATATCACATGAGAGGGAGTGCTGTCGTTGGCTAATATCGTCACGACTGTGATTCGGTATAATCATAGTCATGACGATATTAGACAACAACAGCAAGTGTGATATTGCTTTTATACAACAGTTGTACAGCATAAATAAAGCTATTCATCAAGAAATAATAGCATTTCTGTCAAGTAATTTGCAAAACAAATGATTTCTATCTATTATTCGCCTCCGCCAACAAAAACAGTTCCCACAGGATTGCACTAGTGTTACCAAGCAAGCAGAAACAGTAATATTTCCAACCAGTGAGAGGCAGCAATGTGCCGCGAGGCATCTAGTCTGCCGCAAAGCTATTAGAAGGATCAGAAGAAGCTCGCCCGATAGCTCGCTAAGAGATTAGCATTAGTATTTCAGCAAACTATCAGAAACAGTGTTATCTTTATGATGTTTTAATAATGTTAGTAGACACGCAACTCTATAGATCCCCATTGTAAGGTTAGTTTATCAAAGTAACGCATATTTTGAAAACGGTTTTACTTTGTGGAGTAAATCAGCAGCGAACAGGCTGGAGGAGGCTCACACCATGGATGTATACAGTCAATGATTTAGAGCAGCTGTGAAGCGGAGTGATCTACACACAGTGAAGTGCCAGTGCTGTTATCGTGAAATATCAGCACTGCTAGGTTCCCTCTTGTCCAATCAAATTGCTCGGCCGGAACTAACTGTTGTATAATCAATATTACATGTCTATGGTCTATCGATCTATGTGCGATCAATAAGAGAGGCCGACTTGGTTCTTTGCCTTGGGACACACCCACTAAGCCAGACTTGCATGACATGATTATGCTCAAAGATACTCATCCTGATTTCCAGACGCAGTTTCTTAAAGGAAACTTTGCTGTGAAGAAGACGACACACAGACTCTCTGCTATTGATGACAAGGCCCACAAGCAGAACAATGCCTCTGTGAAAGGTGACAGTGGTGCTGTTGGCCTGACAGAGAACCCTGCAGCTCTGGATGTTGTCTGCTCCAAAGATGGCACATGTGGTTTGAGAGTTTGAGGCCTCCACTGAGAAGAGAAAGGAGATTGACACCCAGCACCAGCACAAATTATTACCTGAGCCTAATGTAACGAATTTATAAATAATAGCAATAATGAACTATGAATCATGCAGAGATGAAAATTATGATTTTTATTTATGCTTTCCTTTAGGAAAGTGTATTTTTGACTGGAGAACCACTTACTTTTTCATATACAAAAGTAAGAAAACTGTCTCTGCATAATTCTTTTAATTCATACAAGCTATTGTTAAGGCCCCATTCAGCAAGTTTTCCAAGTTTTGCTATTGGAGAAACTGCGCCCTCTGGGTGCAATAGTATCGATAACGATATCGCCGTTCAAAGTCAACAAAACACGGCGCCAGAAAGCTCTATGTACATGTTGTGACATCGGGTACTCACCACGTGATGAAATAATAATCCATAGTTCCGTGAAACATAATTTTCGTAGCAAATCCGAATCGAGTTACTTCCTTGTTTTCATGAAGACAGTGCTTCCGCTGTACAGTGCATGCGCGCATCCTTTTTTTTTTTTGTATTATTGCCACGGGACGTGGCAGACAACCTGCTTAGTCCCAGGGCTGGCCAATGCAGGGTGGTGTGGGATAAATAAAGGCGAGAGTCTCCCTATCTCATCCCGCTAAAAAAGGGAATCGCCTCTTGTAATGGCGATTATAAGATGATAATAAAAAAAAAAAGATTTACTTCACCTATCAAAAATAAAGCAACAAAAGGTATCTAATCTCACTATATTTAGTTCGATGAGCTCCAGACTATTGCTTGCTGCCGTTTGTCGAGTCAATACTGTTGGAATGGAGCTTGGTTGTCCGCATGCCTGTGCTCGGGAAGCGGTCTCATGGTCTTGGGACCCATGGTCTTTGTCCCTAGGATCAAATCAAATCACGGGAAGGCTGCATTTACCCACTATGCTTCTGCTAGCTGGAACAAATTGCCTGAAGACCTCAGATCTGCCCCAACCTTACTTACTTTTAAAAATAGACTAAAGACTTTTATGTTTACCGTCGCTTTTAACTGCTGACAGCTACTATGCAAACCCAATGAGTCCTCTATAAGTTTTAGCTCTTTCTGCAACTGCTGCGCCTGTTGCTTATTGCACTTTTTATACTCTTTTTTTTTTTAGTTTTGTTGTGATGCTTTTAAATGTCCATTTTATTTCTTCTTTTCGTTTATTTTCCTGTGTGCTTAATGAAGTTGTTTAATGCACTTTTTATACTCTTTTTTTAAAGTTTTGTTGTGATGCTTTTAAATATCCATTTTACTCTCTTATTTTCTTTTATTTTCCTGTCAACCATTTTATGTGAAGCACTTTGAATTGCCTCTGTGTATGAAATGTGCTATACAAATAAACTTGACTTGACTTGACTTGACCTGACATGGCTTTCCTCCGTCAGGGCCAAGGGATCCAAAAATCATATCAGTGGGTTGGCTATCAAGCCCAAAAGCTTCTCAAATCAGACGCTTAATGTCCATCAGTGTTCTGTTGCTCTGCTGTCAAGTGACTGACTGCATACAAAATTGGCCAGACTATCACGCCTCTTGACTGGGTGGTAGTCATATCATCACCTCCAAAAGCATGGCGTCTTTTGAGGCCTAAAAGTAGGGACTACATCCTGTGAGTCTAAAAGGGGCTCTGCACATTCTAAAAGTCCTTGTTGTTGCCCCCAAAGTTCTTTTTCGTCTGCAAGTTCTGCCAGAAGAGAGGAGCCAGCTCCGTTTTACTTCCTCCATAGGGGGGAGGAGCAGAGAACGCCCTCTTTATGCAACATGAGATAAGGGTTTAGTTTAGTTATAGAACTCAGCTAAAGTATGTAATTATTTTACAAACTTATTTATATTTCATACTTGATTTGAAAAGACAAAATATAGGTGGCAGGGAGGTATATAGGCAGATAACTAGATAGATTGATAGATACAGACATTGGTCTTGTTACACAGGATTCGGACCCTGGATGGCCAAGACAGATTTATGACTGTTTATCCAGGGACCAGCAGGCGAGAAAAACATCTACCTCTTTCCCTTAAAACCTATGACATGCTTAAACATCCCATCAAATGACCTCACGGTCATGGCACCTTCATAATCATATTCCAGACGATATTTAGATTAGTATGACATCAAACATGAACTGGGTATCTTTATATTTAACACCTTAACTGCCAACGACGAGTGTAGTCGTCAAACACAATCCAGCTGTTCACTGCCAGCGACGACTTGACTCGTCAAAAAAATGATTTTTTTTTTTTGACCGTGGGATGTGCATCTAACCCTTTTACATCTCTTATATAATTATTGGAGCCACCGAACGTTTACAACCCATTCCACCGACCCACTAAGTGGCAACAGTGCTCTCCTGGCTAGAGGAAGGCAAGCATTTTTTTAACTTGTCACGCCATTCTCACCCCAGCCATTCTCATGAAAATGGATGGGGGAAAACGCTCTCGTTTTCGCGCTGATTGCTGGCGATGCGGGATTGCAAATTTACATAATACATTACAGGTGGAACACACTTTGAAACACGCAGCATAAATATGACCAGAATCGCAAAAGCTTCTCTCAACCAAAACTCCAAGAAGCGAGCGAGTCCATGCCGACTTCCTCAAACAGCGGCCGTGCAGACAGGCACAGGACAGCAGCAAAAGCACTGAGACTGTGACGGCCGCTGCAGCCAAGAAGAACGCCCACGGAGGGAGGAGTTGAAGCAACTCTCCCTCTCGCTCTCTCCCTCTCTCTCTCTCTCTCTCTCTCTCTCGCTCTCTCTCTCTCCCTCCCTCCCTCTCTCTCTCTCTCTCTCTCTCTCTCCCTCTCCCCCTCTCACTAGGATTAAACCTAGTGCGTCTCCCTCCCGAGAGGGAGGGAGAGAGAGAGAGAGGGAGGGAGAGCGAGAGGGAGGGAGAGAGAGAGAGAGAGAGAGAGAGAGGGAGGGAGAGCGAGAGGAAGGGAGAGAGAGAGAGAGAGAGAGCGAGAGAGGGAGAGAGAGAGAGAGAGAGCCAAAAATGAATGGTTAAAGTGACATTTCTATCGAATTTCACAAAAAGCCGTTTATCTCTGAATATTTTTTCTGACGCTAAAACCATGCTGTATTCAACTGCTAATGCTTACATAACTACTAACTCTACAAATTAACTCTTTTAGACAGAGAAAGTACACATTCTATTAGTACTTTTGAGATATTGTATGTTCACAAACTCCAAGCAGAAAATAATCCTCGGCTCTTGTAAAATGAGCCACAATCCTCAAAAAACGGCTTGGCAGAAGCTACCTACAGCAAGAAAAAAACGGCTGGCAGTCAATGTGTTAAGGAATAAACCAAAATATTTCTGGAACAATACATCTTTACCAAATCTTGTATACCTGTACGTAACAAAAACATATCTAATGAAACCACGGGTTAATCAAATCACTTATCTTGGGAACTCAAAGGAATTACTAGATTCAGTAATATGGGACAGGCTGTTTACTGATTGTACTTATTATTATCTTATTATAAGATAAATGACTCAGTATTTCACACACACACAACACTCATATCTTGACAAAATATAAAGTCAATTTGGTTAGGGCTGTGGTACACTTCTTATGAGACGACACAGGTTAGAGCAATCCTGTCTCCCGCGTCAATTAGTTTTATGACCTCTGGTTGAAAGCACATAGCATTGCATTCCTTGGTTCCTTTACAAGAGCAACTTAAATGCGTGTCATCCCTATGAAATACATACTGTTAACTATTATGGAAACTGTCTGAGCAGTTTGATACCAAACATGAAGTCCTAGATATGCATACATTGCAAGATGTTTCATATCAACATTCTGAGCATGTGTCTTTAAAAAAAATGGTTTTCCACAGAAAAAGGTCAGTGTCTGTGTGACCTGTTGGATAACTCTCTCTCCTGTCTGATGGGTAATAACAAACGGTCTGGTTCACCGGAGTCACCTTAAGTCCATTTTGATAAGTTGGGCTGTTTTCCCCCTCCCTTGGTGTCATTCATCAAAGGTAGGTGAGGGCATTAGCCCCACATGACCGGGCTCCCCAGTCAAAGGTCAGCTGAGTGACCTCTCTACAAGGTCCAGGACTCCGGTGTTCGGTGTTTGGCAAACCAGTTGAAACCGGTCTGGAGGGGGTTGTTCTCCCCCCAAGATGCAGGGCACATCCAGAGGTCAGTTCCTGTGACCTCTGGAGAGGAGAGATCTGTACATTAAATACTCAATATTTAATACACGTTACCAGATGATTTTCACTACACTAATTATCGCTCGTTAATGACAAATCAGCCCAACTCTTGTGATTCACGTCGCAGTGTTTGATTTGACAGGTGATAGTCGGCACTTTGTGGATACAGAGCAAGATGAATGACGGATACGAGAGGTCTGTTCAGATGCACATTCTGGTTCACTGCTGCTGTGGCACTTGTTTGTCTCTCTCACGCGCACGCATGCACGCGCACACACACACACACACACACACACTGTTACCATAATGCCAAATACACCGGCCCCGACCATAGACTGTTGCGTTTAATGACACTGTCTCTATGTGTGCACGAGTCTGTGTGTTAAAGCCACTGTTTGTATCAGTATTGCATTCACCTCTGTTATTGAGAATGAACACAGACTTCCAATTATCTCCGAAAACCTACCGGAAAGCTAAACTTAATTCAACCTGTTATCACTGTAAACCTCCACTTGTCTCCCCTCTCCAGCTTCAAGTGAAAACGACATGGACTTTACGTTTTGTGGCATCTGGCACCATGGCAACGACTCCCTGAAGTTGAACTACAACCTTTCCACAGGCTGCGACCAGATGTTGATCTCGGCCAATGAGAGCTCTCTCTCTGTGGAGGGGCGGATCACGGCCCGCTGTGTCCAATCCAACGTGATCCAACTGAACCGTGTTTCAGAGGGACACAGTCACTTCTGTCTGTACTGGGAGCCATTGGTGGATCAGTTGTGGGTGCAGGTAAATAATTATTAATTTACTTAATTATTTATTTATTGGCTCTGCAGTGCACAAGTGACATCACTGATGACATCATCACAATTGCTCACATGGATAGAAAATGGTATCACATGAGAACATTGAGGAGGGGGCGGACCCCCGAGTCTGTAATCTTCTGTGAGAGGCAGCAAGAGTAAATGGTGAGAGGGAACAGCGTGAACGAGAGAAGGAGGGGCTCCTCCTCTGGTTCCCCTTCAAAACTTCTTGCAATGCAGTGGAGAGCAGAGCAGTGGAGAGGGGGCAGCATGAAAGGAGCAGAAGATAGTAGAACATGTACTGTATTTGGAAGCTGAATAAGCAGCGTCAATATGAATGTGTCATCAAGTCTGTCATGAATAAAATCAAGGGGAAATAATCAGTAGATTTCAACATACTTATTTAAGTACCTTTTGTAATAGATTTTTATGTAGCTTTAATGGTAATGAGTAAAATCAATGAGAAGAAAATAGACAACCATTGAGCTCTTGATTTAAAAAGAAACTAGAAATGAGTGCACAAATCATTTCTAGGGTGGAGTCTCTGCAGACGATACGCCATGGGCAGAGTTTTTTGGGGTGCCAAAATTCGGCACTGCATTCTCTCGGGTCCCCGGTAGCCCAACCCCCAAGTTTGAAGTTGACAAAGGCCCTTGAGATACGTGAAAGCCATGTTCTGATTGGTTGAATAACACAAAATTCGACACTGTACTTTCTTGGGTCCGCAACAGCACACCCGCAACATTTGAAGTCGATCGGATGAACGGTTCTTGAGGTGAACCATTTTTTGAGTTGCGTGTGTCTGAAATTGGGCAGTGCACTCCATCAGGTTGAAGGCAATCGGAGCAGTGGTGTGCGAGTTGTGTCTCCGGTATCCACGGAGAATCGCACCAGGAGCCTTAACAAGCGTTAATGACCCATACCAGCTGGTGGGGGCAGAGTTTCTGCAAGCAGACGAATGGGGATTCCTCAGTGCAGAAAACATAGAGGTTAGGCTACTTATATTATCGAGATTATAATGATACAATGTGAGTTGAAAATCGACAAAGCATTCCTTTAACCACTCAGATACATGGACCATGGATGGAGTGTTGTGTTGAGTGTTGTGCTGCTTGTTTGTTTTTAACATGTGCAGAAAGGACTGTGTCATCAGCATACATGTGTAAATTAACAGATGGGCAGACTAATGGCAATTCATTAATACAGGCTAAATAAAAGACCAATGTCACAGTTAAGGTATGATGATTAAGTACTGCCAAGACACACACTTTTGCTTTGGCGTCAGTGGAGAAATAAAAAATATATCGTTTTGACAGGAGTATCTCATGGTTCACGCCACGGTATCAAAAGCCTTCTTTAAATCCAAAAAGACTCCACCTATTACACCACCTCCATCAAGTTTGACTTTGGCTCTTGGAGTGGTTGGTGCCAAAATCAAACTGCATTGGATGCAGAGGGTTAGGTTAGGTGATCAGTCAGTTGCTGCACATAACTTCTAAGCTAGCTCAATATGAGGATGACTACAGTATGATAACCATGAAAGTGAAATGTACTAATTTGTTACACTACATGATAATAGATATTTATAATGTTATTATGGAATAGATGGAATAGAAACTTGCATGTACGGTGAGAACAGTGAACACGATAAGGTATCTTATGGAAGGGATAATAGTTGTATCTGTTTTGTTGTTTTCTGATGCTGTGGTGTAGGTTGGAGAACAGAAGCACACCCTATGCCACCCCGCAGGCCTGCAGGACTCCTGCTGTACCGACCTGTCCAATATACCCAAGCCGTCCCAAGGAGCCTACGGCATCATCGATGGCTCCGTCAAGGGCGATATACTAAGTCACAAATGTCACATGGCCTACGGTTTTTATGGAGAACCAACCAACTGCAGTAAGGAAGAATGGATGGAAGTTATCTGTGGATTGAATTTATTTGATTTATTTTTCCTTTTTCAAGTGGTCGCTATCGCTATCGTTTACACAGCCATTTGTGCACCTCTTATGCAGCGGCGTGCCGTCCATTAGGCGAACTAGGCAAATGTTAGGGGCGCTTGAGCCGCCAGAGAGGGGTTTTTTTTTTTTTTTTTTTTACAAATACTTTTTTTTTTTTTTTTTACTTTTTCATGATAATAGGCCTACTATTATTTTGCAATAGTAGACAAAAAATAAGCACAACAACGTCTTAAGTCTTTAAATAATAGTGAAATCATTTTTCTAATTCTGGCTTTCTGGCTGCCTGGGCTGCAGCCAGGCCCGTAGCTACCATTGAGGACACCGAGGTCATTACCTCGGTACCCCACCCCCCAAAAAAAAGGAAAAATAGCCCCGGCCCCCAGATCTATTCATCTGTCATTGATGTTTTAATGTGACAGTTTTGATCAGAAATGCAACAAGTTGCTTCCTCTCTGTGTGCTATTCACCTTATTCTTTGCCCACACATGGACGCTTCCGCATTACGTCATTTCGTAATAGTATTTCCGTTTTGACTTGCCAAAAACCCCGCAGGCAAAATGGCCGCGCACACTCCCCTCCTAAAGTGGCAAAATTACTCCCCCATAAACTAACATATCTTGGCTAATACGTATGTAACATACAAAATAAAACAACCCGTAATATCTTAATTTTATGTAGAATGCAGAGGACATGTAACTGTTTAGTTCAACTTGCATTCCAGGAATATTGTGCTCTAAAGATGACGTTAGTGGAGTCGAGGCTGTTTCGTCCTAAAACCCACATAGGTTGCGCCAGCGTAACCTATGTGCGATTCGAAAAATAACGCATCCGAGATAGAAACGTTATGAATATAGCCACGTTATAAACAACAAACTAGCGCTGGTGATCCGTATGGAAACAGTGTTACTCGAAATGGTTAAAAGTTATATCAATTTGGTCATTCAGTGGCATTTTACTGCCATATAACATAACTAACTAGCGGCTAATATTAGCCACAGAAGGCAACTAGCGCTGAACCGGAAGAACAAATACGTTTGCGTTGAACGTGGAAGAGAGAAAAAGTGGGCGTGGTGAATAAGGTGAATAGAAGGAAGAAAGATAACTCACAACATTCAGATTTTGCATTGAGGCTAGATTGGGGCTAGACTTTGGGGACAGTTCTATTGAAGTGAATGGGTAAGTAACTACCCTGTAAGTGATGTTTGTGTAGATGGGCCATTGTATTTAATTGAGCAGTATTCTGCCATGTGACCTGTATGCAGAATATAAATTATATTATATGGGGAGACATTTATTTTTTGTATCATTTTAAAGCAACAGCACAGTTAAAGAGGATATTAATCTAACATGATGTCTGTAGTTCTTTATAGATCTAGCCTCTTAATTTTGCTCTCAAAGTGCACCAGATTGAAGTATTTTACTTTAAAATGGACAAAATCTTCTATGGGCCCCCCGCGCCGCGTTAAAACGACCTCGGTACTTCTCAAACCCTGGCTACGGGCCTGGCTGCAGCACTTTCACCATGGTCGCTAATCCATACCACCCCACCCCCTGCGCGGCCGCGCCCCCCTTCTACCTGCTCAGAGCTTTTCCCAGAGTGGGGGAAGGGCGATTCTGAGCCTGCACTGCAGGCAGCAGTTTTAGCGGTGACATGACGTCAGTTTGTGTGACTGTATAAGTATTTGTGGTGGAATTAGCTGCAATATAATTTTTATTATATTTTCTTTGGGGGGGGGGGGGGGGGGGCACCAGCAAAAATCTTGCCTAGGGCACCAACTTGGTCAGGCACGCCACTGCTCTTATGCTATCTTCCCTGCAGACACAGGTGTAGGCATGGTCCAGGCATGTCCATGCTAAATACTGGCCTTTGCGCGCCTCTTAGCCTATCATCTGCCTCCCACAAGTGTCATTTTGCGCTCTGGTGAAGATACCATCGCCATGTTCCGAGCGTAAACACAGGTTTGGGCTTTGCCCGTGCAAAAATAGGAGTTCCAGCGCAATGTGTTAGAAAAAATGTCCTTTCAATTTTAACGCCACCTAATAGCAGGTCTTAGCGCTAAAAACACTACTGCGCTTGAGTGCACACAGTATTCTCCGCACAGTGCAGGAAATCCTCGCTTGGATACATTACGCATGTCATGGTCCCTCTCTCTCCAAAACCTCGCGCGCGCACAGCTGTTTTAGGACTGGGGTGATGTGGTGCCAAGATTTGGTGTGAGTGAGAAGTCGGGCAGCTGCGTTCTGTACCAGTTGAAGTCTATTGATGAGGGTGGTGTTGATGCCATAGAGAAGTGAGTTGCAGTAATCGAGACAGGAGGAGATGAAGGCGTGGATGAGAGTTTCAGGGCGACTGGATCTTGGCATTATTGCGGAGGTGGTAGGATGAAGATTTGACAATTTGAGGGATGTGGGGCTCAAGGGAAAGGGTGGGGTCAAGGCTCACACCGAGGTTGTGTGCCTGGGAAGATGGGGAGACAGGGGTGGCGTCAATCGTGAGTGTGGGGTTTGTTGAGTTTGCTGAGGGTGGTTTTGGAGCCGATGAGTAGTTCAGTTTTATCACTGTTGACACTGTTGTGTTGCATCCAGGCTTTTATTGTAGACAGGCAGGAGTTGATATGGGAGAGGGGTGGGTTGTGATATGGGAGAGGGGTGGGTTGTGATATGGGAGAGGGGTGGGCAGGGCTGGACTGGGACCAAAAAAGCTACCTGCCATGTGGCTCAGACAGGCCCACAATTTCGAATCGGCCCAATCTTTCGAGCTCGCGCTCACTTGGGTTGGGGATTTACTTATAAAGCCACATGTTATGACTCGGTCTAGGGGTTTTAGGTGTAATGATGTTGCAGCATTGAATAAATGTGCCCAGTGAGAACTCAACGTTTACTTATTAAATAGACATAAGTACAGTACTAAACATAACAACACTGATTTTTCTTTAACGCAAATACAAGTGTATTGATTGTTGTCATGTTGGCGTCCCTACCACTAGGAATCAGTATTGTTATAGGTGAAACTATAAAACTAAACTTAAAGGGGGACTAACCCCCCAGATATGTATCAGAACAGTGATTTGAAAATACCTATGGAAAAAACCAAGAAATGACATATACTCTTGTCTATACTAAACTCTTTGGCTGTGTTCAGCCCAGGTTTTTTTTCGGAAATCGACGCCATTACAGTTTGCCCACCGCCTCAAAAATAATTTATTTGAGAGCTGCAATATCTTTATAAATATCAACAACTAGCCAACGCTGGTGGCCTGTATGGAAACAGCGTTGCTGAAAATGGTTGAAAGTTATATCAATTTGGCCATTCAGTGGCGAACTAGAAATTTAATTATTTTTCTCCCATATGTGTGTGCGTGGCTTGTCTAAACTTACGTTAAAAGAGACTAGTGACGCGACGCAAGGCTCGTTACCGCAGCACACAGCACGGACAAACGCCCCGCTCTCAGTTTATGTAATCACAAAGTGAGATTTCTCCACGTCATTCCCTTGTCCAATTTGCCATAAATCGCGCCATCAAATCCGTTTTTAATTTTCGTTTCTCCCTTTTCCATGATTCTTTGCAAAAGTTTTCCTCTCGGCTGCGTTCTCGGCTGCGTTCTCCCCCGCTTCCCTCCTGCCAGACCCCGGCTGGCGAAACAGCCTCCTGCATGCATGGGGCGCTCTGTAACCTCATGGCGCAACAAACAAACACAGACAGAAATAGCTGGTGTGCGATTTTTCTGCTCAATACAGTCTGAGATTGGGTACAGGATTGAGGGAATCCTGCATCTGTTTGCGAAGGTGCGACTGGACAGGACGCTTTTCACAGACAGGGGCACAGCATCAGTAGCTGAGTAGCCTGCTATAGTCAGAGCGAGGCGAGTGTCTCTCAGGGCACAGCTGCAGAGCTCTCCTCATCCTCCTCCGCCCATTCAGTCTGTCCAAACTCAATACCGATATAATCTCAGTATGAGATGCAGGGAAATATATTATATTAGCCGATGTGTTTAGAGCAGCGTTGTCACGTCGTAGTATAGCGTTATATTTTACATGTGCGCTAAACTGCGACGAGATTTGTTTGCGGAAATGTCAGACTGTTCCCATGCAAAAGCCCCCGCCACTCATGACTGAGAGGGTTGCTGTGTGCTGCTGCTGCTGCGCGCGCCCCCGCGGGTGCATGAGAGCAGACTCTCCCGTTTGACTGGCCGGGAGAAAGTGCTTCCAAGTCGGACTGATAATATAAACAACATAATTAGAGCTTATCCAGGTAAGATATTAATAATGTAATGACACATTCAGCGATAAACTGTCTACAATGAAGACGTGTCAAATATGACAACGTGGTGTTCAGTATTTTAAGAGCACAGGGTTTTTGGTTGGGACTGATTTACAGCAACACAATGCCATGTCGTTCCTTTTATGATTATAGTGGCGTTTATTGATAGTATTGTGTTACATAGGAGTTGGTAGGAAAATAACAGGCGATTGTAATCAATTAACAGGTGATTAACAGGTCAAGTGACATCATGGGAATAGGCTTGGAGTTGTGAGGAGCCGAAAGGGTACAGGGGGAGTAGGGGAGTAACTATCTTGAAATCCCATAGTCTTTGGGGACAACCTGACGTCAGGTTGTACCAAATCTCCCATTCATTTGAGGGCAAAAAAAAAGCAGTGTTCCACCCTTAGAGGGCGCTTATGCCAGGTATGCTGCTGAAAAATGATACAAATGGTAAAATGGCAACAGTTTGGTCACAAATGTGGAAATTTTGACCAGCATTCTTCACACATCACCCCCAAAGTCATATATATTGGTTAAAAGCTGAAAAAAGTGTTTTGGGGGTTAGTTACACTTTAACTAAAATTTAGATACTCAAAACCAAAAAATATAGAGTAGATTACTTTGGACATAATATAGCCACACAAACATTTCCCATATGTCTGATGTATCTTTCCCCATAGTCTGTTACAACTCAACTCATTCTATGCCTGTGTTTGATGGAGCAAGCAAGCAAGTCATTAGAAATGAAATATTGTTTATAAGTTACTCTAATAAGCACAGTTTAGATATTAATCTAAACGTTATAAAAACGTGAAAATCATAACGTCGTTGTTGCCGATTAACCCACCTGGCTACCACCATGAATAACGTTACGTTAGCTAGCTCACTCATCGATTACCTAGCAGTGTGCACCAATCCTAAAAGTTGTCATTTTGTTGAAATTAAGTAGTGCTTGGTCGATCATATGTACGCTGAATTTACCAGCAGGCTCTACGAATTTGTGAAGGCCTTTAGGTAGTTTTCTACCAGGTAGGTGCGATTGCCGATATCAAGGAAGGCAGTGTGTTAAATTGCCACATTTTCTAATAGAGTTTGGCGTGTACCGCGGCGCGCGTCAAAGCTACAAGCCAGAATCCTATCGCTTGGTCAAATTGAAATAGCTGCCATACTTACCTCAAACGAGTGAGACGCAGACGACGACGTCGATGTGATTTCAGTGATTTTAATCCGTTTAGGTGGACGGTGGTGCCATGATGCAGCGCTACTTTTCAAACACTGTGATTGAAGTGACAGACAGTTGCAATGGGCTGGCCCAATTGTACGTGGACCAACGTTGATTGGTTAGAGGGCCCTGTCTCACTCCAGAGACCAGAGTCATTCATGATTGACGCCTGAATGGGCCGCTGACGGCCGGCCCAGACCCATGTGGACCAACGTTGATTGGTTAGAGGGCTGGTCTCACTCCAGAATCATTCATTATTGACGCCTGAATGGGCCGCTACCGGCCCAATCAAATACATAATACATACTTTTTCACCAACCTGACCGGCCCACTAGCCAGCGGCCCACCGGCCATTGCACCGGTAGAATTACATTGCAGTCCAGCCCTGGGGGTGGGTTGTGGGGGGATTTGGTGTTGAGGTAAATCTGGCTGTCATTGGCGTAGCAGTGGAAGTTGAGGTTGAAATGGCAGAGGTTATGATCGAGGGGGAGGATGTAGATGATGAGTGGGCCGAGTACAGAACCTTGGGGGACACCATGTGTGACTGTGGAGGGGCAGAGGAGTGATTGTCGAGGGAAATGAAGTGAGAACCATTGGAGAGGTAGGACTGAAGCCAGCTGACTGTGGTGCCTTCGATACCGAGAGCTTTGAGTCGGGAGAGCAAGATGTTATGGCTCACGGTATTGAAGGCTGCACTCAGATCAAGGAGGATGAGAATGTTGAGGGATCCAGTGTCGGCAGAGGTGAGGAGGGAGGAAACCAGACTGGAGGGGTCCAGGTAGGTTATTTGAGTGCAGGTGGGTTTGGAGTTGAGTGGCTATGAGGCGTTCCTGTAATGCCAAGGCCACACCATGGCCTGCTATGTTGTGATTGTGTGTGGTTATTTCCTGAGGAGCTAACTCAGTGGACTTTAGTCTTACAATAGAGAAATGAGTGATGTTATGTTTATTCCTTGTGTATTAGTCTCTGTCTTCTCCCCACATGTTGCCCATGTTCCCTGTTAGTCTGCCTTTCCTCCCACCTGTTGCCTATGTGTCTCGTTAGTCTGCCCCATTACCTGAGTTCTCCCCACCAATCAGTTCTCCCGTTTTGCCCTCTGTGTTCCTGCCTTCCCCAGCTGTCCCTCATGTTTCATTAGTTACCTGTCTATATATTGTCTCAGTCTGTTTGTAGTCCTTGTCGAGTCTTTGTTTCCCCTGTCGTGGTATGTATATTGTCCTCAGTGAATTGCCTTTTGTTTCTGAGGTTAGCCTAGCCTCCGGCTAGTGGGTTTTTGTTATTTTGTTATTTAAGTATCAGTAAAACCTTTGTTTGCTCCTAAAAACCTTGCCTGCTGCCTGTTTTTCTGCATTTGGGTCCACACACTTTGACATACCTGACAGTTTCAGGGTTTTGGACAGGAAGGGGAGGTTGAAGATTGACCGGGAGTGGTTGAGGTAGGATGGGTCATGACCAGGTTTCTTGAGAATTGGAGTGACAGAGGCGGTTTTGAAGGCAGAGTGGACAGTTCCCTGGGACAGGGAGGAGTTGAAGAGGTTTGTGATGTAGGGGCAGAGGACGGGGGTCGGTGGGTTAAGGTGGTCGAGGGAACAGGTTGTAAGTTTGGATGAACTGATGAGTTTGGAGATGGTGGAGGGGGCAACTGGAGTGAACCTGGAGAGGCGGCGGTGTGGGCGAGGGCTAGGGAGGTCAAGAGGGATGGAGAGGAGAGGGGCTGCTGGGTCAGTGATTAATAAATAGTGGTGATTTTGTCTGCAAACAACTGAAGGGATGAGCGCTCTTTGCGATCTCCCTCAAACCTCGGGCTCAGCGGTTCTCAACCTTTTTACATCAAGTACCACCTCAGAAGTTACCACCAGTATGAGAGGGAGAGAGCCGTACGTGAGAAGCACTGCTCTAGGCCACATAATCCGGCAATCTACCACTGTAAATATTTCGGTTTGCGACACTTGATCATTATACATTATACATTATATCACCTTCATTGTTAGGTGGGCTAGTCTTCCCACATCCCTCCAGGCCCGTATCTCTATTATCAAAATGAATATTTTACCCAGAATTAAATGTTGTGAGTTCAATGAGCCTTTTATCTCTGCTAGAAATACCACATGCTAATTTCAAGACTGCCTCGCACCCTTTACATGCTCCGCAGTTGAGCAACTGTGCGCGGGTGTTTGAAATCTCTTCTCTTCTGTTGTATGCTTTTTTGGTTCAACAACAAAAAAACTTATGGATTGTTGTATTCTTACTGAGAATAAAATCAGAATCTTCCAGATCTCATTGGACAGCAGGACTATAAAAGAGTAAAGGTCCTCATGATCGATGTCATTACGAGGACTTTCTTATTGATTTCCTAAAGGAAATACAGTTGACTACAGATACGGATTGATGGATGAATAGATCGATGGACGCATGCGATGCAGAATTGTTATATCTGGAACATGTGACATTTTCTCGTATCCAGAAGTGAAGTGTGGAGGTGTTTATATCACATCTTTGCTCTTGCATCTTGCAGAAAAGGACCTCTGCGATGAAGCCGGCCAGGGATCCACCCAAGTCAACATGTAATGTCCTCTCTCTTCTCCTCACGTTGTCATGACAACGAGCTTCAAAGCAGCACGTTTGGCTGTTTTTGTGTCACCATCCTTTTGCTATTGACTTAATGACTCTGTGCTGTTGACTTAATGACTCTGTGCTGTTGACTTAATGACTCTGTGCTGTTGACTTAATGACTCTGTGCTGTTGATTTAGGGGCCCTTTACACGAGGACGGTTTCCTATGGTGACGGGGAATTATTTTATCGTTAGTGCCTCCCTTTTAGACGGCGACGGCGAATTCGCGCTTAGGAAACTACACATTTTGAAACCACCCTCCAGAGTGAAATTCTTTGAGATGCCCCCCGCTGATCGTTCCATGTAATCGCTTTGAGACGGCACATTTCAGAAACTCTGACGTGCCTGCACACGCGACACACGCGATTACGCCATAGCCGTGCGCGAGTTGGCAACCATTTTCAAAATAAAACGTCCGTATAAATGAAGTTTGGCAACATTCAGAATTAAGCTACACTGCGGCCAACTTCAGTTACATGTTCATATAACGTTACTGCTGCGAGGAGCCGATGGCTGTACCCGGTCGGCATTTAATGTTAGTTACAAAAGCACGTCGACAGTGTTTTCTCACTGCCAGTAGCCTAACTTGTCAGAACTCCACCTGTGGCTCTGCCTGTGACGCCACCAGTGGGAGGCTCTACAGGCTCCACACACCTGGCCAGCATCAGTGTGCAATCACCACCAATCAGCACTGGCCTACAAGTACTGCCTCGGCCTGTCAGTCCTTGCTGGAACATTGCCATTCACCGTTTGTACCCAGCCAGTTGAGCATCGCTACGAGCTTCTAATCTTCCTTTGCACTTTGCTGAGAATCCTTTTGCCTGCCTGTTTTGCCTGCCTGCCTGATCCATTTTCCCCCCTGTGCTCCCAGGATCCTCTGCCTGCTTGCCTGCCTGCCTGCCTGCCTGCCTGCCTGCCTGTTCTCCCCACTGAGCACACAGAGTGCCCCACCTTGATCCATTAATAAAACCTTGTTGACTTTTTGACACTTACCTGGTTGTCCGTCTGCTTTTGGGTTTTTCCGGCTCAAAGCCTGACAGAATGTTCCAGCCAAAATGACGAACCCAGCAGACGTTTTCACCGCCGACCTGGCCTCAATCTGCCAGGCTGTCAACAACCAGGGAGCTGTCCTCGATCAACACAGCCAGGTACTGCAGGGAGTGACCGACGCCCTCCGTGATATCACCACCAAGGTGACCGGGATCCACTCCTAGCTCGGAACCTCTGCGACCCCAAGTCCAGCCGATCCAGCTCTGCCGCTGTCCATGTCCCCCACTCCAGCTAAGGGTTACATGCTGCCACTCCGACGTGCTGCCACTCCGACGTTCTGCCACTCCGAAATATCGGCACTCAGAAAGGGATCATGTCTATGTTCCCCGGGTTCTAAATTCCCCATTTTTCACACCAAACCTAACCTCCCCCCATGCCTAAACCTAACCTCCCCCAGACCCTAACCCAAAACCCTAACCTCTCCCACCCCCACGCCTAAACCTAAGGTCGGCATTGCGGCTTCTAAGGTGAACGACCGCCAGTCCGAATAATGGAAGTTAACGTTCGGAGTGGCAGGGCTTCGGAAAGGCAGACAGTTACCCCAGCTAAGGAACCATGGGTTCCTCCCCCCGATAAGTATGGGGGGAACTTCGGGCTTTGCCGTGCATTTATAATGCAGTGCGAAATTGTTTTTGACCAGCAGCCTCTGTCCTACTCCACAGACAGAGCCAAGATCGCCTACATAATGGCTCTTCTCCGGGGCAGTGCACTGGCCTGGGCTGCAGCAGTGTGGGAGACACAGACCTCCACTTCCTCATCCTACCGTGCGTTCATTGCGGCTTTCCGTGAAGTTTTTGACCACCCCGTGCAGGGGAAAGAAGCCTTTCGGAGATTGCTGTCCCTCCGCCAAGGTTCCCGCAGCGTGGCCGACTACACTGTCGAGTTCCATACATTGGCAGTGGAGTGTGGGTGGAACAGCGAGGCACTTCGGGCAGGTTTTTTGAATGGGCTGTCTGAGCCCATAAAAGATGAGCTAATCGCTTATCCAGAGCCCGACCATTTGGAGGCATTAATAACTTTAACCACCCGTATTGATAACCGTTTGCGGGAGCGACGGAGGGAGAAAACACGCCGCTTCCCCGGTAACAACAATCCTCGAGTGACCCTGTTGCCAAGCATGCCGAGCCGAGCCCGCCCGAGTGAAGCCGAAGCTGCTCGAGAGCTTCCGAGGCGTGACACCTCCCCTGCTTCGGAGCCGTTTCCGCCTCGACTCGGAGGAGCGTCAACATCGCCTGTCCAGCAACAGCTGTCTGTATTGTGGCCAGCCCGGCCACTTCCTCGCCTCCTGCCCCCACCGTCCATCAAACTAGCAGGCTCGTCAGATAAGGAGAGGATCCTGGCGAGTCCCACTGTCTGCCCTCTCACTCCTCGTCCACGGTTTTTTTATCATGGACTCACCCTATGTTCCCATAATTCTTGGTCACCCCTGGCTTGTCAAACATGGCCCTCACATTGATTGGGCATCGGCCAAGTTTTCAAGTTGGAGTGCTTTTTGTCATACAATGTGTCTCCAGTCTGCTCTGCCTCAGTCTGTCCCTTGTCAGGTGTCCCCTCCAGAGACGCTGGATCTGTTCCGGGTGCCACCTGAGTACCATGACCTCCAAACAGCATTCAGTAATGAGCAAGCTCTCTCTCTGCCTCCCCATCGGCCCTACGACTGCCCCATTGAATTGTTACCTGGGGCACCTCTTCCCAGCAGCCACCTCTATAACATCTCCCGGCCTGAGAGGGAATCCATGGAGAGGTATATTAAAGAGTCCCTGGCCGCAGGTCTCATCTGGCCGTCGTCTTCGCCACTGGGGGCAGGGTGCTTCTTTGTGGAAAAGAAAGATAAATCTCTCCGGCCATGCATCGACTACAAGGGGCTAAATAACATCACGGTAAAAATTAATATGCTCTGCCACTCATGCACTCTGCTTTTGACTCTCTCCAGGGAACAAACGTCTTCACTAAACTGGACCTCTGCAACGCTTACCACCTAGTCCGGATTCGAAAGGGAGATGAGTGGAAGACGGCCTTCAACACCCACCTGGGGCATTTTGAGTACTTGGTCATGCCATTCAGCCTGACCAATGCCCCCGCCGTTTTCCAGACCCTGGTAAACGATGTCCTACGAGACATGCTATATCATTTTGTGTTTGTCTACTTGGACGACATCCTGATATTTTCCAGGAACCCCTCAGAGCATGTCCTGCACGTCCGCCAAGTACTCCAACGCCTCCTGGAGAACCGCCTCTTTGTAAAAGCGGAGAAATGTGAGTTTCATGTCCCGTCTGTCACCTTTCTAGGCTACATTGTGGCCGGCGGCCAAATGGAGATGGACAACGCCAAGGTGAGCGCGGTCCTAGAGTGGCCCAACCCTACCGGCCTGAAGCAACTTCAGAGGTTCCTGGGATTCGCCAACTTCTACAGGAGGTTTATCCGTAATTACAGCCGTGTTGCCGCCCCACTAACTGCTTTAGCTTCCACCTCTAGACGGTTCCAGTGGATGCCTGCAGCGGAGGCAGCCTTCAGGGACCTGAAGTTCCGCTTCACCACGGCGTCCATTCTTATTCAGCCGGACCCGACCAAGCAATTTGTTGTCGAAGTGGACGCCTCTGAGATTGGGGTGGGGGCGGTCCTCTTTCAGCGGTCCTCAAAAGATGATAAACTGCATCCATGTGCCTTTTTGTCTCGCCGTCTCTCCCCAGCCGAGAGGAATTACAATGTGGGAAACCGTGAGCTCTTGGCGGTGAAGTTGGCCCTTGAGGAATGGCGACACTGGCTGGAGGGGTCCGAACTTCCTTTTTTGGTGTGGACGGACCAAAAAAACTTGATCCAGTCGGCGAAGCGACTCAGCTCACGTCAAGCCAGGTGGGCACTCTTTCTGGGTCGATTCAACTTTACCTTGACCTACAGGCCCGGCTCCAAGAATGTCAAGGCTGACGCGCTGTCTCGTCTGCATACACCTGAGTCCGAGCCCAAGGCCCCGCCCGACACCATCATTCCTGCATCTTGTGTGGTTGCTGCTGCTGTCACCTGGACCATAGCAAGGGAGGTCAAGGACGCCCAACAGATACAGCCTGACCCAGGTAATGGCCCCCCAGGTCGCCTGTTCGTACCGGACACCATGGTGTCCCGTGTGTTGGAGTGGGCTCACTCCTCCCGCCTCACATGTCATCCAGGAGTAACCAGGACCCAAGCCTTCCTCCAGAGACGGTTCTGGTGGCCGTCCTGGAAGGAGGATACCAGATATTTTGTCTCGGCCTGTCCTGTGTGCGCCCAGAACAAATCCTCCACCCAGCCCAGTACCGGTTTGCTGCGTCCCCTGCCGGTTCCTCACCGTCCCTGGTCCCATCTGTCCTTGGACTTCATCTCTGGCTTGCCTGTCTCTAACGGTAATACATTAATACTCACTGTTGTTGACCGTTTTAGTAAATTTGTACATTTTATACCCCTGTCCAAGCTGCCCACCGCCCGGGAGACTGCGGATCTGCTGGTCAGGGAGGTCTTCCGGATCCACGGTCTGCCCCGTGATTTGGTGTCCGACCGGGGGCCACAGTTTACCTCGGCTGTCTGGAAAGCCTTCTGCTCCACCATCGGTGCCACCGTCAGCTTGTCGTCAGGGTTCCATGCTCAATCCAACGGCCTCATCTTGGTCCTCCCAGCTTCCTTGGGTTGAATATGCCCACAACACCTTGCCATCGTCTGCTATTGGTATGTCCCCTTTTCAATGTATTTACGGCTATCAGTCGCCCCTTTTTCCCTCTCAGGAGGAGGAGATCCTGGTTCCGTCAGTGCAGGCTCATGTCCGTCGGTGCCGTAGGACCTGGCGCCAAGCGCGCGTGGCGCTGCTCAGGGCCTCGGGGCGTTACCAGCGATCGGCTGATCGCCACCGCACCCCTGCACCAGACTACACGGTGGGTGACAAGGTATGGCTGTCCACAAAGGACCTACCCTTGAAGACTGACTCAAAGAAACTATCACCCAGATTTATTGGCCCGTTTCCTATTGTCAAGGTCATTAACCCCTCAGTGGTCCGTTTGAAACTGCCCCGTACACTCTTTCCATGTGTCTCGTGTCAAACCTGTCTCTACCAGCCCCCTCGTTCCTCCAGCTCCTCCACCCCCGCCACCTCGGTCAATCGTCTCCTGGACTCTCGCCGCCGCGGTCGGGGTATTCAATACCTCATGGACTGGGAGGGGTATGGCCCCGAGGAGAGATGTTGGGTCCCTCGCCGCCACATCCTGGACCCGGTGGTTGTCCGGGATTTCCATAGGGCGCACCCTGACAAGCCTGGTGGGTCGCCCGGAGGCGACCCTCGGAGGGGGGGTACTGTCACAACTCCACCTGTGGCTCTGCCTGTGACGCCACCAGTGGGAGGCTCCACAGGCTCCACACACCTGGCCAGCATCAGTGTGCAATCACCACCAATCAGCACCAATAAGTACTGCCTCGGCCTGTCAGTCCTTGCTGGAACATTGCCATTCACCGTTTGTACCCAGCCAGTTGAGCATCGCTACGAGCTTCTAATCTTCCTTTGCACTTTGCTGAGAATCCTTTTGCCTGCCTGTTTTGCCTGCCTGCCTGATTCCTCTGTGTTCCCAGGATCCTCTGCCTGCCTGCCCACTACAGTAGGGTTTGACAGATCACAGTCAGCGCTCCCGGGCCTCGCTGCTCGTTAAAGATTTCCAATAGGCGTTATTCTGATAAACTGGTCACATATATGTTACGTTCTCACCCGACAAATATTAAAACTTTAAAACAGTTTGGGGTTTATTTTAGCTTGAAAACAGCTTTTTGGCAAGTCTAAATGACTGCGGTAGGCATACTCTACTTCCATGTTTAAAACCGGAAAGACGATTACGAAATTACGTCATGCAGAAGCGTCCTTGTATGGGCAAATAATAAGGTGATCACACTGCCACCTAGCGACCTGGCATGTTTTAAAAATAATTTATTTTCAAGAGCGCTCGAGATTCAAGATTCAAGATTTTTATTGTCACTCCATGGTACAAGTATCACGTGTGAAATTCTTGTGCTGTGGACTCCGTTTACAACATAGTACAAATATAACAGGGCATATGAGTGCAAAAACAGCAAGAGACACAACAACAATAAGGCAGTATAGTGATAAGACAAGTCAGAGACAGTGGCATATTCACTGCACATAGGTGCACATGTCATGTGCATACTTTAGACGTGCTTAAACATTTTAAATTTGACGTATTTGACATACAGGTGCAAATAGCATATACCTTATTAAACATACAATTAAACATTAGACATACATAATGGTAGCAGCTACAGTACGGTACAGTACGGCTACTACACTATTTGGGTATGTTAAGGAGTCTCGTGGCCTGCGGGAAGAAACTGTTCCTCAAGCGATTTGTCCGTGCTTTTGGAACCCTGTATCTCCTCCCTGAGGGTAACAGGGAGAACAGGCTGTTGTGGGGATGGTTTGTGTCTTTGATGATCTTCAGGGACCTCCTGAGGCACCGCTGGTTATACAGTTCATGCAGTTCTGGCAACTCACATCCTGTTACGTGCTGGGCCGCGCGTCTCACTCTCTGTAGCGCCCTGCGGTCCATGATAGTACAGTTCCCATACCAGGTGGTGAAGCAGCCAGAAGAAGAAGTCCCTAAGGATTTCTTTCCTTAGCCCAAATTTCTTCAGGCGCCTGAGTCCGTGTAGTCGCTGTTGGGCCTTTTTGGCAACAGTGGCGGTGTGACCGGCCCAAGTCAGGTCCTGGTGGATGTTGACTCCCAGGTACTTGAAGCTGTCCACCAGACAATTGTCCAAGTCCCTCTGATCCGAGTCCCAAGCGAGTCTCAAGTCAATTGGTCCCGAGTCTCAAGCAAGTCCCAAGTCTTTCCTTTTGTCGGCAAGTCAAGTCAAGTCAAGTCACAATGTTATTTCAAGTCAAGTCTCGAGTCGAGGTTATGTCAAGTCGAGTCACAGGTTAGAAAAAATGACAAGGCAGAGATTATTTAGGCTGCGGACGTGCGCCTTCACGTTAATACGTGCTTGTTGTCAAGCAACACACTTCTCTCAGACGAGCTCCAGACAGCTGACAGACAGCTCCAACTCAGCTCAAACTTATAGAGTTGTATTCAAAGCATAGAAACGTTCTCACAGCTCAATTTAACAGCGCCAACACAAGCAGTTTGATCACAAGTGCAATCAGTAGGCTACTGAATGCGATGGCAGACTGCGCACTGCGGGCAGTTGACAAAGTCAGGAAGAAATTGAAAGATCTTCCGACGCATTAGCCTTGTACCAAGACGCTGATTACATTACACTGCATTACATTGCTGATGCGTCTATTTACAGCACATATCGATCGATATTTTTGGAGAAGATTCCGGCCGCATCACGCGCAGATCAAGATGAGACAGCTGTCAGTGAGTAGCTACGCATTTGGGTGTAACTTTTACGCCTGCTCCATACACAGACGCAGCGCATACAGGGTGCACTAGTCATAAAATTAAGTTAGTCGTAACTTTGAGTTCTACATTGGACGTAGCGTGTAAACCTAGGCGTACGCCCAGCTGGTGCACTCGGCTGATCTTGTCACAAGTCCGAGTCGAGTTTCGAGTCATTTTCTTCCAAGTCCGAGTCGAGTTTCAAGTATTTACCTTCCAAGTCCGAGTCGAGTCGGAAGTCGTCAAATTTGCGACTCGAGTCGACTCGAGTCCGAGTCCCTATGACTCGAGTCCAATTGTCTGCTGTCCACCCTTTCCACCACTGTGCCGTTGGGGGGGGGGTGATGGGGGGGAGGAGAGGGGGGGGGAGGGGAGGCGCTCTGGCAGAGGGGTCGAACCTAGCGTAGAACGCGTTGAGTTCGTCCGGTAGGGTGGGTGATGTGCTGGGGTTCTGTCGTTTCACCTCTTTGAAGTCTGTGGCAGCATGGAGTCCTCTCCACAGGTGTCTGGGGTTGTTAGTGTCCAATTTTGACTCCAGCTGCCTTCCATAATCTCTCCGTGCTTTTTTTATAGCGGTCCGGAGGGCATAATGTAAACAGGGAGAAGGTGTGAAGGAAAAGGTGTGAAGGAAACGCTATTGTGTCGTTTCTTCCAGAAACTGTCCTCGTGTAAAGGGCCCCTTAATGACTCTGTGCTGTTGACTTAATGACTCTGTGCTGTTGACTTAATTACTCTGTGCTGTTGACTTAATGAGTCTGTGCTGTTGTAAAGCTTAGTATAATGTCTCACGAGTGGAAAACAGACAGTAAAGAGGAAGCTGAACTTTGCAGTATGACCGGGTTGGGAGTGGGACTGCAATAATAACGTAAGTTACGGAGGTAACTATGGTTCTGTGAATTCCTGGATGACTGCCAGTGGCAGTTTAACTGTGAATAATGATCTCGCGACAGACGAGTGTTTTTATACCAACGTAGTCACGTACGTGACGTGGGGCACCTGCGCGTCTATAAAGGTGCGCCGTGACCCACCATACGTCATCTCAGAATCTTCTCACACCGAAGGTTCCGAGTGACCGGCATGACTGGCAGTCATCCAGGAATTCACAGAACCATAGTTACCTCCGTAACTTACGTTCTGTTTCATTCCTTCCTGACTGCCAGTGGCAGTTTAACTGTGGATGACTTATACCTGCGGCGTCACGAGGAACCGACTCACCTACTGGTCCATCGCCGCCAATGGCAGGACTGCCGCCGCCAGCGTGGACCCTGAGGCCACGTTGATGCGGTAGAATCTGGAGAATGTGCAGGGTGCTGTCCATGAAGCCGCCGCACAGATCTCCGCCAGGGACACTCCCCTCATCGCCGCCCAGGACGTGGCCACACACCTGGTCGAATGACACACAATGTCAGAGGGCGCAGGCTTCCTTGCAACGTTATAGCCCTGCTTAATTGCATCCACAATCCAGTGGGACAGCCTCTGTTTGGACAGAGCCTGTCCCCTGTTCTTCCCGCCGTAGCAGACAAAAAGCTGCTCTGAGCATCTGATGGTCTGCGTCGCCTCGATATAAAGCCGCAATGCCCGGACGGGACATAGCGAAGTGTCACTCTCCCCTGGCTGAGAGCCAGCCGGGGAAGGATGGTACGCCTTCACCTCTATGGCCTGGTTAATATGCGTCGGGGACAAGACCTTGGGCAGGAACGCCACATTCGGCCACAGAGTCGCCCCCGAGCCATCCGCCTTCCACCAAAGGCATGTCGGGCTAATGGAAAGAGCATGGAGTTCCCCCACCTGCTTGGCCGTCGTAACTGCCAGCAGAAAAGCGTTTTTTATCGACACTGCCCTTAAGGCCATCCCCGCCATGGGCTCAAAGGGTGGCCCGCTCACGGCCCGCAGGACCAGCAGCAGGTCCCATGCTGCCGCCCGGTGTTCCCTGGGGGGCCGCAGCCTCCTGGCAGCCCGCAGGAACTGCGTCACCCAATACTGCCGACCCACTGGCACGCCCTCCACATAGGCGTGACTGAGGGAGATGGCTGCCACATACACCTTCAAGGTCGAGGCAACCCGGCCTGCATCAAACAGCTCCTGCAAATACCGCAGGATCTCCTGTACAGGGCAGGAGACCGGGTCCAATGCCCCGTCCCTGCACCACGAGGAGAATGCAGCCCAACAGTTGCCATATACCGCCCTGGTGGAAGGGGCCCTCGCATTATGCAACGTCTCGCATACAGAAGGTCCGAGGCCCGTCAGGAGTGCCCGGTGCATGCCCTTCAACGGCCACACCCAGAGCTGAAGGTGGGCCGGACACGGATGCCAAACCTCCCCGTCCAGCTGGGACAGGAGGTCCACCCTCGCTGGGAGCTGCCATGGTTTCCCGTCCAACAGCCCGAGGAGTGCCGGGAACCACAGCCTGGCTGGCCACTTGGGGGCCACCAGGAGAACCCTGTGACCCGACGACCTCACCCTGGGGCGAGGCATCCGTCGTCACAACCTCCCGCCGTGCTGGGACCGAGCCGAGAGGCACCCCGTGCAGCAGGAACGTGCTGTCCCGCCAGCGGCGGAGATGGATAAGAGGTTCGTGTGTGACACTGACTTTGACTCACCTGTGAAGTCGAGGATCCATATGGAGGCTGCTGAACCACATCTGTAGAGGGCGCAGATGCAGCAGCCCCAGGGGCGTGATTGCTGCGGCCGCTGTCAGCATCCCTAGCAGCCTGAGCCACGTCCGGACCGTCACGCTTGCGCCCAGGAAGAAAAGACTGGAGCAGGCCCTGGATCCTCTCCACTCGTTCCACCGTTGGGCGCGCCCGCATTGCCACCGAATCTAGGGCTAACCCGATGAAGGTGGTCTGTTGGGACGGGCGCAGCGAGCTCTTTTCCCAATTCACGGACATGCCCAGTGCCTCGATATGGGCAAGGACTCTGGACGTTGCGCGCTCCGCCTCCCGGAGGGAGGGGGCGCAGATCAGCCAGTCGTCGAGGTAAGGCAGGACCTTCAGCCCTGCCAGGCAGAGTGCCATCAAGGCCGCCCTCATGCATCTTGTAAAGATGCGAGGGGCCAGGGACAGGCCGAATGGCAGGACGGCGAACTGGTACGCCCGGCCTTGAAAGGCAAAGCGGAGGAACTTCCGATGCCCCGGGAGGATGGGGACATGGAAGTAGGCATCCTTGAGGTCGACGGAGGTGAACCACTCTCCGGGAGCGATGGCCTGGAGGACGTCCGCCGTCCGCAGCATCCGGAACGGGAGGACCTTCATGTAAACGTTCAGCCCCCTTAGGTCTAGGATGGGCCTGAGCGAACCGTCCTTTTTTGGAATTAGGAAATAATTGGAGTAGAACCCATCGCTCTGTATACGTGGGTTCAGTGGTGTGATAGCCCCTTTGTCCAGGAGTTTGACTATCTCCTGTGACAAAGCTTGCACCCTCGCGGGGTCCGTGACGAAGGTCATCCTGACCCCGGAAGGTGGTGGGGGCCGGCGGTGGAACTGCAGCCTGTAGCCTTTGGACATGGTGTCCAGGACCCATGGGTCCTGTGAATGGGCCGCCCAATAGGCCAGGTGCTGATGTGTGAATCTGCCCACCGCCGGCCCCGACCTCTCAGGCCGTGCCTGGAGGACCTCCCACGGATCTGGGGGGGCGCCGGTCGTAGCCGCGCCCTCGCCCACGGCCCCGGGGCGGAGGGCGCACCCCCCTGGGCTGAAACCCACTGTTAGTCGCCTCCTGGACACGCCCTCTTGCCTGTCCAGGCGAGTCCCAGTATCGCTCCCGCCGTGGCTCCCGCCTCTCGCTGCGTCTCCCCGAGATGTAGGCCGAGGCCGCCCCTGCGCCTCTGCTGCACCGACCCCAGCCCTCTGAGGCCTGGTTCGACTGCTTTCTCCGTTCCAGGGCCCTTTCTGCCTCTGGCCCGAACAGCTGACCGGGCACCACCGGGAGCGTCCTCAACGGCCGCCTGCAGTCATCCGACATAGGCACCTGCGCGAGCCACACCTGCCGACGTGCCACGACCAAGGTGGACATAACACAGCCCAGCTCCCTCGACATGAACCCGAAGGCCTGCAGGGCCGCCTCATGTGTGTGTCCCAACTCCGCCCCCTGATGTGTCGCCTGCATCATCTGGGACTGGGCAAGGAGGAGCACGGAGAGGGAGTTGCCCATCCGAGCCACCTGAGCAGCCGCCTCATATGCCTTCACCAGCAGGTCATCTGTGACCCGGCATTGTGCGCTAGGACACTTGGCCTTGTCCCTCAGCGTGGCGTCCGGCGAGAGGACCAGCGACGCTATGCAATGGTCCACCGGGGGCATGCGGGCCAGACCATGTACCGCTGCATCCCGCATGGAGGCCAGGGTCCTGCCATCCTTCGCATGGCGACCCCGCGTCTCCGTGTCTGCCCAGCAGCTCTTCAGTGCCTCCAGAAAGGCAGGAGAGGGTGGGACCTCAAAGGGCGGCTCCGACGGAGCCCGCCTAAAGAGTGGGTTGCTCGGCTGAACCGCTGGCGCATCGTCCAGGCCGACCCTAGCCAGGGCTGCCCGCAGTATTGCCTGGAGCGGCTGGACACCGACCCCCCGCTCGGTGCCCGCCGAACTCCTTAGGGAAGTCTCTGAGCCGTCCCTGGCCTCCGTGCTTCCCCGTCTGACCGCCAAGACCGACCACTCCAGGGAATGATCCTCCCCGGGGTCGTCATATTCGTCCTCACGGTCCTCTCCGTGGTTCTGGAACATGGTGTTTGACGCTGCCATTGACAGCGCGTCTTCCCTGGCCGCGCCCGCCCAGGAACCTGGGTGCGCAGGCGGCACCATCAGAGCCTTTATATCCACAATTGTGCAAGATAATTGCTACCATATAATAATTGCCGCTCGCTATTTCTTCAGTAGCAATAGGCAATATACAAGCCCGACCAGGCAACCTAGACGGGGGTAGCGTGCCACGCGCACCCGCGGCTAGGGCCGGCCGCCTAGGCCGGAGATAGCCCTGAACGGAGCTACCTCCTGGCGAGGGGAGAGGTGGTAGGCAGCCACCCACAGCCTTAGAGGGCAACCCAGTTGCACTCTGACTCTCAAGTCCCAGGCTGATCGGAATGGCTGACTTACACACCTTCAGGCCGTGTACCTACCTCTCCTCTTTTGCATCTGTCTCTGATCAAAATGGAGAATCCGAATGACGGAGCTCCGGACCCGCACACCTGTCGAACCACGCCAGGTTGCGAGAAGATCAAAGATGACGTATGGTGGGTCACGGCGCACCTTTATAGACGCGCAGGTGCCCCACGTCACGTACGTGACTACGTTGGTATAAAAACAATCGTCTGTCGCGGAGTGCGAGATCATTATTCACAGTTAAACTGCCACTGGCAGTCAGGAAGGAATGAAACAGAACCACACTTGCTTTAGCTATACAGCTCAAACGCCCACATTTTCACAGCTCTGGTTCTATACGATAAGAGAATTCCCCATTCATTTTCCCCATAGATGTTTAGAAAAATCCTTATATAAAGAGTTTTACAGGAAGCATGTAACCAAGCCAAGCAGCCAGGTATTGAATCGTGAGTGGCCATAAAACATTTCACTTGACGCAAAAACAGAACATGAAAGCAGGGGGGGAACAAAAGTGTGATTTTTGAAAATGAAATGGGGAATTATTCTAGGAACCAGAGCTGCGGGAAGAAATGGCCGAACCGCCTTGCACTTCAGTTTTTAACTTGATACTGGAGTGTGTGTGTGTGTGCGTGTGTGTGTGTTTGTGTGTGCGCGTGCACGTGCGTGTGCGTGTGTGTGCGCGTGTGTGTGTGTGTGTGTGTGTGTGTGCGTGTGCAGGATCGAACAGGCAGTGATGGGGTCCCAGGCTGTAGGGAGTGTGGAGCTGCCCTGCGCTCGCAGCTATGTGTTGGAGATTAAGGAGAATTTCGCAGGCTACAACGTCGCTTTCCCTGTAAGAGACACACACACACACACTAGAGCTGGGCTCGGGCTGAATTTTCCTTACCGAACCCGACCGAGCCCGTCACATTATTAGCCGAGCCCGGCCCGGCCCGACAGGTGTCAATTGATAATCTGTCCGAGCCCGGCCCGAACCCCCTCCCTGATTTTTTTTTCCCCTCGGAGCGCAGCGAGCGCATAGTTCAATGAGTCTGTCCAGCCTATAAACAGCCCTATATAATCCCAAACCAAAATCAGTCCTTGTAATTCAAAGCAGTCAATGATTAATACGTAATGTACAAAGCAAAGCACCAAACAGCCTAATTCGTGCGTGCCGTGCACTGCCCACACAGTCCCACATCGCTGAAAGAAGTACTGCACAGTGTCTCGGCGGTGAGCCGACACGCAGCTGACTCCGGGCAGAGCAGCAGAGTGCATGTCTGGGCGTGTTTCATTCGATGCCTTCAAGTGCTTTCATTAACGTAGTAAATTAGCTCAGGAGCTGATGATAGATATATTTGAAGGCAAAAACAAGTGACTCATTACGTGACCGAGCCCGGCCCGAGCCCGAACGCGACTTCAATGTTTCTGTCCGAACCCGGCCCGTAAGTCGGGCCGGGTTCGGGTTCCGAGTCCGACGGGCCGGGTAGCCCAGCTCTAACACACACACACACACACACATGCACGCACACACACGCACACACACACACACACACACACACACACACGCACATGCATGCACACAGACACACACGCACCCTCCAGTCAGTTTTTCCTACCTGTTTCACGTAAATGCGCGCGCTGTATCAACGCACGATCTTCTAGCCTCTTCATTTTGCTCTCAGAGTGCACCAGATTAATGCATTTTATTTTAAAATATACTACATTTCTTTGTCTAGGGGGAGCACAGCACCCCCTAGATACCCCCCAGTCGGAGTCCTATTACTTTCTTGGTGGTGCAACCCCTGTTTCAATCAATCAATCAATCAATCAATATCCTTTATTTAACCAGGTAAAAAAACTCATTGAGATTAAAACCTCTTTTCCAAGAGCGACCTGGCCAAAACGGCAGCATAAAGACAGTTGCATCAATACACACAAACACAAAATAAACAGATAAAATACAGTCAGTCACACACTCAGGAAACAATAGTTAGGTTACACCGTGACTGCAGGGCAATCACAAGAGCCAAGAGAACTCATTTCTCTGTCTGTTTGGAAAGCCTAGAATCGCCTATGTCTGCCCTCATACATAATATTTAACAATTTTTAGTCTAACAAATAACATGGAGGTTTGGGCGTTTTAACTTACAGGAATTAAATAAGTAAAGGTACAGCAACAACACAATTCACCCTTTACATTGAACTCAACAGGCACTACAATTTCCACATCATTCTTCCCGACACTGACGAGGCTCACTGCCTCTAATGTGGACGCACGCTCTCTGCCGAGAGCTGAACAAATGCTTAAACACGTGCGGCATCGCCATCTCTTGGTGCAAACAGTGAGGAAAACTCTCAGTTATTCCTGTACAGTTAGGACAGGAATCACATTTAAATTTAAAATAGATCAAACTAAATATGACCATGATGAATATGCATAATTTATACCAAAAGCAATATAGAAGTGGAAACATGTTTTTGTTTTTTTGTTGTTGTCTTGTCTTGTCTGCAGGCCCCTAGTGGAGTCCCTCCAAACTCCACCCCCTCTGTGTACCTGTGCCCCGCTCTGGGCCTGGCTGCTGGAAAGCCTGTTAAAGTGGTGTGCACTTTCTTCAAAAACACCTCCCTGTTCCAGGTGAGATTCTGTTTATCCTCAGTGATGAGCTGCCTAGAAGAGACACATCAATTCATATGACTATATGCTCAGGTGCTGTCAGACAATGCTGATACAAGCATAGACTTTGAATTGATGCAATCTTTCTAAATCGTTCTTCTTAGTTAAAATTGTGTGGCGGTGTCTGTCTGTAGCGGGGGTGTGGCTCAGTCACGATTGTGATCAGTGATGTCACTTGAGCAATTGTCTTATGTAGAAGAGACAGTCTGGTACAATCAGAAGTTCTGATTGTGACTGTTTAACGTCACAATCAGATCTAACCATTGGTTAGAGAAGCGAGCTTGTGACCAGAAGGTTGTCGGCTCAATCCCCGGGACCGGCAGCACAGAGCAATGGATGGCTGGAAGAGGTACACACAGCTGGTCACATTCATGTCAGAATGGGTGTCAGAATATAAGCTATTTACAGGACGTAAATACACGCATTGCACATGCCCCGTATTCCTCGTTTCCAGGCCACTGCTCAGCACATTTATGCTTTGTGGTGCATCAATATCAAAAGAAACTTTCCAGGGCGAGTTAAAAATCATAATTAAATCTGGAAATAAGGTCCAAGTTGTAAAACAACAACAACTGAATTCTCCTTTAACCAACCAACCGTAATAACCAACCTTTGGGACATAATCAAATACGAAGAGCATTTGTTAAAAATTGCTTAGCCAGGAATAAAACCCCAGTCTCCCACAACGCAGGCAAATGCCTAACCCCTCCATCACAAGCCCCACCCCTCCATCACAAGCCCCACCCCTTCATCACAAGCCCCACCCCTCCGCCACAACACAAGCCCCACCCCTCCATCACAAGCCCCACCCCTTCATCACAAGCCCCACCCCTCCGCCACAACACAAGCCCCAGCCACAATTGTAGGGGACCTTTTTTGTTATGGTGCTTTTCTGTGCGCGCACGTATTTTCGTTCCTCTCCATAGCGTTCCAAAGTCCCACCCATGAGGAAGTGGATTCTCCATTCATTTCCAGATGTTTCTTAAACTGTGCGTGGGTGTGAGTGTGTGTGTGTGTGCGTGTGCATCCGGTGTGTGTGTGTGTGTGTGTGTGTGTGTGTGTGTGTGTGTGTGTGTGTGTCTGTCTGTCTGTCTGTCTGTCTGTCTCTCCCAGGAGAGTCGTGATGACTTCAGGATTGTGGACAGTGTGATGGGAATCACCGTGGAGAACGAGATCATCACGAATCTGTCTGAACCAATCAGGATATGCTTCCATCATGATGTCATACCTGTAGGTTTGTGTGTGTTCATGTCCGATTTTGGCTATATCTATTATGCTCTGCGTTATGTCATCACTATCTGTGTTGTAGAGTTGTAACGGGCTTGAAAGGCCCAGACACTCGAATTCACCACCTGTTTTAGAGTTCAGCCTACTCACCTGGGTCTCTTGCAGGCATGAACTTGGCTCAGATCTCGAAGCTCGCAATATCGTAGGCACACTCGTATGTATGAAAGTATGAAGGAGGTCCCTTCCTCCCATAACCCGCTGGCCAGAACTGGGTGTTGACCAAGCACCTCCTAAGATGACCCTATTCCATTCATCTTGGTTGTACTCTTGCTTAAAGCCATAGACCAACAACACTCTGCCCTGGTGGTGGAGCGTGTGCTACTTATGGCCCATTTCCACCATTTCCGCCCTGCCCAGCTCCACTCGCTTTTTTGTCTCATTCCACCGGTCAAAAACCTGGACAGCCCGGGTTGAGTCGGGGTTGAGTCGTGCTAGTTTTAGTCCCTGCTTTGTCGGGGTTCCAGCTGGTACCATACGGTGACGTGAAAACACTGCAGACGACTGATTGGTCAGGCAGAATCGTGTCACTGACTGTGTCTGGATACTGTCTGTCAATGCTGGATAGGGGTGGGAATCGCTGAGTAGCTCACGATACGATATCGTCACAATACTTGGCCCTCGATAACGATATATCACGATACTGCGATACTGCGATATATTGGAAGACGATACATCACGATACCTGTGTAACAAGTGAAAAAAATACCTCTGAAGGCAAAAAATCATGTATTATGCATTTATTAGCAGAATTGACATGAACTCTCTGAGTTCACTCACTCACTCATACCATTTTCGATACCACGGAGGAAAAGTTACACATTAAGTCTTTTTATTATTACTATTAAAACAAGAAAACCTATATAACCTACCTACCTACCTATATAATTTCTAAAAGTAGATATTAATGATCAAACATTTCCATTCATGTAGCCTACAGTAGTTATGTTTTTGTTTCAACTACAAACATAAATAAAGTCAACTTGAAACTATGTTTCAACTACCACACACAGCATAATATTTTAGCCTGTTTATTAAAAAAAAAAAAAAAAAAAAAAAAAAAAATAATAATAATAATAATAATAATAAACATATCGATACTTGGCGCCAGTGTATCGATAACGTATCGCGGGTGGAAATATCGCGATAACGTGGGTATCGATATTTTGTCCCACCCCTAATGCTGGATACCAGTTTAGTGGGGCTTACCTTCTCTTCTGTTATTTCCATCATTCTTTTGTGTTGCTGCCTTCAGCTCTGGTGAAATAAAATTGATCTCCTTGCTCAGCCTTAACTCATTGAGTGCCATGGACGTCTTTCGACGTCCAATTAAATAGTGACGTAGAGTGCCACGGACGTCTTTCGACGTCCAATGCGTTTTTTGACGGTGGGACGTCGATCAAAGCCTTCCGCAGCTCCTGTACAACTATTGTAGCTATTGGAGGTCTATAACCTATTTTACAGAACCCTTAGGTGGCGACAGTGCTCTCCAGGTTAACAGAAAGGCAGAGAAAAACAGAGAATAAGTCGTTGGGGAAACGGAAATCGCATCGCATCCGTATGCATCGATATGCATGAAGCGTTTTAACGTTAGATGTGCCTGCAGCAGGCAGCAGCCAATCTGCTCCCACAATTGAGCTCCTCCATGTCCGCTGCGACAGGCTGTCGCCGACAGCCCATTCGCATGATCAGCCGTTATTATTCTCAACTGGAAGCATACAGTAGTAGCCGGTGACAAACACACGCGGAAAAAGCTGGATGTCGCCGACGCGCACCCTTCACAGTGCAGAGCAAACTCAGCAGAGAGCCACCTCCCATAAGGAGGAGTGTGCAGTTGAGGCGGGGCGGGGCGGGGGGGGGGGGGGGGGCACGCAGAGCAGCACACAACACTGACCCAGACAGACCCAGGCAGCAGGACAGGGTTGGCAAACGCAAGCCAGAATATCCGATGCCCACCAGCAGCAAATCAAGATCAGCAAGAAGCTGCAACCAGCAGCGCACGCAGGGGCCAGCGCTGCTGGTTGCAGCTAAAAATATTATTCTGCCAAACAAAATTCCCTGGACTTCACTGTTTTATTGAAGGAAATTATTTTTGAGGTGTGACTACATCAGAAAATTAGCTTCAGAGTCAGTGATGTGTTTGAAATGTTTAATTTCACAAAAGGGCCATTATCTCAGCTTCTAGAAAAAAACTGCTCTTTTTTGTTAAATCAAGCTATCTTCTCCGGCTGATAACTAAAGAACGGAAAATGATATCAATAAACCTGTTTTTGCTGATGATAGAAAAGAGTCTCATCGTTCTTTTTGCGTGTTCATTGTTTACATAGTAATATCACACAATATTCTGTGGGCCTCGAGAAATCACTGAAAAAAGCTCTGAAACTCTGGCACTGGGAGCGTCCGTTCTCCAAAAGTGGCTGGCACTCAATGAGTTAACATGATGGTGGTTTTCAATTGTTCTGAGAGAGAAAAAGTGCTGCTCGGGAAGCCCTTGTAGTTGTGTGCTACGTTGGCTCCACTAGGCCGGAGGCGGGGGTTTATCGAAGCTGCAGCTTTTCCTGGTGAGTGGCCGCCAGGGTGGTGGCTTCCCTTCTCCCCGCAGCGTAACCCCCGCCCCCGTGCAGCGCATACATGTAAATAACAACAAATTGATATCCAGCCAAAGGTCTCATTTACCCATGTAGGTCATTTAGAGGCACCATTTGATAACCAGTTTAAAAGTTCTGTGTATGGATTCCAACCAGAGAGACCATTTCTTGAATTACATATTTATTAGATGATAAGATACATGAGCCTGTAGGCACATAAATATAGATATCATGACGTCAGCAGGATTATGACGTCATGATCAGCAGGGGTAGATGGATGCAGCCAGAGTAGATTGAATATCCTCCCGTGGAGTCTAGACCTGGTGGTGGTGAAGGTAGACTTGGTCTTGCTGGAGAAGGCTTCTGAATCTGAAGACCTCAGATAGGACTGGAGGAGAATGGGGTGGAGGAGGGACGCAGGAATGCACTGAAACCCAACAAGACCACACAGAGAGAACAGGAGGCTTTTAGCTATGACAGTAGACTAGGATAGGCTGAATGGGAAGATGTGTCTTACTCTGATTGGCTTAATCTAAATTTTACCGCCCACAAACAGTGACGCTAGGTAGAAGCGGGAAAGGGGTGATTGATGACTGAGTTTTATGAATGAGTGGGCGTGACATTAAAGGTTTTCTCCTAACCGGGAAAGATGTGAATGAGGACAGAAGGGATGAATGAGAGCCCGTGACAACTGAATGAATGAATGAATGAATGAATGAATGAATGAATGAAAACTTTATTTAACAGATTGCAGATTGGGTACAATACAGTACGGCTCAATACACACAATTGTCAAGGGGATGCAGACCAGAGAAAGACGTTTGTCTTGTTTACATCAGGGTCCCCCATTTTCAATTCATAGTGATCATAGTGATAAAGGGTTTCTCCTAGGAACAGGAAAATGCAGGGTGATTAAGGAGTGGGTATGACAGCTAGAGGTTTTATCCTAGGAGAGTGAATGAATGAAAAGTGAATGAATGACATTACAGTCTCTCTTAAAGAATTTTCAGCTTCATTTCATTTTAACGTTATATGTTATAGCCAGACTTGGGCGGAGGGCGGAGGTCAGATATGCGTTCGCTATGACGACCAGGTGTGGGTGGAGGTGAGTAAACTTGCGGTGGAAGCAACAGTCTATACAGGTCGAGATGAGTAAGGTAAGAGTAGAGCCGTACTGTGCTGTTATATGTGGTGGAAAGGAGTCATCATAGCCTTTGCTCGCACACGGCCAATGATGTCACAGATCCTATTGTGATGTCATCTGAGATGGTGACATTCCCATTGTGATGGCATCGGTGATGATGATCACATCTCACATGATGTCACAGGCAGCATTGTGAGGTCATCGACGCAGTGATGATGTCATCACCGGAGTGTCATCCAGAAACAGTTTCCAGGGACCTAGGTGGACCCAGAAGCTGTTTTGAGTTATGGTGCAATAATAACAATTAAAACAGCACATTATCCATAGAAGAATATGACTTTAGAAATGCAATAAAATAAAAGGTTTGTTTACGTTTGAAGGGCCCTAAAAAGTTGCAAGGGTTAAATGGGATAATATACATATACAGAGTTTATATGTCAGTGCAATTAATAATTAATTCACAATAAACGCAGTAGGCGACGGCACATTTGGGGTCCTGTATGTGTGTGTGCGTGCATCCGTGCGTGCGTGCGTGTGTGCGTGCGTGCGTGCGTGCAGCCCGACAGAAGAAGTTTGCGAACCACTGACCAAATACATCAGCTCCAGGTAATAATGAATAATAATTAATGCATTAATAATAATAATTAATGTTTAATGGCAAATGATCAGTAATGCCTCACTCTTCTCATTTCAGAAAAATTATTCCAGGAGATGTGTGTCATGGGACACTAGGGAAGGTTAGAACCCTGTAACACAGATATTCTGTAGGAAAATAGAATTTCTGATCAAACTTCAAAGTTAGGCCTATGTATTTTCCTCATGGATAATATTTGAGTATACTATACCTTACTTTATATCCAAATGTGGTATTTGTCTGTGCAGATCCACTGAAGGTGACCTGGCTGGAGCAGGGATGTTCTACCAAAGAGAAAGGAGCAGAAGAGACCGAGTGCCATTGCAACCATACGACTTACTTCACTATACTGGTGGTGAGACATGCAGCCTCTGTCATGATCTGTGGAATTTGGACAAGTTATATAATTTGATAGAACATAATGGAGAGAAAGTAATAGGATAACTCATTATTAAGGTTCACATTAACGAGACACGCACTCACGCACGCACGCACACACACACACACACACACACACACACACACACACACACACACACACACACACACACAATTTTATTATATACCGTATTTCCGCTAATAGTAACCAGGGCCTTTATTTACTGAGCCACAGAGAGCCCCCGTCCTATATTAGAGCAGAGGCCTGTATTCGAGTGAGGCCTTTATTTCTTAATATTAAACTCTCATGGACATACTCCTTTATTTTCATGACTTTTATTGCAAAATATTGCATAAAACCAAACAACGCAAATAAATATTGGTGGTCACTCACTCACTCAGTATCCTCCTCCTCCTCATCTAGTGTCGGTATCCTCCGCGTCCTCATCATTCAGAACAACAAGTTCATTGTTGACCAGTTCCTCTTCATCTTCCTCATCCTCGGCTGCCTGTCTGTTCTCCTGGTCCCGCTAACGCAGCTGGGCAAGAGCCTCAGCGGCGCAGGGCTGTCCCTGCTTGAAGCAGTGGATGAGGTTGTCTTGACTCCCGTCAGTTTTCACAGACTGTCCACAAACTTGGAAGGACTTTTTGATCAGATCCTTGTCCAGCTTGTCCCAGGCGGCGATCACCCAGTCCACAAGCAGGCGTCGAGCAGGCGCTTTTAGGTTTCCACCTCCAGCTGTGTACTGCTTATCTGCGTCCCCAGCTATCCACTCATCGTAGGCATCGTGCAGGCTCTGCTTGAAGGGCTGATTCCACATCACACTGTACCAAATGTTCCGCTGCATAATTGCACAACGCTCTCTTTAAACTTAACGTCAAACTTTCGTCTGGTTCGTTTGGTCTCTGCGTTACGTCCGGTTACGTCACACGGTAGATGCGTTGTGTTATGGGAAATTTACAGTACCGTATTCACCGTAGTTTTTGCTCCGTTTTTTTTTTTTTTTTGACCCGGCCTGTATTGAGGGAGGGGCCTTTATTTGTCCGCGCAGGCCGTGCCCCCGTCCTATATTAGAGCAGAGCCCTGTAATTGAATAGGGGCCACTAATAGCGGAAATACGGTATATCAACTGTCCCCAGATGGGCAATTGTGGAGAAAACAGGAGACACGTACAATCTTGATCTATTTGAAAGCCTACCTTCAGTTAGTCGTTAGTCTTCAGGCAGTAGTCTAGTCTTTCCTCTTTAAGCTCCATATTCTCACTTACATGTTCATCAATGGCTGCAAATCCATCATGTCTGCTGTTCAGTGTCCACATGTCATATGTGTATGTGTGCATGCATACATACATACATACTGTACATACATACATACATACATACATACATACATACATACATACATACATACATACATACATACATACAGTACATACATACTCTCCTCATTGTTCTGTGTGTTCCATGACAGACTTTGAATTCTGAACCGGTGCACCACCTGCTGGCCTTAACCGTCATCACCTATCTAGGCTGCTTCATCTCTGTGATCAGCTGCATCCTTCTCATCATCTACCTCTGCATAAAGAAGAGGTAGAAATCAGAATCATTTTCCTTTTTTCCAATTGAGGTTATCAGAAAATAATTGTTAAAGGAGAACATTATTATGCGCTGAGTGGAGGCCTGGAAACGAGGAATACAGGGCATATGTAATCCGTCCATTTACGTCCTGTAAAAAGCTTCTCTTCTGACACGCAGCGGTTTATATCCTTATTAGAGGATAGAAGATAGAGAGACAATAACAACATAGAGACAATGATAACATTAAGGCTGTATTTACCTTGGTGCAGCGTGTTCACCTCTGTCTGTTGTATTTACCTTGGTGCAGCGTGTTCACCTCTGTCTGTTGTCCGTCACATTGGTAGAGATAGCAGCTCACATTCCCCCCGTTCCTCAGTTTATAATCCTAATGATGTTAGACCGCCTCAAATAAATAAACACGGTCGGCCATTTAATTCAAATACATCGTCCTCGAAATCAGATACATTTCTAGCCACACTGTTTATCTATGGAAGGAATGGGCAACTTTGATGATAGAGAGGGCCACAAAAACATGTCCTCGCTACCTGAGGGCCAGATTTTGCTGAGGGCTGCGGGCCGAATGGCACCGGCGCAAATAATTTGGGGCATTTGAAGCCAGGTTTAGAGGAATAACTCATTTTAAATTAACAGTTGTGATGTTTTAAATTAACAGTTGTGATGTAACAGTTGTGATTAACAGTTGTGATTATTCAGTCTTAACCACCAATATTTGATCCCTTTCTCATTCACTATGTCACCACCTGCTCTCCCTGCAGGGCCTGAAATTAACTTTTTTGACCACCTGCCAATATGGCTGCTAGATTTTAAAGTTACCAGCCAATTAGAATGTTGCCTAGCCAAAATGTTTTTCTTAAAATTGGTGTTTTTCGGTAAAAGTGGCTCTCCTATTGAATTTGTCCTGCCAGTGTGGCTCTCATCGAAAAAATAGTGAGGATCACTGCACATGGACGGTTATGGCGGCTTGATTGACTGCTCTGAGCTCTCAACTGAGTCTGAGGTCTGAGTGTCCGGATGGAAAACAGATCAATGGATGCCTGGCACTGTGTAAACACATTCATGTCAGGACCATATAATGAAGATATGAGGCACTGCGTTTTCAAAAATGAGCTATTTACAGGATGTAAATACACACATTACACATGCCCTATATTCCTCGTGTCCAGGCCGCTGCTCAGCGTGTAATAACGTTGTGGTGGATCCATAAAAATGTCAGGCTTGGAGCCGGGAAAACCCAGAAGCAGACAGACAACCAGGTAAGTGTCAAAAAGTGAACAGAGTTTTATTAATAGATCAAGGTGGGGCACTCCGTGTGCTCGGTGGAGGAACAGGCAAGCAGGCAGAGGATCCTGGAACACAGACGACAGATGGATCAGGCAAGCAGGCAAAACAGGTGGGCAAAAGGTTACTTCGTCAAAGCGCAAAAGAAGGTTCAGAACTCGTAGCGATGCTCAACTGGCTGGGTACAAACCGTGAATGGCAATGTTCCAGCATGGACTGACAGGCTGAGGCAGTACTTGTAGGGCCTTGCTGATTAGTGGTGATTGCACCCTGATGCGGCCCAGGTGTCTGGAGCCTGTGGAGCCTCCCACTGGTGGCGTCATAGGCCGAGTCACAGGTGGAGTTGTGACAATACCCCCCCTCCGAGGGTCGCCTCCGGGCGACCCACCAGGCTTGTCAGGGTGCGCCCTGTGGAAATCCCGGACAACCTCCGGGTCCAGGATGTGGCGGCGAGGTACCCAACATCTCTCCTCGGGACCATATCCCTCCCAGTCCACGAGGTATTGGATACCCCGACCACGGCGTTGAGAGTCCATGAGACGATTGACCGTGTAGGCAGGATGGTCATCAATCATCCGAGGTGGTGGTGGTGGGGGAGCTGGAGGAACGAGCGGGCTGGTAGAGACAGGTTTGACACGAGACACATGGAAAGAGGGATGCACCCGGAGTGTACGGGGCAGCTTCAAATGGATCACTGAGGGGTTAATGATTTTAACAATAGGAAACGGGCCAATAAATCTGGGTGATAGTTTCCTTGAGTCCGTTTTTAACGGTAGGTCCTTGGTGGACAGCCATACCTGGTCACCCACCGTGTAGTTTGGTGCAGGGGTGCGGTGGCGATCAGCCGATCGCTGGTACCGCCCCGAAGCCCGGAGCAGCGCCGCACGCGCTTGGCGCCAGGTCCTACGGCACCGACGGATATGAGCCTGCACCGACGGAACCAGGATCTCCTCTTCCTGAGAGGGAAAAAGGGGCGGCTGGTAGCCGTAAATACATTGAAAAGGGGACATACCAATAGCTGATGATGGCAAGGTGTTGTGGGCATATTCAACCCAAGGAAGTTGGGAGGACCACGACGAGGGGTTGGTGGATACCAGACAACGGAGGGCAGTTTCCAAGTCCTGGTTCGCCCTCTCTGACTGGCCGTTGGATTGAGGATGGAACCCTGATGACAAGCTGACGGTAGCACCGATGGCGGAGCAGAAGGCTTTCAGACAGCCAAGGTAAACTGTGGCCCCCGGTCGGACACCAAATCACGGGGCAGGCCGAGACCTCCCGGACCAGCAGATCTGCAGTATCTCGGGCGGTGGGCAGCTTGGACAGAGGTATAAAATGTACAAATTTACTAAAACGGTCAACAACAGTTACCGTTAGAGACAGGCAAGCCAGAGATGAAGTCCAAGGACAGATGTGACCAGGGACGGTGAGGAACCGGCAGGGGACGCAGCAGACCGGTACTGGGCTGGGTGGAGGATTTGTTTTGGGCGCACACAGGACAGGCCGAAACAAAGGATCTGGTATCCTCCTTCCAGGACGGCCACCAGAACCGTCTCTGGAGGAAGGCTTGGGTCCTGGTTACCCCTGGGTGACATGTGAGGCGGGAGGAGTGAGCCCACTCCAACACACAGGACACCATGGTGTCCGGTACGAACAGGCGACCTGGGGGGCCATTACGTGGGTCCGGCTGGATCTGTTGGGCGTCCTTGACCTCCCTCTCTATGGTCCAGGTGACAGCAGCAGCAACCACACAAGATGCAGGAATGATGGTGTGGGGCGGGGCCTTGGGCTCGGACTCAGGTGTATGCATTCTTGGAACCGGGCCTGTAGGTCAAGGTAAAGTTGAATCGACCCAGAAACAGTGCCCACCTGGCTTGACGTGAGCTGAGTCGCTTCGCCGATTGGATGTACTCCAAGTTCTTATGGTCGGTCCACACCAAAAAAGGAAGTTCGGACCCCTCCAACCAGTGTCGCCATTCCTCTAGAGCCAACTTCACCGACAAGAGCTCACCGTTTCCCACATCGTAATTCCTCTCGGCTGGGGAGAGACGGAGAGACAAAAAGGCACAAGGATGTAGTTTATCATCTTTTGAGGACCGCTGAGAGAGGGCTGCTCCCACCCCAATCTCAGAGGCGTCCACTTCAACCACAAACTGCTTGGTTGGGTCCGGCTGAATAAGAATGGGCGCCGTGGTGAAGCGGAACTTCAGGTCCCTGAAGGCTGCCTCCGCTGCAGGCGTCCACTGGAACCGTCTAGAGGTGGAAGTTAAAGCAGTTAGTGGCGCAGCAACACGGCTGTAATTGCGGATAAACCTCCTGTAGAAGTTGGCAAATCCCAGGAATCTCTGAAGTTGCTTCAGGCCAGTAGGGTTGGGCCACTCCAGGACCGCGCTCACCTTGGCGTTGTCCATTTCCATTTGGCCACCGGCCACAATGTAGCCTAGAAAGGTGACAGATGGAACATGAAACTCACATTTTTCCGCTTTTACAAAGAGGCGGTTCTCCAGGAGACGTTGGAGGACTTGGCAGACGTGCAGGACATGCTCTGAGGGGTTCCTGGAAAATATCAGGATGTCGTCTAAATAGACAAATACAAGACGATATAGCATGTCTCGTAGGACATCGTTTACCAGGGTCTGGAAGACGGCGGGGGCGTTGGTCAGGCCGAACGGCATGACCAAATACTCAAAATGTCCCAAGTGGGTGTTGAAGGCCGTCTTCCACTCATCTCCCTTTCGAATCCGGACTAGGTGGTAAGCGTTGCGGAGGTCTAGTTTCGTGAAGATGTTTGTTCCCTGGAGAGAGTCAAAAGCAGAGTGCATGAGTGGCAAAGCATATTTATTTTTTACTGTGATGTTATTTAGCCCCTTATAATCGATGCATGGCCGGAGAGATTTATCTTTTTTCTCCACAAAGAAAAACCCTGCCCCCAGTGGTGAATTTGACGGCCGGATGAGTCCTGCGGCCAGGGACTCTTTAATATACGTCTCCATGGATTCCCTCTCAGGCCGAGAGATGTTATAGAGGCGGCTGCTGGGAAGAGGTGCCCCAGGTAACAATTCAATGGGGCAGTCGTAGGGCCGATGAGGAGGCAGAGAGAGAGCTTGCTCCTTGCTGAACGCTGTTTGGAGGTCATGGTATTCAGGTGGCACCCGGGACAGATCCAGCGTCTCTGGAGGGAACACCTGACGAGGAACAGACTGAGGCAGAGCAGACTGGAGACACATGAGGGCCATGTTTGATAAGCCAGGGGTGACCTAGAATTATGGGAACATAGGGTGAGTCCATGATAAAAAAACTTAGCTCCTCTTGATGGTTTCCTGACAGTAGGAGACGTACCGGCTCAGTCTTGGAGGTCACCCGGGCTAGAATGCGTCCGTCCGGGGCATTGGCCTCCAGGGGCTGATCCAGGGTCTCGGTGGCAAGACCTAGTTGTTTCACAACATGGGAATCCAAAAAACTTTCATCAGCACCAGAGTCTATTAAGGCCAATAATTCAGTGGACTGACCTTTAAATGTGAGGGTGGCATGCAATTGCGTGCGTGGACGAGGAGTGAGACGGCAGACAGTGGGACTCGCCAGGATCCTCTCCTTATCTGACGAGCCTGCTAGTTTGACAGACGGTGAGGGCAGGAGGCGAGGAAGTGGCCGGGCTGGCCACAATACAAACAGCTATTGCTGGACAGCCGACGTTGACCCTCCTCCGAGTCGAGGCGGAAACGGCCGAGTTGCGTCGGCTCTGAAGCAGGAGAAGTTTCACGCCTCGGAAGCTCTCGAGCAGCTTCGGCTTAATTCGGGCGAGCTCAGCTCGGTATGCTTGGCAACAGGGTTACACGGGGAGTGTTGTTACCTGGGAAGCGGCGTGTTTTCTCCCTCCGTCGTTCCCGCAAACGGTTATCAATTCGGGTGGTTAAAGTTATTAATGCCTCCAAATGGACCGGCTCTGGATAAGCGATTAGCTCATCTTTTATGGGCTCAGACAGCCCGTTCAAAAACCCTGCCTGAAGTGCCTCGCCGTTCCACCCACACTCCGCTGCCAATGTGTGAAACTCGACAGAGTAGTCAGCCACGCTGTGGGAACCTTGGCCAAGGGACAGCAGTCTCCGAGAGGCGTCTTTCCCCTGCACGGGGTGGTCAAAAACTTTGCGGAAAGCCGCAATGAACGCCCGGTAGGATGAGGAAGTGGCGGACCGTGTTTCCCACACCGCTGCAGCCCAAGCCAGCGCACTGCACCGGAGAAGAGCCATTATGTAGGCGATCTTGGCTCGGTCTGCAAAGTAGGACAGAGGCTGCTGGTCAAAAACAATTTCGCACTGCATTATAAATGCACGGCAAAGCCCAAAATCCCCTCCATACTTATCGGGGGTGCAAAAGAAGGTTCAGAACTCGTAGCGATGCTCAACTGGCTGGGTACAAACCGTGAATGGCAATGTTCCAGCATGGACTGACAGGCTGAGGCAGTACTTGTAGGGCCGTGCTGATTAGTGGTGATTGCACCCTGATGCAGCCCAGGTGTGTGGAGCCTCCCACTGGTGGCGTCATAGGCCGAGTCACAGGTGGAGTTGTGACAAAAAAGGAAAAAAACAAACAAACAGGGTAAGTTAGAAATCATCATTAAAGCTGGATATAAGGTCCAGGTTCTTTAAAAAAAACCTCCTTTAACACATTCACTGCCAACAGTTTTTCCAATACAGTAGGTAGCTTCTGCCAAGGTTTTTTTTTAGGATTCTGGCTCATCTTTCAAGAGCCGAGGATTATTTTCTGCTAGGACACAAAATATCTCAAAAGAACTAATAGAATGTGTGCTTTCTCTGTCTAAAAGAGTTAGTTTTTATCATGTTCTGTTATGTAGGCATTAGCAGTTGAATACAGCATGGTTTCAGCGTCTGAGAAGGAAAGCTGAGAAAAATGCATTTTTGTGAAATTCGATAGAACAGGCAGAACAGTCACTTTAACCATTTATTTTTGGCATCAGTGAGACATCAGACATCTAAACAATAGTTCTGAACAGTAATTTCCTCCATAACAGCACCCCCACCCCCCTCTCCTTCAAACTCCTCCCTCTGTGGGTGTGTCTCTGGTGGCTCTGCAGCGTGTGTCACAAGCGAGTCTCTGCTGCCTGTCTGTGCTGCCTGGCGGCCGCTCGTCGGGCGAGTCTGGATCGGGCTTGTTCGTTTCTGGGGTTTCGGTTGTGAGCTGGGATGAAGCTGCGTGCGATTCTGGGCTTTCTGCTGCGTGTTTCAAAGTGTGTTGCACCCAGAGTCTATTTTTGGAATCCCCCACCGTTGTGCGCCAGCTCCCAGCGCGATAGCGTTTTCGCCAAACCATTTTCATGAGAATGGTTTCCTCACGCTTTTTCCTGCTGTTTTTGCTCTGCTTTCTCTAGTCTGGAGAGCACTGTCGCCACTTAGTGGGTCGGTAAAATAGGTTATACACATTCAATAGCTCCCATATTTGTATAGGAGAGGTAAAAGGGTTTGATCCACGTCCCACCATCAAAAAAAACGAGTTAACTCGTCGACGGCAGTCAACCGTTGTTGTTTTTTTGACGAGTTAACTCGTCGACGGCAGTGAACGTGTTAAGACATATCTTGTAACAAAAGCACATCTCTACAATCACAACCATAATTCAATTAACTGACAAAATATTAATCTAAAGTGGGCTTCATGCTGTAAGATGTTTGGTTATCTTTGTAAGTAAAATAAAATACAGCCTCTTGTTCCAATTTTCTTCTTCTTCTTCTTCTTCTTCTTCTTCTTCTTCTTCTTCTTCTTCTTCTTCTTCTTCTTCTTCTTATGAAAGTACAGATATGAATTGAAACGTGTTTTGCTTGCTAGCTTGATTCACAATTAGCTACTTTTCTCACTGTCGAGACAACATTTGGGAATATTTGGAGCTATTTCTCCCAGCGAACCAGTAATAAATAAAGATGGGAAAAGTACACACATTCGTTACTTAGGTAGAAGTACAGTAACTTGTGTACTGTAAAAAAAAAGTAGAAGTACTGATTCAACTTATTTACCCACGTAGAAGTAAAAAATGAAATATACCAAAGTAAAAAGCATTTCTACCAGCTGTTTCTGTGCAAACCTGAAACTCATATAATATAATTCAGACTATTAAACTTAGAAGATCCTCTCCAAACATGTTAAAGATGTATAAAGAAGAATATACTTTGATTATTAATTGGTCTGATATGGTTTTTCCACAAACAAGGTGCACAAAATGCGTGAAAGCTGGCAGAGTGCAAGACAAGAGAGACAGACAATGTTACATCGTTTTCGTCTGTTGTGCATTAAAGCTAAAGTACGGTAACTAGCCTGTTTAGAAAATGTAAGAAATATAAAGTACAGATATTTGTGTTAAAATGGAGAGAGTAAAATTAAGAAGTTGTCAGAAAAATAAGTACCCAGTACAGTACAGATACCTGAAGATCCTACTTAAGTTAAGTTAAGTTGAGTTAAGTTAAGTTAAGTTATCCTTTATTTATCCCCATAGGGAAATTCATCCTCTGCATTCGACCCATCCTCGGAACCTTCCTAGAACTAGGAGCAGTGGGCAGCCGCAGTGCAGTGCCCGCGGATCAACTCCAGTTATTTTGCCACTGGAGGAAACCGGAGCACCCGGAGAAAACCCACACGAACACGCGGAGAACATGCAAACGGGATGGACCGGGTACGTAACAAAGTATTTGTACTTCCCATCTCTGGTTCTAAACACTGAAAGGTGAGCAAAGTAGAGTGTACAAGTAGAAACAGTAAAATAAGGCTGATATCTGAACGTACAAACAGGAAATGGAGCATTTAGGTGGGGGTGCAGATTTTCCAAATAGAAAAAATAGAATGGGGCTTTAAACTAATAATGTTAATTATCAGAGAGTAATGGGTAATTGGTAAGTTAGTTTGAGTTTTAGTATCTTTGCTGTATTTTAAAAGAAAAGTGTAGGGGCTCTGATAATCAGCTTGGTTGAAGAATCAGCTGACTGGTATCAGGTGACCACTGTCAACGACCCTCTGATTGCTCTACCTGGCGTGCTTTATCGATTGATTGTGTAGGCGGAGCTCTGAGCCCCTGCTGAACGAGTATTTCTTAGCATAGTCAGTCTAAAGCGGCAGCTGTAAAGCGGCACAAAGACTCTGGGCATGAAGACAAGGGAGTCTTTCTGCGGGAGTCCTTTGAGGATAGGCCAGAGAATAGGGTTTTGCTGCTTCTCCCTTCCTAACTACTCATCTACCTAACTATGTGTTTTCTCCCCATCCCTGTTGTGACATCAGACCACAGACGCCGTAGACACGGCAGCTTCAGATGTAGTAACCCTGGTAATTTTTCCTACCCTAAGCGCACAATTAGTCCTTTGACTATTACCGGAGGTCTCTGGAACTGTCAGTCGGCTGTGAAGAAAACTGAGACCATCTCATCTCATGCGCTTTCTCAATCCCTCCACTTCCTTGCTCTCACAGAGACCTGGATCATTCCGGAAAACACTGCTACTCCTGCAGCTCTCTCTGCTGCTTACTCCTTCTCGTACACCCCCTCTGGCCATGGCGGAGGCACTGGTCTCCTCATCTCTCCAAAATGGACCTACACTGTCACCTCTCTCTCTCATCTGTCTATCTCATCTTTTGAGTCCCATGCAGTTGCCGTACCCCTACCCATCAAGCTCAACATTGTGGTAATCTACCGCCCGTCTGGTCTGCTTGGTGTCTTTCTGGATGAGCTGGACACCCTTCTCTCTGTCTTTCCTGAGGATGGTACTCCACTCATCCTTCTGGGAGATTTCAACATCCAGCCAGCAACCTTACAATCTTTGCCTTTCCTTAACTTCTTCTCATCCTTTGACCTCTACCTCTCTCAATCTCCTCCTACTCACAAAGCTGGGAATGTGCTTGACCTGGTCTTCACCAGATCCTGCTCCACCTCTAACCTCACTGCGACTCCTCTTCCTGTATCCGACCACCACTTTATGACCTTTTCTCTTCCCATCTCGCTCCCCTCCTCCCTCCAATCACCCCCTCACTCTACCACCACCCGACGCAACCTAAAAACTCTCTCACCTAACTCCCTCTCTTCTACCGTCCTCTCCTTGCTTCCCTCACCTGAGCAGTTTGCTCTCCTGTCCACTGACGAGGCTTCCACCACTCTTCTATCCTCTCTCTCCTCCGCTCTTGATTCTCTCTGCCCACTCACCACTAAGCCTGCCAGGTGCTCTCCCCCGGCTCCTTGGCTGACCGAATCTCTGCGAACTTATCGAACAGAGCTTCGGGCAGCTGAGAGAAAATGGAGAAAATCACATCACCCCGAAGATCTCTCTTCCCACCAACTTATCCACTCCAACTTCACCTCTGCTGTCTCCAAAGCAAAAACCTCCTTCTTCATCTCTGAAATCCAGTCCTCTGCATCCAACCCCAGTAAACTGTTTGCCACCTTCTCCACGCTCCTCAACCCTCCCTCCCCTCCTTCTCCCTCCTCCCTCTCTGCTGATGATTTTGTAACCTTCTTTAATAAAAAGGTGGATGACATCAGCTCCTCCTTCCATCCTCACTAACACTCCCCACTCCAATCCTGCTTCTCGAACCCCTGTCCCTGGATTTCCTTCCTTCTCTCCCCTCTCTCCTGATGAAGTGCTTAAAAAGTCTTTCTGATTCTGATAAACTCATCAGCTCTAACAAAGCCACTTACTGCCCCCTCGATCCTATCCCTTCCTCTCTCCTCCAAACCATCTCACCTGACATATCTCCCTTCCTCACTACCTTCATAAACTCCTCCCTGTCCTCTGGTCTTGTTCCACCCGCTCTAAAGACTGCAAGAGTCAAGCCTCTGCTTAAGAAACCCTCCCTTGACCCTACTGCTATTCAGAACTACAGACCTGTCTCTCTTCTCTCATTCCTTTCCAAAACCCTCGAACGAGCAACGTCCGAACAACTTTCTCTCTATCTCTCCCAGAATGACCTCCTGGACCCTCTGCAGTCCGGTTTCAAGGCTTCTCACTCCACCGAGACAGCTCTTCTTGCAGTCACAGAGGCCCTTCACACTGCTAAGGCCTCATCCCTCTCCTCTGTCCTTGTCCTCCTTGACCTGTCTGCTGCCTTCGACACAGTCAACCACCAAATCCTTCTTTCCACTCTGTCTGACCTCGGCATTTCAGGGTCTGCACACTCCTGGTTTGCTTCCTATCTCTCGAACCGCTCACACCAGGTCTTATGGAGAGGGTCCCTCTCCAGATCCTGCCCTCTTACCACCGGTTGCCCAAGTGATCTCATCTCATGGCTTTTCTTATCACTGCTATGCTGATGACACCCAGCTTTTCCTTTCCTTCCCTCCCTCCGACACTCAAATCGAGGCTCGCATCTCTGCATGCCTCAAAGACATTGGCGACTGGATGTCTGCCCACCACCTCAAGCTCAACCTTGGTAAGACAGAACTACTCTTCCTCCCAGGGAAAGACTGCCCTCTCGCTGATCTCTCCATCTCCATTGACAATTCCACTGTACTTCCCTCCCAAACAGCTAAAAACCTTGGGGTGATCCTTGACAACCAGCTGTCTTGCTCAGCCAACATAGCTGCGACAGCACGCTCCTGTAGGTTCTCCCTCTACAACATCCACAAAATCTGTCCCTTTCTCACAAGAGATGCGACTCAACTCCTGGTCCAGTCACTTATCATCTCTCGCCTGGACTACTGCAACGTGCTCCTGGCCGGCCTACCTGCCACCGACATCCGACCGCTTCAGCTCATTCAGAACGCTGCAGCCCGTCTGGTATTCAACCAACCCAAATTCTCTGATGTCACTCCCCTCTTCCAAGACCTCCACTGGCTTCCCATCTCGGCACGCATCAAATTCAAGACACTGGTACTGGCCTACAGGGCAGTACACCAGTCAGCTCCCGTGTACCTGCAATCTATGGTCAGGTTCCAAACCTCTCAGCGCTCCCTTCGCTCCTCCACCAGTGCAGGACGCCTTGCCCCTCCCTCACTTCAGGGGCTCAAAAGTCGCTCATCCCGATCTCGACTCTTCTCGTCCCTGGCACCTCAATGGTGGAACGAGCTTCCACCTTCGGTCAGGACAGCTGAATCACTGCCGATCTTTCGGAAAAGACTAAAGACACACCTTTTCAGGCTCCATCTGGGCCCTTCTTGATCTAACTTTTTTCTCTATCTTTCAAAAAAAAAACTAAACTAAACTTGTACCACTGTTCCTTCAGAGGTTGTATGTCATAGACTGTGTTGCATAGTTGATTGCTCTATTGCTGACAAAAATGTGTTATTGTAAGTCGCTTTGGATAAAAGCGTCTGCCAAATGACGTAATGTAATGTAATGTATGTAATGGTTAATCCTGAGTCTAGGTAAATAATCTTAATTTCCATGTCTTTCAGCGGGGAAGAAGCTATAGCCATCCACCTGGGCTTAGCCGTGTCCCTCCTCCTCCTCCATGGATTCTTCTTAATCTCTGCCATTTTAGCCAACACAGTCGGGGAGACGGTCGGGGAGACCACATGTGGCGGGGTGGGGATGAGCCTCCACTATGCCCTGCTCAGCTCCTTCACCTGGATGGCCATGGAGCTTTATCAGTCCTACCGGCTGGTCAACACGGATTCCTGCCTCCCGGACCAGAAGCCCTATGTCTGGCACCTGATTGGCTTTGGTGGAGTATTTTGAGTCATTTTGTGCCGTTACATCTTCACACATGAATGTATGCAAATATCTGATGAATATGTATGTAAAAATCCCCATTAGGTCTCCCATTGGTTCCTGTCATCATCCTGGCAGGGATAGGCGGCATTTACGGTGGGAGGGAATTGGTGGCGCAAAGCGATGACTCTTACTCATACTGGATGTAAGTAGGATTTGTAGGGACAATAAGGAAGATGGCGTTGTGCATCACATCTTTGGTAGGACAACAAATAACATAAGTGAACGTGTGTTTCCAGGTGTTGGATGACAAACAGCACCAAGGCCTCGCAGGCTCACAGATACACCACCTACATCCCGCTGGGGTCCATCCTGCTGCCGGTGGGCGGTGTACTGGTGAAGAAGATGAGGGAGGTGCCAGGACTAGCTAGGTGCCACAACTACCAGTGTGGCCAGAATGTGAAGTCTTTTGTCAGCATCTTCCTCCTCAGCTGCCTCTTCGGGATGACCTGGGGCCTTGAATTTGTGGACTTCGGGCCGGACTTCTTTGTATTGTTCCTCTTCATCTCTTCCACCCTCAACTCTTTGCAAGGTCTGTGCTCTGTGAAGGCCATTTGAAATCAAATCCATACAGTCAATTCTCCGACTGCACCAGCTGGGCGTAGAAAAGTAGGTCTTAACTGTTATGCTGGTCTTAGCTACACCCGACTTTGTGATTTGAATTTACACCGAGTGCAGCAAGCCTGACTTACCACTGTCGTACCTGTGCCCGGTCTATAGGCTGCGGACGTGCGTGTTCACATGAGCAATTAAGACTTACGACTAGATGGTGCACTAGTCATAAACTTCTGTTGGTCGTAACTAACTAAGTCGGATGTAACGTTACACGCCCAGCTGGTGCACTCAGCTCCAGTAGTATCAGAAAACTGTAAACAGTTTTGCATGAATGACATCACTGGTCCACACTCCCCCCCCCCCCCCCCCCCCCCCCACACTCCCTTCCCCCCAAGAAACAAGAAAAGAAACAAAACATATGAACATAATGAACATTCTTGTAAAATTCGGCACCGAATCCATCCAGCCCAGCTGCTTTGCCTGATGGGAATGATTTAATGGCAGAAGTTATTTCCTCCAGTGTAAAAAGTTGTTCAAATCGGGTTGAGCCGCATCGCATTTAGATGAGTAAAGTTCACTGTAAAATTTGATCGTTTGTCTCCTTGGGATCAGTTAGCAGGGCACCCCTCTTCGATTTAATGGAGAGGATTGATCTGGAGGCCTGAGCGCCCTTGAGCTGCCGCACCGGGAGCCCCTCTGGTTTATCTCCCAATTCAAATTGCTTTTGTCTCAGTTTTAAAAGCAGTGTGTTTATCTGACCACCCACCCAAGATGCCGTTATATTCATATTTTAGCTTCAATATCTTATTATAATCGGGATTTTGAAGCCTGGTATGCCACTTCAAGGGTGGGAAGAGCATTTTCTCTGGTCCACACTTTAACTCAAATCAACTCTCAATAACTGTCAAACTAAATGCATTCATTGTTTACAGTTTTCTGATATGCTACTGATGATGTCATGAACACATGAGAAGATGGCTGGAATATGGACATCAGTCCAGAATGCTTCATTATTGTTACAACTGGAAACTGATACAAAATCTAATATTGAAACTGTGTTTGAGAAAGCCTGTGGTTTCCACCCTAAGAGGCTGTAATTGGGCATGTGGTGTGTGTGTGTGTGTGTGTGTGTGTGTTTCACATAGAGCTGTTCTGAATTCCCGTTAGAACGCAATATTGGATTTATTTTTTGTTTTCATCTATTTATTTTTCCCTGCAGTAATGTAGAACATTTTGAATGGACATCATACGATCTCCTTGCTTGTGCTGTGGTGGACTGGTGACCTGCTGTGGTGAACTGGTGACCTCTGCAGGATGTTTTCCTACCTTACAACTCTGAAAACATTAAGTGAATTAATAGACCAAATTAATTAATCTCAGTTCTGGTCTGTTCCCAGGCTTCCTGGTGATGCTGCGCTTCTCCGTGCTGGAATGGATGGAGAGGCGGCGCCCTGCCACCCGCACCCCTGATCAAGTTCAACTAGAACCCTTGAAGAGCACTGAATCTACCAGCATGCTGCAGCAGCCCCAAGTGGGGGAGAGCATCAAATCTACCAGCATGCTGCAGCAGCCCCAGGAGGAGGAGAGCACTAAATCTACCAGCATGATGTAGCAGCCCCAGGAGGAGGAGAACATTGAATCTACCAGCATGCTGCAGCAGTCCCAGGAGGAGGAGAACATTGAATCTACCAGCATGCTGCAGCAGTCCCAGGAGGAGGAGAGCATCAAATTTAGAAGGTCCATTGTTCCTGATGCTATAACATTATTTAATGAACACTGCTAGCTCTGCATTGTGAGGCTCTCTTTTTGCTTGTGTTATGTAACTCGTATTGTGCTGTATGTTACTGTTTCCTGTTTGTGTATCTGTACTCGCTCTGGTGGCAAACCATGTTTCCCCTCGGGTATTAAGAATAAACACCATACCATACCATACCATACCATACCATACCATACCAAATCTACCAGAGACCGCATGCTGCAGCAGCCCCAGGAGGAGGAGAACACTAACTCTACCAGCATGCTGCAGCAGCCCCAGGTGGAGAACATTGAATTTACCAGCATGCTGCAGCAGCCCCAGGTGGAGAACATTGAATCTACCAGCATGCTGCAGCAGCCCCAGGTGGAGAACATTGAATCTACCAGCATGCTGCAGCAGCCCCAGGAGGAGCAGAGCATTGAATCTACCACCATGCTGCAGCAGCAGCCCCAGGAGGAGGAGAGCATTGAATCTACCAGCATGCTGCAGCAGCAGCCCCAGGAGGAGGAGAGCATTGAATCTACCAGCATGCTACAGTAGCCCCAGGAGGAGTAGAGCACTAAATCTACCAGCATGCTGCAGCAGCCCCAGGAGGAGAGCACTGAATCTACCAGCATGCTACAGCAGCCCCAGGAGGAGGATGCTGCAGCAGCCCCAGGAGGAGGAGAGCACTGAATCTACCAGCATGCTACAGCAGCCCCAGGAGGAGGAGATCACTGAATCTACCCGCATGCTGCAGCAGCCCCAGGAGGAGGAGAGCACTGAATCTACCAGCATGCTACAGCAGCCCCAGGAGGAGGAGAGCACTGAATCTACCAGCATGCTACAGCAGCCCCAGGAGGAGGAGAGCACTGAATCTACCAGCATGCTGCAGCAGCCCCAGGAGGAGGAGAGCACTGAATCTACCAGCATGCTGCAGCAGCCCCAGGAGGAGGAGATCACTGAATCTACCAGCATGCTGCAGCAGCCCCAGTAGGAGGAGAGCATCAAATCTACCAGCATGCTGCAGCAGCCCCAGGTGGAGAACATTGAATCTACCAGCATGTTGCAGCAGCCCCAGGAGGAGGAGAGCATTGAATCTACCAGCATGCTGCAGCAGCCCCAGGAGGAGGAGAGCACTGAATCTACCAGCATGCTGCAGCAGCCCCAGGAGGAGGAGAACATTGAATCTACCAGCATGATGCAGCAGCAGCCCCAGGAGGACGACAGCATTGAATCTACCAGCATGCTGCAGCAGCCCCAGGTGGAGAACATTGAATCTACCAGCATGTTGCAGCAGCCCCAGGAGGAGGAGAGCATTGAATCTACCAGCATGCTGCAGCAGCCCCAGGAGGAGGAGAGCACTGAATCTGCCAGCATGCTGCAGCAGCCCCAGGAGGAGGAGAACATTGAATCTACCAGCATGATGCAGCAGCAGCCCCAGGAGGACGACAGCATTGAATCTACCAGCATGCTTCAGCAGCCCCAGGAGGAGGAGAGCACTAAATCTACCAGCATGCTGCAGCAGCCTCAGGAGGAGGAGAACATTGAATCTACCAGCATGCTGCAGCAGTCCCAGGAGGAGGAGAGCACTGAATCTACCAGCATGCTACAGCAGCCCCAGGGGGAGGAGACCACTGAATCTACCGCTGCAGCAGCCCCAGGAGGAGGAGAGCACTGAATCTACCAGCATGATGTAGCAGCCCCTTGAGGAGGAGAACATTGAATCTACCAGCATGCTGCAGCAGCCCCAGGAGGAGGAGAACATTGAATCTACCAGCATGATGTAGCAGCCCTAGGAAAGCATTGAATCTACCAGCATGCTGCAGCAGCAGCCCCAGGAGGACAAGAGCATTGAATCTACCAGCATGCTTCAGCAGCCCCAGGAGGAGGAGAGCACTAAATCTACCAGCATGCTGCAGCAGCTCCAGGAGGTGAGCACTGAATCTACCAGCATGCTGCAGCAGTCCCAGGAGGAGGAGATCACTGAATCTACCAGCATGCTGCAGCAGCCCCAGGAGGAGGAGAACATTGAATCTACCAGCATGCTGCAGCAGCCCCAGGAGGAGGAGAGCACTAAATCTACCAGCATGCTGCAGCAGCCCCAGGAGGAGGAGAGCACTAAATCTACCAGCATGCTGCAGCAGCCCCAGGAGGAGGAGAGCACTAAATCTACCAGCATGCTGCAGCAGCCCCAGGAGGAGGAGAGCACTGAATCTACCAGCATGCTGCAGCAGCCCCAGGAGGAGGAGAGCATTGAATCTACCAGCATGCTACAGCAGCCCCAGGAGGAGGAGAGCACTAAATCTACCAGCATGCTACAGCAGCCCCAGGAGGAGGAGAGCACTGAATCTACCAGCATGCTGCAGCAGCCCCAGGAGGAGGAGAGCATTGAATCTACCAGCATGCTACAGCAGCCCCAGGAGGAGGAGAGCACTAAATCTACTAGCATGCTGCAGCGGCCCCAGGAGGAGAGCATTGAATCTACCAGCATGCTGCAGCAGTCCCAGGAGGAGGAGAGCATCACATTTAGAAGGTCCATTGTTCCTGATGCTATAAAATTCTTTAATGAACACTGCTAACTCTGCATTGTGAGGCTCTCTTTTTGCTTGTGTTATGTAACTCGTATTGTGCTGTATGTTACTGTTTCTTGTTTGTGTATCTGTACTCGCTCTGGTGGCAAACCATGTTTCCCCTCGGGGATTACGAATAAACACCACACCATACCATACCATACCAAATCTACCAGAGACCGCATGCTGCAGCAGCCCCAGGAGGAGGAGAGCACTGAATCTACCAGCATGCTGCAGCAGCCCCAGGAGGAGAACATTGAATCTACCAGCATGCTGCAGCAGCCCCAGGTGGAGAACATTGAATCTACCAGCATGCTGCAGCAGCCCCAGGTGGAGAACATTGCATCTACCAACATGCTGCAGCAGCCCCAGGTGGAGAGCATTGAATCTACCAGCATGCTGCAGCAGCAGCCCCAGGAGGAGGAGAGCATTGAATCTACCAGCATGCTACAGCAGCCCCAGGAGGAGGAGAGCACTAAATCTACCAGCATGCTGCAGCAGCGCAGGAGGAGGAGAGCACTAAATCTACCAGCATGCTGCAGCAGCCCCAGCAGGAGAGCCGTCTGCAAGTTTTCAAAACCACCGCGGTTGAGCTGCACATTCAAATGTTTTCCTGAATGGGGTGTGGCCTGATATTGTTAATGGGTTTAAGTTGGGGTCATATTGGACTCCACAATAACATTAAAAAGCCATGTGAAAAAGGTGTCTAATGCAGTGAAATTTATCTTATACAATTTCAGACAAATCAGACCATCTCTGACAGTTCATGCTGCTAGTTTTTGCACTCAAAGATGTTCTCACACATTGAGTATTGTTTCGTCATTTGGTCTCTCACAGGTGTAACCATACTTCAGCCAACATAATTACTGTACAAAAAAGCCATAAAGGTCTTTGATAAGAAACCACTCTCATTTCACCATTGTAATATCCTGGTGCACAGAGGATGTTAATGTTAAGGATGTTAAAACTAGCTAACTGCTAGCATCCTTCAAATCTCTGAAAGCTTTAGGTGTATATTTATTGAAACATGGTGAAATCTGCAGGGCAAAATTGTGTTAGCCACGTAGCTGCTAGCCACCAGCCTGACTTTCCACTTCCTCTCTCTATAGACCGAATCACCGTGATGTCGTGTAATCGTGCATTCCTTTATAACTGGGAACTGGTAATCTTCTGACTTCAAAGGTCATGAGCTGGGAGGTGACGTCACCAGAGCTGGTATTTCCCATTCTAAACTCGTAGGAGCCTCAGCAGCCCCGACCTAAAAAATCCAAGATGGCTGCGCCGCGCAACAACAGTAGTTATAATCGTAGTAATGTTGTTTAACACTTCTGTTTTGTTTGTGTTTCATTAAATCAGCTGTACACACAGCACTGCATAACATCTATCTGTGTGGACATGAGGCTGCAGTGTTTGTATGTGCAAAATGCTGCGAAATGCCATGTTATCAACTGTTGTTGCTAACAATGGCTAGCCTGGCTAGCGACTGGATCTGACCAATGAACAGTGAACTTCCCAGCTCCAGTTTTCTGCAAATGGAACGCTAACAAAACGGATGTGATGTCATTTAGCCTCAACATCCCAGTTATTTTGCGATAAAGGAATGCACCATTAACAAAGGTCCCTTCCGGGTAGACAGACAACTGCCGTTTTATTGCGGCTGTAGCTCAGGAGGTAGAGCGGGTCGTCCACTAATCGCCTTTGTTAAAAGAGGTCGGTGGTTCGATTCCTGCCTCCTCCGGTCTGCATGTCGAAGTGTCCTTGGGCAAGATACTAAACCCCAAATTGCCAGCACCCTGCGTGGTAGCCTGCCGGTGCCATGGCACGAGTCCGATACCTCACGAGTCCGAAAAAAGAGGCTAACTTCCCCCAGACCCTAACCCAAAACCTAACCTCTCCCACCCCCACGCCTAAACCTAACCTCCCCCAGACCCTAACCCAAAACCTAACCTCTCCCACCCCCACGCCTAAACCTAACCTCCCCCAGACCCTAACCCAAAACCATGAGGTGTCGGACTCGTGAGGTATCGGACTCGTGAGGTATCGGACTATAGGGGGCAGTCCCCAGCCTGCCACCATCGGTGTGTGAATGGGTGAATGTACCTACTGACTGTAAAGCGCTTTGGATAAAAGCGCTATATAAATGCAGGCCATTTCCATTTATTTCAATTGTGGAGATATCACAAAATATATCTCCACAACAGAAATAAACAATACACATATTGTTTATTTCTGTTGTCGTTTTCAGCTGTAATTGTAACGTTAAGATATATCCCTATAGTTAAACACAGCCTATCTGACATTTGGTTGTGCTTTATGTACTGTGTTGATAAACCAAATCGACCCAACAGACATCTCACCACTGGTTGGACTAGCTGCTCGTTACTCAAGCTGTAATTGTTTTTATTCTGTGGCCCAACAAATAAATTAGGTCTCTAAACTAACGTTAGTGAAAGTGTTGTTAATTAATGAGATCTGAAGGCATGCGTTTTAAACTTAACAATTTTCTCTTGATCTCAGTTGTTAACCGCCCAGTTTGCTCCATTCCATTAAAGTGTATGTATGTGAAGCCTGCGGACATTATTGTAAACAATTGGGTGATTCAGTCTATACTTTATGCTGAAGTCCCAGAAGAGAACAACTAATGAGAACTCGCTACTGAGGTTTTTAGCTGGTTCGGCCTGGTCAGACTCTGTGTGTGTACGCTCTGGTACGGCCTGGCCTGACTCTCTGTGTGTACAGCTCTGGTACGGCCTGGTCAGACTGTGTGTGTATGGCTCTGGTACGGCCTGGCCTGACTCTCTGTGTGTATGGCTCTGGTACGGCCTGGCCTGACTCTCTCTGTGTATATCGGCTCTGGTATGGCCTGGTCAGACTCTCTATGTCAGGGGTGGCCAAAAAAATTTGGTTGTGGGCCGCATACAGAAAAATATAAGGAGTCGCGGGCCAAACAATATTAAGCGCGGCAGTTTTCGCGGCAAAAAAATTGGACCAGAAAACCCTTGTGCCATCAAAAATTGAATTTCTACCTAAATAAATATATGACATAGTTTATTGATGCGCTCACCTATTACAATGGGTATTTCTGTATGTTATCAAATTTTCTTTTCCTGTGCCAACAGGTTAAGACAGAGATAATTTAATATAACATTAGTATTAAACATTAATTCATTTTTTTTTTTTTTAATAAATAGACCATGTCAGGGTGCCCAAGTATAACCCATTTTCAATGGTATTGAAAAAACAAAATGGGGGGAATCCGTTTTTTTGTTTTCGTTTTTCAGTTTCTTTTTCTTAATGTTTTTGTTTTTCAGTTTTTTCCCCCGTTTTCGTTCTCGTTTTCCGTTTTAAACTTTGAAACAGAAAAAGGGAAAAATGTTTTTAGCAAAAAAAAAAAAAAAAAAAAATATATATATATATATATATATATATATATATATATATATACTTTTTTCTAAATTCATGGCGGGCCACTTAAAAACGGGCAGCGGGCCGCAGTTGGCCCACGGGCTGTAGTTTGGCCACCCCTGCTCTATGTGTATGGCTCTGGTATGGCCTGGTCAGACTCTCTGTGTGTATGGCTCTGGTGCAAGACTTTGATCAAGCTGTGTTCCTAAATAAATAGGTAAATATTTGGTCTGATTTGTGCTGAGTCAGACAGATACTCAATCAATAGAAACTCTGATGCACCGCATTTAATCAGTTAATCAGTAATCAGTGGCACTATTTAATATTCTTTAGTCTTTTATTATATATTTTTATTTTCAAGTCAAATTTAATTTAGTTAATATAGCCCTTGATCACAGTGTGATGGTGTGACAGTGGCCAGCATGGTCCCCCCCCCCCCCCCCCCCCCAAAAAAAAACCAATAAACAAAAAAAATAACACGGACAATGAGATAAGCAAGTAAATGACTGTAACAATATGCATATTTAATCCATACCGTATGTTGCATGTAGTTAAGTAATTACATTGATATAGCGTGTTTTCCAAGTCAAGCGGTCACCCCTAGTTCCAACCTACTTCCAATGTCTATGCTGGACAACGACACACAGAGAGAGACAGAGAGAGAGAGAGAGAGAGAGAGAGAGAGAGACAGAGAGAGAGAGAGAGAGAGAGAGAGAGAGAGAGCTGATAGGGGACAGCTAGAGGACAGACAGACAGACACACAGGGCACTGGAGAGTCTGCTGGTTTTGAGGTTCTGGTTGGAGGTTTGGATCATGATGGAGCCAACAGCTAAACCAGCTGCTGTTCTACTGCTGTTCCTACTGCAGAATTGCCTGGCTGATCATGGTAAGGGGCATTATTGTTTCTATTATTAATAGAAAAAATGCAGTAATAGGAGTAATAGTAATGATAATTTATTAGAATAGAATAGAATAGAATAGAATAGAACTTTAATTGCCACATGACCAGGGCCGTTGGTATTTGTTTTCGGTACATACAGAATGTAAAAATAGACACTGCATCATAGTTACATCACGTAAGTGCATCACAATAAAGTGCACTTTTCTAAACAACTGCTTGTTACAATGTGCTTTCCAAAAATGTGATCAACTAAGGGGACTGGATAACCTGTGAACTTCTGTGTTGTGTATACTGTAGGAAGGACCCAAACAACCGGAATATCTTTGTTGTCCGTTTGTTCTGACAAGACAGTAAATAAAACAAAATAAATGATGCTCCACTCTGCAATACTTTCCAGCACAACCCTCTTCCATCAGAGCACAGAGTAAAAGGCCAAGTCAGCACATTGACTTCAAGTTCACAGGATGATATTAAACAAACAGTGCTCGTGCAATTGTGCAAAACTTAAAGGGACACTAGCGATGTTCAGCTTTGTATCATTACAATGAGTACTATATATAAGTCATTCATTTACGTAGTTTGAAAGTTAATGAGAGTTGATTTTAGTTCAGTTGTGGACCAGTGATGTCATTTGTGCATGATGACATCACTGGTCCGCAACTGAACTCAAATCAACTCTTATTAACATTAACAATAACTGTCAAACTAAATGAATGACTTCAAAACTGTTTAGAGTTTTCTGATATACTAATGATACAAAGCTGGTTGAAAATCGCTGGAGTCTTCTCAGCAAACATTTTCACGTATAACGACCGTCTTCTGCACGTCAAACCACTACGTCTAGTCAGGGTTAAATTATATAGGCTATCCGGAATGGAAATCGGAGCGACGTTGATGACGTTTCCTGCGTGGCCGCTGCATGTAGATCTTCTCCTTCCCCACAATGTTGAAATATGCTGCTCCCACAACGGCTATATTCAGATAAAAATCTGCACAGTGCGCATTTAGCAGCATTACTAGCCTACGGTAAGTCCAGATTTAATGATTGTTGCTACGTTGGGGTGGGGAGGGGGGGGGGGGAGGGGCTGGAGTATGACCATGTGCAAGATTTGAACCTGGGACACCTGCACGCTGCACCATAGCCATGAATCTTATCCACTCAGCTGTCGGTTTGTGAATGCTCATACTGGAACTTGCATTGCAAACCTGTCTCGCAGTTAACGCTAACTCAGTTTGATGATTCCAACCAACAATGAGACAGGTATTATATCATGTACGATGAGTTGACCATTTATTTAGCAGACAGCACCATACAGCACAATATATTCCAACATATATATTCCAAAAAGTTTCGGATACAGAGGCGTAATGAATGAATTAATTGTGAGGGATCCCTTAGGGTTCCTGGAACCCACTTTGAAATCCTTTAGAAATCTGGACAAGGCGAGTCACAGAGGGATGACTGAGTGTGCAATAGGTGCTGGGACAGTGGAATAGACCGTGACATGGACAATGAGACAATGAGATGAGAATACAAATAATCAAATCATTATACATATTTATTTTCTGCTTTTCAACAGCAATAGATAAAATAAATAGAAATGGAGAAATAAAAACAGAGCAGTAATCTTTTTTTTTTTTATCAAAGTAAGTTTACTTTTTTGATTGATTCATTGATTTATAATCACTATCTTGTCTCTGTTCAGCTGATGAAGTCAGGTTGGTGGGAGGAGCGAGCCGCTGTGCTGGTGTACTGGAGGTGAAGAACCAGGGAGACTGGAAACCAGTGGATGACGAGTATGAGTGGAACCTGAAGACAGCAGGTTTAGTGTGCAGAGAGCTGGACTGTGGCTCTGCTGTTTACACAGAAAGGAGAGAGGGATCTTCAGAAAGATCTGTATGGCAGATCGATCGTCCTCGCTGTCTTCAGTATGCGTCTACACTGAAGAGGTGTATACTCTCCTGGTCTGGATCTTCCTCTCACAGCCTGCTGATCACCTGCTCAGGTAGCACCTTTTTGTTTTACCTTTATTTATACAGGGAGAGTCTCGCTGAGAGCAATGCTCTCTTTTTCAGGAACACACACGCACGCACGCACACACACACACACACACACACACACACACACACACACACACACACACACACACACACACACACACACACACACACACACTTACTTGCTTATGGCAGTCCGTCGATGTCGACGATGACGTTGCTCCAAATGAAATTTGTGAGGTTGGTTATTGTAATGTCTTTCGCCTGTGCATAGCCAGGTGGCTGCTCAGACCGATGCGTGATCCGCAGATTTTGTCACAGGAGGGGCAGGGGAAGGCAGCAGTAGTGGTCGGTGGTGCTATGGCACGTTGGTGCCGCTGTGCACGCCGCTGTACTCTCCTCTCTGTGAACTTCTCCTGAAGACGAGTGATCCCCTGGTGACAGGTTGAGCTCCAGGTATGGCGATCAGCAGCCAGGGACTCTAGTGCTGGTGGTTTGATGTCACACTTCTTCAGGAGGGTTTTAATGTGGTCCTTGAACCGTTTTTTCTGACCCCCAGCAGACCTTTGACCGTCTAGGAGCTGGCCATACAGGATCTGTCGGGGTAGACGGTGGGCTGGCATTCGGATCACATGCCCAACCCATCTCAGATGTTTTTGGCCAAGGAGCCCTGTAATGCTGGGTGTGTTGGTCCGGTCATAGATTTCAGTATAGGGCACCCTGTCTTCCCACGTTAAGCCTAGGATCCTTTGGAGGCATCGGATGTGGAAGGCTTCTAGACTGTGGATGTGCCTCTGGTAGGGTGTCCAGGTTTCCGAGCCATAAAGCAGCGTGGAGAGGCAAACTGCCTTATACACATCTGCCTTGGTGGAGATGGTGAGGTTCCTATTCTGGAAGACCCTGGACCTTAGCCTTCCAAAGGCAGCAGAGGCCAGGCCGATGCGAGCCTGGACGTCATTGTCTATGGTGCAGGATGATGACAGGGTGCTACCGAGGTAGGTGAAGTGAGGGACGGTGGCTAATGGATGCCCGTCAAGGGTGAAGATAGGCGTGTTTGGCTGGGGAGTGAACTCCTGCACGAGTATTTGTGTTTTCTTAGTGTTGATCTGGAGACCAATGGCACTGTATAGGGAAGCGACCACATTTAGTGCACGTTGAAGGGACTCTGGTGAGTGGGCGAGTAAAGCACAGTCATCAGCATACTGTAGCTCCAGGATATGCTGAGTGGTGAGTTTGGTGGTGGCTTGGAGGCGACGTATGTTAAAGAGGTTACCATCCAGCCTGAACTGTATGCCAATCCCGTCTGTGGGGTCCAGGTATTTATGGGACAGGAGGGTGACAATGGAGATGAACATATTAAATATGGTTGGGGCTAGGACACACCCTTGCTTGACCCCCACATCCACACTGAAAAATGGGGATTGTTGGCCACCGTTGCTCACACATGCCTGCATCCCGACATGAAGCTGGCGCAGGAGGTTACGGAACTTTGGTGGTACACCCAACGTCCCGAGTACTTCCCACAGCAGGTCCCGATTTACTGTGTCGAAGGCCTTTGACAGATCAATGAATGCCAGGTAAAGGTCTTTGCGGTGTTCTCTGCATTTTTCCTGCGCCTGTCTAGCAACAAAGATCATGTCCGCGGTGCTGCGATCACGTCTAAAGCCACACTGGGATTCGGGCAAGATGTTTTCAGTTACATGGGTTGCTAGTCGATGTAACACACACACACACACACACACACACACACCTCTGCTGGCCACTGACCAGCTCCACTGGAGCGGTTGGGGTTAAGGGGCTTGCTCAAGGGCACCTCAGTGGTGGTAATGAGGGAGGGGCAAGCGCTGCCTTTTTCACTTTCCCCACCCAGATTTATCCTGCCGATCCCGGGGATTGAACCGACGACCTTCAGGTCACAAGCTCGCTTCTCTAACCATTGGGCCACCACTGCCCTTATCAATGACATCAACTATGACAGTAATGTTTCCAGTCTCGTCCTTCCTCCGTCACAGTGGCAGTGAGTGGTCTCCATTGGACTGAACTGTAAAGTTATCCAGGACAATGGCATCCTAGATCCTAGATCCTTGTTGCTGGAGGCTCACTGGTTCAAATCCCCCTCTTTTACTGCCATAGTGGATTTGTTAACATTATGGGATTATTTGATTTAGGGCACTTTTGGGTCGTTACATTTTTGATCTACCCAATCTTTAGTGTCAGGAATTATCACCTGAACATTGTTATTAAAGACCACTTAATGTAATTTAAAATATTTAACTATATTTACCACCACATCATAAAATAATTATTTAAAACTTTTAATAAGTGAAAAGTGTTGTTGTTGTTGTTGTTGTTGTTGTTGTTGTTGTTGTTGTTGTTGTTGTTGTTGTTGGTGGTGGTGGTGGTGGTGGTGGTGGTGGTGGTGCTAAAGGCCAGAGTACTGGTTGATTTTAATTATTATAGTGCTATGAAGGATGTGGATAAATACATATGTACTGTAGCTGGTCATATGGAGGTGTGCTGTGCTCTGTTGAGGGGGAGGAGCTTATCTTTAGAGATTAATTGAACTGAATTGAAGGAAAGCTTTTATTTGTTTTTATGCCTTTGCCTGGCGATAGGAAGGAAGGACTGATTAGATTTTGGTGGTCAAATGTCAAAGTTCAAGGTCACTGTGACCTCACAACCTCCTGTTTCATGATTGTTAATGCGATATCTCAGGAATGCCATGATGGAATTTCTTCAAATTTAGCTCAAAAATCAATTTGGATTCAAGGATGAACTGATTAATTGTAGACACCAACTGATCCAATTTTAAGTCACTCACCGTCTCCACTATTCTAAACACATCTGTCTCACAGGTGTCGGAGGGCACTCTGTCTCATGCCTTTTGGTTCTGCCTTTCACTGACCAGATTCTGGCCCAAAATATTTGAGTGGTACTCTAAGGCCTACAAAATGACCCTTGAGCCAGAGACAGAACTCGCCATCTTCGGCTGCTCGGAGTCCTCTCTGGTCTTCCCTACAGCTGTGCAACAATCTCTGACACAGGGGACAATTGTTGCCAAGAAACTCATTCTGCAGGAATGGAAGTCCCCCTCTCCACCCTCTTTTCAGCTGTGGTTGGCGGACATGATCTCTGTTATATGGATGGAGAGACTCAGGTTCCTGAGAACCAACTCACTTAAGAGATCTCTAACAATTTGGGAGTCGTTTCTGGCCTACCTTGACGAGGGTAGGGGCGACCGGCTGCTCTCCCATGGACCCCCTTGTGTGGGATCCCACGCACATACGCACTTTATGCAGCTAGTAGCACCACGCTGTAATATTGGAGTGTTTTCTTTCTTTCTTTCTTTCTTTCTTTCTTTCTTTCTTTCTTCTTTCTTTCTTTCTCTCTTTCTTTCTTTCTTTCTTTCTTTCTTTTCCTGTATCTGAGTTTGTTTGTTTTTGTGTATTGGTGTTTTGAAAATTGAAAATTGCAAAATAAAATATTGGGATGAACTGATTCGATTTTGGTTGGAGGGGTGGGTATGGGGTATGGTTGGGGCGATGTGGGTGGTTTTGGGGTAGGACCATTTTCCATGTTGAATATGATTCGCTGTGTTGCTGAGATACTCCCAAATAGTGCCATAAAGCTGAATGGCCACACCACTGTGCTGTGGGCTTCAAGGTATTTCTGCTTGTATGAGACTCTTGACAGACATGTAGACTGCTCACGTGTTGGCAGAGGCATACACCCGCAATGCAGTATTTCTAGTTGTTTGTTGGAAGTTGATTATTCTATTGTTACTGATCATTGAAAGTATAAAATGTCTTTTTGTAACTTGCTAAATAGTTTTTGTTTTTAATAAAGAGCTGTTTCAATTCAAATTTCTCTCTCACTCCAGAGTCTGTGAGGCTTGTGAATGGGAATAGTCTGTGCTCAGGCAGACTGGAGGTGAAGTCTAACCAGACGTGGTCCTCAGTGTGTGAAGCTGACTTTGACCAGCAGGATGCAGAGGTGGTCTGTAGGGAGCTTGGCTGTGGGGCTCCTTCAGTCCTCCAGGGGATGCTCTATAAGGCTCCATTGTGGAGCAAAGAGTTCCAGTGTGAAGGCAATGAGTCTGCTCTCCTGGACTGTGGAAGCTCAGGCTCAGCTAGAAACACCTGCTCACCTGGCAAAGCTGTTGGACTCACCTGCACAGGTAGAAGATGAGATGCAGCTTGAATCTGGCTTCATTTCTGTTCTAATCAAAGTGACTTCACTTTGGTTACTAATTGCTCTCTTCTCTCTTGTTCAGTTGATGTTCTTAGGTTGGTGGGAGGAGCCAGCCGATGTGTAGGTGATCTGGAGTTGAAACAAAATGGAGACTGGAAACCAGTGGATACCTGGAAGCCTATCTGGCACTTGGAGTCAGCAGCTGTAGTGTGTAGACAACTGGACTGTGGCTCTGCTGTTTCAACAGAAAAGAGAGGGGGTTTTCCCTACAGATCTGGATGGAAGATCAGACCTTCATGTTTTAATTCTGGGCCTACAATGAGGGACTGTGTACTAACACAGTCATTCAGAACTTTTGACAGTCTGTCAATCACTTGCTCAGGTAACACAATCTATGACAGTAATAATGTCTGCCACACATCCATCTATGTCTCATCTTTCTTTCCTCTACTTTACACTCTCGCTCACTCTCCTCTCTATCCCCCTTTTGCCCCCCCCCCCCCTCCTCTCCAGAGTCTGTGAGGCTGGTAGATGGTACTACTCTGTGCTCAGGCAGACTGGAGGTGAAGTCCAACCAGTCGTGGTCCTCAGTGTGTGAAACTGAGTTTGACCAGCAGGATGCAGAGGTGGTCTGTAGGGAGCTTGACTGTGGGGCTCCTTTAGTCCTCCAGGGGGCGCTCTATGGACAAGTAGACGCTCCAATGTCGACGAAAGAGTTCCAGTGTGAAGGCAATGAGTCTGTTCTCCTGGACTGTGGCAGCTCAGGCTCAGCTAGAAACACCTGCTCACCTGGCAAAGCTGTTGGACTCACCTGCTCAGGTAAAGATCTGCAGCTTGCATTTGGCTTTATTTCTGTTCTACTCGAAGTGACTTCACTTTGTTTACTGACGACTCTCTTGTCTATGTTCAGATGTTAGGTTGGTGGGAGGAGCCAGCCGCTGTGATGGTGAACTGGAGGCAAAACAATATGGAGACTGGCGACCAGTGTATGAGTTTGATGGCGAATGGAACCTGAAGTCAGCAGCTGTAGTGTGCGGACAGCTGGATTGTGGCTCTGCGCTTTCAACAGAATACAGAGATGGTTATCCACATAGAGCTAAATATATATCTGTATGGGGGATCAGTTCTTCCTGTCTTCAGCATGAGTCTACACAGAAGAAGTGTGTATCACCAACTAGAGATTACTCCGCCCATTCCAGGCTGCAAATCACCTGCTCAGGTAAACCATCAATGACATCAACTATGACAGGGATGTTTCCAGTCTATTCCTAAGGAAGTTATACTATAAACCACCTAATTGCAGACAGACATACACAATACAATATTACAATATTACATAACAATGCAGTACTCCAATGATTACTGTGACAGAGCGTCTGGTTCTCAAAATATAATCAAGCTCGTGTCTAATACAATCCAAACCTTGTCACATCAACACAGTACGTCTTTGCTCAGAAATCAATCCAGAAGTCTCAAAAGCGATGGGAGCAGCCTACCTTCACTGCATGGGGCGATGACATCTCAACAGCCCGGCTTGTATGGCCAACCCAATCGGTAGTCTGGAGCTCCATCGACAGCTCCCGTTCGATAGGTTAGGGCAGAGGTTCTCAAATGTTTTTCAGCCAAGGACTCCTTACAAGATAGAAAATATACCGGGGACCCCCTCATTCTGATTTGTGATTTTGGGCTAAGCTTAATTGTTTCCACGGTAACGTGCTTGACTTTTAATTTGTTTGTTATTAGAATGTAATCCATGAACCATTTTAGATTTAAAGCATAAACTATTTTCGTTGAACTATGAAGATTTTGCAAAAAAGCAAAAAAAAATTATTTTTTATTACATTACATCCACGGACCCCCATTTGAGAACCACTGGGTTAGGGACACTAATTATAAAGAATAGTCTGACACACTACTCACACCCACACACGTGGAAACAGAGAGAAAAACTAGGGAACTGAAGGACAGGAGCAATACATGCTTCCTCATCAAGCTAACAGAGTCGAATAGCAGAGAGGGCTAGCACACCTGAAACCCATCATATATTATCATAAGCCACTCCCACTTCCTGTTTGATCCCTCTGATGCAAATATGTAAATTAACATATTATAATTAAACAAGGGGGTCCCTGACAATCACATCTCATTTTACATATCACTCTGTGACATTACCTAAACATATGATAGTTAATGACTGTTAACTTAGGTTCAGGAGCTGGGCCACGCCTCAACCACTTCTCTAACCACGCCTCTAACCACACCTCAATTACCTGGCAGGTTACATATACATGTACCTGGTGAACCTGTCCTGCCCTGTTTGTCTCAGATCATCTCAGTTCTCTCAACAGACAGACCATGCAGCATAGCTCAAACGCTTCTACACATCAGTAAACTTCGACAATCGCTGGAATCACCATGCAAAAACCAGACAAACTCACCGTGGATGCCGAGCGCAGATCAAACCTCTCCGTCTCCGGTAACTTTATCAGACATGCTAACGTTAGCCGCTAACAGTTAGCATCACAGCCTCCACACCAAAGCCAAGAGTACACACGGCCAGCCCGACGGCATCTTCAGTCAATATCCCCGTGTCAAATCGACTCTACAAACGTGGAAGGCGATCATATTCCAGGGAGGCAGTGTATCAACCTACGTTGCCGGTGTAACGACGCATTCTGCATCCCTTCCGCACGGGCGCTCCAGTTCTTCCTTGGGTGAAGAAATTCCACGTTCACAAACGGGAGCCCAACATCAGACGGTACCGTCGCCAGTATCTATTTCCACAGAGGGAAATGCATTCTCTTTCAACACGGCGACGAAAACTACTCTATTCAACCACACAAATATCAACAACCAAACTTCAGCGCTTCCGGTTCCTGATCGGGTACCGTCGGCAGAGCCAACCACAGTCGGTGTCGTCAGGCGTGACATCAGAGCCTCAGCCACGTCACCCCAGCCGCATCTTCAGCTCCCCCTAGCGAGGGACAGGTCGTATGTCTACTACTCATCCATTTGATACAGCTCACTGCTAAATTCAGCTCTCTTTAATCAGATTCAGATTAATTACTTTAGACCACACGTTGTGGTCTAAAGTACAAACCACGGACAACTAGCCTTCATGGCTAATTCTGGCTTATATATCTATAGGTCCTATATACACACACATATATTTTAACATGTTTGTCAATGTTAAATATACAAATAAATAACACAAATACATCAGTTCAATGGTAAACAACCAGCATTGATCTTCAACAACAACAACAACAATAATTCTGGTTTCTGTCTACATAAGTCAACATAGACAGATAGTCACAAGTACTTAAGCAAGTACTTCTCTCTTTCTCAACAATGATCATGTTTTACTTTCAAACTAAACATGATATTCAGCCTGTCTCTCAGGCTTCACAAACTCCCTGTGCACACGTACAGCCTACCATCCATCATCCTTTTCCTCTACCCTCCCTTCAGCCGCTCACAGCAACATGGCTTCTGTTCCTCCTTTTCTTCCAGGGCCATATGGCAGCAGCCTGGCTATTAACCCAAGGAGTCCGGCCACAGACTAAAATCGGGCCACAGACTATTCAGTCTCAGCCTCTTCCTTCTTTTCAAACTTGTCTATCCTCACACCCATCCCCACCCCCTCCCTAACCCATCCCTTCCCCAACACCCAAACATTGTCGTTGTCTTGTTGTCTTGTGCTAATACTTAACACTCCACAGCAGCGTCACCCACCCAGGGAGCTTCATCATTTCATCCCGCCTGCCGTGGTAAAGAACCACTTGCTGCTGCTCAGAGGCAGCTCAACCAGCCCGTCGCTGCAAAGACGCAGTTCACCCGGCTACCAATGCTCAGAGCGATGCTCGCTCCATCACCTCATCCCTTCATCCCCTCATCCCTTCATCCCCTCATCCATTCATCCCCTCATCCCTTCATCCCCTCATCCATTCATCCCCTCCTCCCCTCATTCCTCCATCAGAGTGAGGACAGGGGCAAAAGGAAGCCTAGCTCTGCAACCTGTGTTGAATCTTGACTAACACCACAAGCTCCCTCCATCCCTCCACACTCAGTTTCCTCTATCAGCTGCTGCAGTCGCTTCATCAGCCAATGCACAGACCGCAGTTCACTATTTCAGTTGCTACAGACGCAGTTTGCTTTATCAGTCAGTTTACTCTATCAGCTGCTGCAGATGCAGTTAGCTTCATCAGCCACTGCACAAATGCAGTTCACTCTATCAAACGCTGCGGATGCAGTTCACTTTGTCAGCCAATCTATCAGCTGCTGCAGATGCAGTTAGCTTCATCAGCCACGGCACAAATGCAGTTCACTCTATCAACCGCTGCAGACGCAGTTGTTGCTTCATCAGTCACTGTACAGAATGCAGTTCACTCTATCAACCGCTGCAGACGCAGTTCACTTTGTCAGCCAATCTATCAGCTGCTGCAGACGCAGTCAGCTTCATCAGCCACTGCAAAAAATGCAGTTCACTCTATCAACCGCTGCAGACGCAGTTCACTTTGTCAGCCAATCTATCAGCTTTTGCAGATGCAGTCAGCTTCATCAGCCACTGCACAAAATGCAGTTCATTCTATCAACCGCTGCAGACGCAGTTCACTTTGTCAGCCAATCTATCAGCTGCTGAAGATGCAGTCAGCTTCATCAGTCACTGCACAAAATGTAGTTCACTCTATCAACCGCTGCAGACGCAGTTCACTCTGTCAGCCAATCTATCAGCTCCTGCAGACGCAGTCAGCTTCATCAGCCACTGCACAAAATGCAGTTCACTCTATCAACCGCTGCAGACAGTTTGCTTCATCAGCATGTTCAGTCTATCAGCCGCTGCAGACGCAGTTCGCGTCATCAGTCACTGTACAGAATGCAGTTCACTCTATCAAATGCTGCAGACGCAGTTCGCCTCATCAATAAGTTCAATCTTATCAGCCGTTGCATACGCAGTTCACTTTATCAGCCACTTCACAGAATGCAGTTCATTTATCCACGGCTGCAGATGCAGTTAACTTCATCAGCCAGCTCACTCACTCTATCACTTGCTGCACACGCAGTTCGCTTATCAGCCATTGCACAAGTTCAAAACTCTTACAGCCGCCACAGACGTAGTTGGTTCATCCCCCATTGCACAGGGGTTCAGTTACAGCTGCTGCATACGCAGTTCGCTTCAATAGCCTCCTTGTGCAGTTTACTCAGTTATTGCAGACAGTTAGCTTCACCTATTGCACAGAGTACGGTTCACTCCATCAGCTACTGCAGACAGGTATTCCCATAAGCCAATGCATGGAGTGCAAATCACTCCATCAGCTGCGGTAGAAGCAGTTGGCATCATCAGGCAGAGTGTAGTTCACTCCATCAGATGCTGCAGACAGATAGCTTCGTCAACCAATGCATAGAGCATAATTCATTCGCATCAGTTTTAGCACACAGTTAGCTTCTCCAGCCACTGTAAGGTTCACTCCATCAGCTGCAACATACACTGTTAAATCCATCCGTCGCTATACAGAGTCCAGTTTATTTCACCAGCTACTGCAGAGTGCTGATCACTCCATCAGCTGCCGTAGACAAAGAAGGCTTCATCAGCCATTGCGGAGTGCAATTCACTTCATCAGCTACTGCAGATGGCAGACGCAGTTAGTCTCATCAGCCACCGCACTAGAGTGCAACTTGGTATATCGGCCGCGGCAGAAGCAGTTAGCTCATCAGTCATGGCTAGAGCTAGGCTACAGTTTAATCCATCGGCTACGGTAGACGCATTTAGCTTCTTCAGTAACTGCACTAGAGTGCAACTCATTTTCTATGCAGCTCGCTAGATCAGCCACAGTGCACTCCCGTCAGCTACTACACAGCATGCAGTTTCTTCTTCAGCTGCCGCAGACAGTTTTATCAGCCACAGACAGACGCAGAGGTCAAATCTTTCGACCCAGTCTCGCTTTCCTTCAGCCGCAATTATCATCGCTTATCTGCCATTCTTTGGGGGCATGTTGGGTCTAGGAAGTCCATACTCATCCACTCTCATAACTCAGCAGTCCTAGAAAACTCAGCAGTCCTAGAAATCCTAAACAACGATCGATCTAGTCTTCCAGCCATCATGCATTTCTTGCACAGAATCGCGTTGATCTCGGCTCAACACTAGTTCAACAGATCAGCATGGAATTTCCTTCCCTCTACTTCTGCTTCTACACCTATCTTAGCAACACAAGGCACTGACTAATTATTTCCGCTTCATGTACGCTGCAAGCATCACCTCAAGACCCACTCTTTACCAAAACAGGAGGAGTGGCCACTCAATTCCGGGTCCAGAAGCTACACCAAGTTCTCTGTATATATTCTGAACAACTTCTATATCTTCCTTTCGAGCAATTCCTTCTACAGTCTCAGACTGAATATCTCAGACCAAACCATTCAGGTTCATGGCCGCTGGTCATCTCAAGCATACCATTCCTATATCGCCACAACGTCAATGATCTTGTCAAGCTCACGCTCAACTCAGCTCTTTCTAAATCCAACTCTTTTGGGGGTCTGAAATCAGCTCGGACGTAAACACGCCTGAGAAGCAATCCGCTCGGGCAGCTCATGCTGAGACGGAACCCCCAACGCTGAGTCTCCTCCTGCCTGTCTCCTCCCAGACAGACATCAACGGATGACACCTTCATGCATTCTCACATGCACCTTCATGCACCCCAACGCTGAGTCTCCTTCTGCCTGTCTCCTCCCAGACAGACATCAACGGATGACACCTTCATGCATTCTCACATGCACCTTCATGCACCCTCACGTGCACCTCATCACATACACATCTCAATCTTCATTAAACTTCTAAACGATATATTGTTGTGGTGTGGTCCTTGCTAGTGAAATGATAGTTAATGACTGTTAACTTAGGTTCAGGAGCTGGGCCACGCCTCAACCACTTCTCTAACCACGCCTCTAACCACACCTCAATTACCTGGCAGGTTACATATACATGTACCTGGTGAACCTGTCCTGCCCTGTTTGTCTCAGATCATCTCAGTTCTCTCAACCCACCCTCCCTTCCCTTCATCCCTACCCGCAACCCTCATCCCTTCATCCCTCATTCCTACCCTCAACCCTCATCCCAACCCTCACCTCCTAACATCCTCATTCCTTCCCATCAAATTCGGTGCATGTCTCCGTCATGTCTCATTCCCAGGATCTGTCTGGAGGGGTCTGAAATCAGCTCGGACGTAAACACGCCTGAGAAGCAATCCGCTCGGGCAGCTCATGCTGAGACGGATCCCCCAACGCTGAGTCTCCTCCTGCCTGTCTCCTCCCAGACAGACATCAACGGATGACACCTTCATGCATTCTCACATGCACCTTCATGCACCCCAACGCTGAGTCTCCTTCTGCCTGTCTCCTCCCAGACAGACATCAACGGATGACACCTTCATGCATTCTCACATGCACCTTCATGCACCCTCACGTGCACCTCATCACATACACATCTCAATCTTCATTAAACTTCTAAACGATATATTGTTGTGGTGTGGTCCTTGCTAGTGAACCATGTCATGAACTCTCATCAACTCTGTTTTATTTGGTCTTGGTATGCCTTTTTTATTTGTTTTATTATAGAAAAAATAAACATAGGCTATAATATTATAGGCTGTGTGTGGTAGTTGCATTGAACTTGGCGTACAGTAATATGTCTGTGCTGTACCTTTACTCACCCCTGCATGTGAGGTAATTAGATGGTGATGGACTGCACATGTGCGGGCTGCAGCGAGCTTGACAAAACGTCACTTGAGTTTCTTCAGAATAGGCCATGGAGATAAAAGGTTATGAGACAGCACGGAGGGTGCACCGCACTGAGGAAGCGGCAGGGAGAATGAAAAGAGGGGGAGACTATTTGTGCGCAATTGGCATGCGGACTGCAGAGCAGCCTGCACCTTTCCTCAGCCCTGCGCCCACAACACACACACACACACGCACGTGTCGGGAGGTAATTAACTGCTGATGGCCCGCTGTGCGGGGTGAAGCGAGCTTGAGAAACGTCACTTGAGAGATTCTTCAGAATAGGCGGGGGAGATAAAAGGAGATGGTGGCCTGAAAAGTAGGCTATGTTTGACATCTCTGCATTCTGGATCAAAGTCAAGACTAAATATGATATTACAAAAGCACTGGAAATGTTCCTTCTATTTACAACATCATCATTATCCTTCCGACCACAAGGAAAATGTGTCAAATATTGGGGGGGGATCTCTATTAAAGGTCCTATCCATAAGTTTTGGGGGGAAATAAATAATCACAGTGTTATTTTATTAGTGAATGCTCAGTTATGCAACTTAAAAAATGAGCCGAGCCGCATCTCTCTGCGTTCACCCATTGCAAATATATTGCGGGATATTTCTGCTGGTCGCTGGTCAAGATTGCCCGGCAAATTTGACGGATGTGACGTTCTGTGCATCCACAAGCCCATTTTAGGAGGCGCTGGTCAACACCCAGTTGGTCACCGGCTTATGCCTACCCCACACTACAGGATTTTCAAATCCTTGAAGATTATAAAAATCTTGAGAGCCCACACACTACAGGACAGAGAGAGCCGATTTTTTAACATTTCAATCTTGGGACACACACACAATCGCGTCTGTTCAAACGCAACCCCACACACTAGAAGATTATGCCGACGATTCACCTTGGAAGCAGGGCTCGACGTTAACTTTTAAAATGAATCTTGACGAGGAAACGTGTGGAGCTTTTATACACTGTGTGGTTTTCTGCTCGCGGAAGTCTTGAAAACTCCACTTTGTCCGCCCAGCCGCGTCCATTCTGGGTGTAGGCCTACTGTGCACGGCCAGGCGAAAACCGTCTGCACAGGTGCCTTGTGGAGGGGCGTGTCTGCTGATTTGACTCACTTTTCCGTGCGGACACTCGCCGATCTAAGCGCTTGTTGTAGGCTACATGCTTTGCAGTAGGCCTATAGCATTAGTTTTCCGTCCCGTTCAAAGACGCACGGGTATTTCACCTCGATGACAATTTCCTCGTTCTTTGTTTCTGTGCGGGGCTGCGGGCGGACGCGGACCAGATTATTTTGCGAAAAACTGTATGGAAACGCAGCTACTACTGGCTCTCTGCTCAAGATGCAATCGCCTGTCGGGTTGTAAATATCTAACATGTTAGATATGCCCGATTCACAATCGGGAAGAGGCAGTCTTCCCGATTGTGAATCTTTGAACCCCACACACTACAGGATAATTTGGGAAGATTATCTGCCCGACACGCATCAAATCGGGAGCACCCCCGAGAAAATCGGGAGGGAGGAATCTTGGCCATAATCTTGCAAATTATCCTGTAGTGTGGGGTAGGCATTAGTGCGAGAAGGGACCTCCTTTGCACACTTGCCAGTGTGCCTGTATCAACGCAAGATTCAAGATCTGAGCCAGGCTCAAACTCAAACCCTGAATGCGTACCAGGGTCTGGGCCCTTCAAGCCCACTAGTGAATCCAACCAAAGAGCCTTGCTTTTCAACCCCGCAATGATCCAGACCAGTTCAGTTTGATCGCATATTAGACGGTACCGGGGAAGCCGGTTATTTCCTGGCTCATCCTAACGTGAATATCCACTTCCCTGCACCAAGCCAAAACACGACCAAACATGCAACAATAATGTCCGCTAAATGTCCGTCAAGGCTGATCTGGCCGATCAATTGTCATGTTGCCGTTTTCAAGTGACTTTTATGAGCTAACGCTACAAAGCAACCAACGCCTCTGCCAGGCAGCTGCAGTGCTTGCTTGTGCTTGGGCACATGCGAGTATGGTGCACGCGCGCGAGCTCGTGCACACGCTGCCTGCAGTTACTCTAATGGCCACCGTGTCAGTAATAGTTAGAACTTGAGGATAGGACCTTTAATAATACTCTATATTATTAATATTATTATTATTATTATTATTATTATTATTATTATTATTATTATTGTTGTAATTTAATAAAGAGCAGTTACATTTCAAAACTCTCTCTCCAGATTCTGTGAGGCTGGTGAATGGGACTAGTCGGTGCTCAGGCAGACTGGAGGTGAAGTTTAACCAGTTGTGGTCCTCAGTGTGTGAAGCTGACTTTGACCACCAGGATGCAGAGGTGGTCTGTCGGGAACTTGGCTGTGGGGCTCCTTCAGTCCTCCAGGGGGCGCTCTATGGAGAACCGGGGGCTCCAATGTGGACCAAGGAGTTCCAGTGTGAAGGCAATGAGTCTGTTCTCCTGGACTGTGGAAGCTCAGGCTCAGCTAGAAACACCTGCTCACGTGGCAAAGCTGTTGGACTCACCTGCTCAGGTAGGAGAGGAGCTGCAGCTTTGGCTTCATTTCTGTTCTAATCAAAGTGACTTTACTTGTTGTACTAATGACTCTCTTGTCTGTTCAGAGCCTGATAATGCCAGGTTGGTGGGAGGAGCCAGCCGCTGTGCTGGTGAACTGGAGATGAAACAACATGGAGACTGGAAACCAGTGAATGTCTTGGTTCGGGACAACAGATGGAACCTGATGTCAGCATCTGTAGTCTGTAGACAGCTGGACTGTGGCTCTGCTGTTTCAACAGAATGGAGAGAGGCTTCCTCAGAAAGATCTGTATGGATGATTCATCCTCGCTGCCTTCAGTCTGGGTCTACACTGAATGATTGTGTTAAAAGGTCAGCATGGTCAAGCCCTTCCCCTCTCAGCGTGCAGATCACCTGCTCAGGTAACACAGATCACCTGCTCAGGTAACACCTTCACCTGCTCAGGTAACACCATCAATGACAACTATGACAGTAATGGCTTTAGTCTCTTCCTTCCTCTGTCATAGTGACAGTGGTTTACATTGGACTGAACTGTACACTATCATAGTTGTCACTTGTCAGTCTTCTGAGATTTGCAACACAGTTGTATTGTATAGTGATCTCTACAAGAGCGAGCATGAAGAGGATCCAGGTGCGCACAAGCATTCTATGATGGTCTACCAAAGATTGACAAGGACTCTAATGCAGAGAGTAAGAAGTGTCTCCTGATGAACTGTGTGCTGCTGTGTGAAGTCTGCAAGTGGCAAGGCTCCAGGCCGGTTGCACCAACTGGTCTCACGACTGGTCTTAAGCTAAGGTTCAAGGTTTAAGGTTCAAGGTTTTTCTTTATTTGTCTCCCTTGGGAGAAATTTGTCTTGGAGACAGGGCCACAGCTGCATACATAGAACATTTTACAGAAAACACCAAAAACCAAAAACATTGCATAATACAAATTAATACATCATTGCACATACCCCCGTGATAAAGTGTCTCTAGTCATTTCTAGTTGTCATTAATCATTTTGATTGACAGAGGAACAAATGAGTGTTTATATCTATTATATTTGCACCGCGGTATCCTATATCTCCTGCCAGATTGCAGTAGTTCGTACTCTGGGTTCAGTACATGCGAGGGGTCGGATAAGATATTCCGAGCTTGTCTTATCACTGATTGCTCAAAAATGGCTTGGGGGGGGTGATCGGGGGGGTGGACATCCCCATGATCTTCCCAGCCATTTGTGCAAGCCTAGCAATTTGAGATTTGTATTTAACAGTCAGGTTGCCAAACCAGCTGCAAATACCATATCTCAGAATGGATTCTATACTAGCCCTGTAGAAAATCAACATAATATTCACACTGACTCCAAAAAGCCTGAGTCTTCGAAGAAAGTGTAGACGCTGATGTATCTTTGCGCAGAAAGTTGTAACATGCGTGTGCCAGTTCAAATCCCGATCAATCTGCACTCCTAGATATTTATAAGAGGAGACCTGTTTGATGTTATGGTTGTGAACCTTGATCATAGTGTGGTCTCGTATGGACCTGGGGTCTACGATGACCTCCTCTGTTTTGTTTACATTTATTTTTAAATGATGCTGATCGCACCATTCAATGAACCTGTCCACTCCAGATGTATGGCTGAGGATGTTAGAATCGCTCGTGAGCAGACTAAGTATCACGGTGTCGTCTGAGAACTTAATTACGAACTGATTGGGATGTGAGCTGACACAGTCATCTGTATACAAGGTAAACAGAAAGGAGGAACTGACTGTTCCTTGGGGCACACCTGTACTACACAGTGTCTCCTCAGAGAGCACAGAGTTGAATCTCACCCTCTGTGGTCTCCTGGAAAGAAAGGAAAAATACCATTTGATTATAAAGGGGTTCACATTTAACTGAGCTAATTTGCGCAACGGAATGTCTGGATGGATTGTATTAAAGGCCGAGCTAAAGTCAATAAAAAGCAGTCTGGCGTATGCTACAGTACTTTCCAGGTGTTTCAGAATGAAATGTGCTACTGTAGAGATTGCATCGCACGTACTGCGATTTTTTGAATAGGCAAATTGATACTGGTCTAGTAGGGTTAGGGTTAGGGTTAGGGTTACCTCTTTTCGGAGTGCCTCCGTCAAAATCCTCTCCAGTGATTTTACTACATTTGATGTTATAGCTACAGGCCTATAATCGTTATTCTCAAGTGGACCTGTTTTTTTCGGGACTGGGACTATGACTGACTTTTTCCAGAGCTCTGGCACTGTATGTGAATCTAACGATAGCTGGAAAAGCCTGTGCCAGGCTGGGGCTAATTCCTCAGCACATGTTTTTAACAGAGAAGCGTGCATTCCATCTGGTCCCGTCGCCTTGTTGGTCTGTATGGTTTTAAACACTTTACAGACAGTGTCCAGATCTATTACCAACCTGTCACTATTAGCATTACAATTCAGTTCACTAATTACATCACAGCATCCCTGAGAAGTGTCAGATTCAAAACGCATAAAGAAATTATTTAGCTCATTCGCCCTGGCGCTCTCATCTAGAGCAATAATGGGCTTTCTCTCAGGCTTCATATTGGTCATCTCCCTGATGGAGTCCCAGAGTCTCTTGGTGTTCGAGTTGACTAAGTCCTGCTCCGCACGCTCTTTATACTTCCTTCTGGATTCTTTCAGTTGTTTATTCAGTTCTTTTTGTGCAGCTTTCAAAGCTGCCGTGTCTCCTGATCTGAAGGCCTCTTTTTTCCTATGTATGCACTCCTTGATTTCATTTGTGAGGTATGCTCTATTATTTGGATACTTTGTTATAGTTTTCTGTGGTACTATCAGATCAACACAGAAGGAAATGTAAGCCATAATAGACTCAGTGGCAGTGTTAATGTCTGCATCCTCAAAGAAAATGTCCCAGTCAGTACATAGGAAGCATCCTTTTAGCTCCTCAGTAGCGTCCCTGGACCACACGTGCACTGTCTTTTTCACCGGTTTACTGGATTTATATACTGACCGGTATGTCGGGAGGAGATAAGTTCAGAGGGGAGTCAGGCAGGGTTGCCCTTTGTCTGCCATGTTGTATTCTCTGGCTATTAAGGCCCTGCTGCATAAACTCCACTTTTCAACTTTCTGCTCCTGCTCATGATGTAATAATGTAATTTAATTTAATCAGCAAAGGTTACCTGGGGTCAAGGAGTTATGTAGGATTCTCAATTTACCTGGTGGGCTAATCTGGTAAAAAAAAGGAAGATTTGAATATCTGGTAGCGTTTCTGAGGACTGAACCTGGGGACTGACAACTGGAAGCAAACTGAAGGACATCTTAGCAAATGGAGATGGAGACATGGACTGTTGAGAGTGTGGAGTATTTTTAAGGACAGACTGTAATGGGCCTGACTCTCTACTGACTTTTAAAGGAACCAGTGGTTTACAGTTTAGTCACAACCTGTGCGGTTGGACCCACAGTCCTAAAACGGTTACGCATGGTGTCTCTCTCTCTCTCTCTCTCTGTCTCCAGAGTCTGTGAGGCTGGTGAATGGGACTACTCTGTGCTCAGGCAGACTGGAGGTGAAGACTAACCAGTTGTGGTCCTCAGTCTGTGAAGCTAACTTTGACCACCAGGATGCAGAGGTGGTCTGTCGGGAACTTGGCTGTGGAGCTCCTTCAGTCCTCCAGGCGGCGCTCTATGGAGAAGTGGAGGCTCCAATGTGGACAAAAGAGTTCCAGTGTGAAGGCAGTGACTCTGTTCTCCTGGACTGTGGAAGCTCAGGCTCAGCTAGAAACACCTGCTCAACTGGCAAAGCTGTTGGACTCACCTGCTCAGGTAGAAGAGGAGCTGCAGCTTCGGTTTTACAGTATGTCTGTTCTAATCAAAATTCACTTATCTTACTAATTACTCTCTTGTCTCTGTTCAGAGTCTGATATTGTCAGGTTGGTGGGAGGAGCCAGCCGCTGTGCTGGTGGTCTGGAGTTGAAACAAGTAGACTGGAGACCAGTTGATGACTTGCACTCTGAAAGGCTCAGCAGCGCCTTTTTTGGAAACGTAATGTCCAGGTAGACAAAACCTTGATGAAACTGTTCTACAGCGCTTTTATTTAATCTGTTATCACCTTCTCTATTGCCTGCTGGTATGGCAACCTCAACACTAGGAATAAGAACTCCCTAGGGAGAATTGTGAAAACGGCTTAAAAAATAGTCGGAATTCATTTTGGGAGCCTAGACCACATTTTCAACTTGCAGATGCTGAAAAAAGCAAGGGCTATCTGCTCAGACAATGCCCATCCGCTGAGCTCTGAATATGAGCTGCTTCCATCTGGCCTTCGTCTTCGTGCTCCCTTGGCTAAGAAAAATAGATATAGGAATTCCTTTGTGCCTGCTTCGATTCAAGCTTTAAATGCTACTTAGAATATAATGTAACATCTATTTTGATGTTTTTCCTTATTTTACGTTCTCTTGTACAATAGTAATATTGTAGCATTTTTCTTCAGTAATATGTAGCGCTGTGTGGCTAAAGGCCTAAACATGGTCGTCCGTCAGAGCCTCGCCCCGCCCTCCCCGTGTGACGGCGGGTGGAGCGCCGTCCTACGGGGAGGGGCCACCGTCGGCTGACGGGGGCTGCTCGAAAATGTGACTTCACGGCGACGATACGTGCGTGACGACAGCTGCAGGAGAGTTGTGATTGGCCGTTGCCTTGGCTCTTCGTCGTAAAGTCGCCTTTCAAAGCATGATGTTAGATTATAACGAACTAGTTGTGTGGCTTAGCCTTCCCAAATGTTGAGGGTCGTTTTTTAGAATTTAATACATAGAATTGGGAACGTTACATTCAATTTCATTCAGACTGCCTGGCACACAATCTCCGCCATTTTCACACGGAGCTTCCGCGGAGGGAAGGGAGGGTGGGGGGAGGGGGGCGTAGTGGCGTCCGAGCATGTGGGGCTCGCTGGCGCCGCCAGACGGCGAGACGGCTCCAATTCGAGGCGGACGGACGACCATGTTTAGGCCTTAAGTGTCCTTCTTAGACTGCCTTGCATTTGCACTTACCGGCCATGGCCTCTAATGCACTTTAAACTACACTAAACTTTGAACTGCTACGTTGTACTACCTTGTGATCTATTTGTGTCTCCATTTTTGTTTTATGGTCTATTTGTGTCTGCACTTTGTTTTTATGTTTTTATCTCGAGCTTTGTGTGATCTTATGACTGTTTTATGTGTATGCTTTGCTGCAACCCAAAGTGCCCTTCTGGTGAATAAACTTGAACTTGAACTTGAACTTGACAGAATGTGGAACCGGGAACAAGCAGCTGTAGCAGCTGTAGTGTGTAGACAGCTGGACTGTGGAAGTGCTGTTTCAACAGAAAGAAGAAAGGATTCCTCAGAAAGATCTGTATGGAGGATTCATCCTAATTGCCTTCAACCTGAGTTTACACTGAGGGAGTGTGTAACAGCACAGTCTGTTTCGTCCTCTCACAGCCTGCAGATCACCTGCTCAGGTAACACCATCAATGACATCAGCTATGACAGTAATGTTTCCAGGCTCTTCCTACATCTACATCTATTACATTGGACTTAGTCTCGCTTACCAGACTCTCCCAGCAAAGGGGCAGGGAGAGTCTGGCTGGGAACGCTTTCTATTGTGGACTTGAGGGGAAAAAGGCTGTTTACAGCCATCCAGCGAACGTACCATGCAGGCTGCTTCATTGCATAATCCACATCAATTGTTTTCAGCGTGTAGCAATGAGCTAGCGGCTAGCGCTGCTGTTGTTATTGTTTCAAAGGCAGCGGCGCAGGCATTCGAGCTCGGCAGGTTCAACACATACAGCAGCAGAGGCATACGCGTGATTTCTATTCGCACATAGGTTACGCAACAACCATGCCCTGTGCCCGCCTACGCAGCAGTCAAGCGCCGGGATTGGCCAGGCGCCCATGTGTAACAGAGTTGAATCAGCGCGGATTCCTCGTGAGTCCCGAGTGGTTGCGAGTGGATTGGTTAAACTCACTCCCCAGGTATAAAGGCATGTTAACCAGCTCCGCCAAGGGAGCTAGCTCTCTTGGTGTTGCGGTTAACATGCTGGACTCCCAAGCCGAGGGTCGGCAGTTCGAATCCACCCCTGGACAAGCCCTTAACATGGGTTGCTGCAAGTACCACCTACACAACGCCGTTACACATGCTCACGGCAGGGCCGGCGCCAGGATGAAATGACTGAGGGGGCTGTTATAACTGGCAAGGGGGCTGATTATTATTATTATTTTTTATATGATATTTTTATATCGTAAAACATAGGTTATATACCCGCTATGCCTATTTCTGGACTTTTTAACCATAATAACCTCTGAAAAGCGCAATAACAACACAAGAAAGACTACTATTCAAAATCAAATAAAACATTTATTTCACAGCAGCAGATTAAGGCATTAATAGAGGTTCAAGGGTTCATAGGTTCAAATGTAATAAATAGCTACATCTCTGACACCTTGTGACAACCAAAGCACAGCAAATAGCGCTTCCCTGCCAATTCTGAAACAACAGAGCTATGTTTACAGGGGGTAGCCTACATCAACTTAAACTGATCAAATTTGATGAAGACTGCAGAAACAGAAGCCTAAACATGTCAGGTACAAACATTGCCTAACTGGCCTTTATAGATTAACTATTCTTTAAAAAAAAAAAAGAAAAAAAAAATTCAAGTGAGGGGGCCGAAAATTGAACAGAGGGGGCTAAGCCCCCTTAGGCCCCCTCGTGGCGCTGGGCCTGGCTCACGGTGAGACTGACAAGGTGAAGGCCACAACAGACTCGTCCGCCTCGTATAAAGCTTAATAACAACTAATTCACTTGGACTTGTCTATTCATAGTATTCCCATGATGTCACATACATTTCTGACCAATATGGCACTTTACACTACACACTGGTTAGGGTTAACTACATTGGCTGTGTGTAATTAGATTGTAATCACCTGTTAATTGATTACAATCAGACCAAGATGTCTGTGTGGTGATGTCACAGAATACTATCAATAAACCACTGGTCTACTTGTTGCTGTGAGTTTTGTATTGTTGTGCTAACATTCTGGTATCATCATCAACCTTTATTTAAACAGGCAAGTTAATTAAGAACAAATTCTTATTTTCAATAACGGCCTGGTGATAAACATGGACCTGGAACCATTCTGCCTATGTTTGAATCTGGTTTTCTATTTTGACACTTATGAGCACTCAGTGCAGACTCAGAGTAGTTAACTGTTTCTTTAATGATTAATACATGTCAGTTCGTGAATATATTAGTTAATCATTAGATAGTTGCTGATTAGTCGGTCAATTCCTGAATAGAGTGGTTAATGATTAGTAAATGTGAAAATAATAATATTAATAATTGAAAACAAAATATATAAAAAAAAAATATATACCCCCCCCCCCCCCCCATATCAATTGGGTTAGGGTATGGTCGTGGTTAAGAAAACCCTAATCTTAAGCACATCTATTTGACTTGCTGCATGTTCTGTGTGTTTGAGCTGGGCTGTAGTCCAGTGGTGAAAGACCATGCCTTCCAACCCAAAGGTCTGTGGTTTGAATCCCGGTACGGACACTAAAACCTTTTCAAGTCTTTCATTGGGAAAGCCATAACAAAACTGCCTAGAGATCCATTGTAAGTTACCTAGGCTGATGGTCTAGGGGTTAAGGCGGTCACCTTAACAACCGCATTGTATGCGGAGGAGTGCAGGTTCGATTCCTGCAGGGGATTTGAAGTCCCCTCCCCTGGCTCCCTTCCTTCACCCCGTTCTCCCCTCTGCCATCTCTGTTTCTTTAATGATTAATACATGTCAGTTCGTGAATATATTACCGTAGTTTAGATAGTTGCTGATTAGTCGGTCAATTCCTGAATAGAGTGGTTAATGATTAGTAAATGTGAAAATAATAATATTAATAATTGAAAACAAAATATTAAAAATATATATATATATCCCCCCCCCCCCCCACCACCACCATATCAATTGTGTTAGGGTATGGTCGTGGTTAAGAAAACCCTAATCTTAACCACATCTATTTGACTTGCTGCATGTTCTGTGTGTTTGAGCTGGGCTGTAGTCCAGTGGTGAAAGACCATGCCTTCCAACCCAAAGGTTTGTGGTTTGAATCCCGGTACGGAAACTAAAACCTTTTCAAGTCTTTCATTGGGAAAGCCATAACAAAACTGCCTAGAGATCCATTGTAAGTTACCTAGCTGATGGTCTAGGGGTTAAGGCAGTCACCTTAACAACCGCATTGTATGCGGAGAAGTGCAGGTTCGATTCCTGCAGGGGATTTGAAGTCGTCTCCCCCCCCCTCTCCCCCCCCCCCCATCCCCTCCCTCCTCTGGCATCTCCTGGCCTCCCTCCTTCACCCTGCTCTCCCCTCTGCCATCTCCTTCCTTCACCCTGCTCCTCCCATCCCCTCCCCTGCCATCTCCTGGCTTCCTTCCTTCACCCTGCTCCCCTCCCTCCCCCCCCTTCACCCTGCTCCCCCTCCTCCCATCCCCCCCACCCCTCCCTCCTCCTCCCTCCCCCCATCCCTCCTCTGCCATCTCCCGGTCTCCTTCCTTCACCGTGTTCTCACTCAACCACTCTCACCATCTCTGCAGGGACTGTACCCGCTCCCCTCTCTCCTCTGCGGGTCAGTCCCTGCAGAGATGGTAGAGTGGTTGAGTGCAAACAGGGTGAGAGGAAGGAGGCTGGGAGGTACCTAGATAGATGGCAGAGGAGGGCATTTTGTTGTGGGGGGGAGCAAGAGAAAGATGGTGGTTGACTGGTTGTCCTCTCTATTCTGCCTTGTCCTCTCTCTAGTCCTCTCTTGCCTTGTCCTCTCTTCTGCCTTGACTGGTTGTCCTCTCTATTCTGCCTTGTCCTCTCTCTAGTCCTCTCTTGCCTTGTCCTCTCTTCTGCCTTGTCCTCTCTCTAGTCCTCTCTTGCCTTGTCCTCTCTTCTGCCTTGTCCTCTCTAGTCCTCTCTTGCCTTGTCCTCTGCCTTGTCCTCTCTCTTCTCTCTCCTGCGTTGTCCTCTCTCTTGCCTTGTCCTCTCTCCTGCGTTGTCCTCTCTCTTCTGCCTTGTCCTCTCTCTAGTCCTCTCTTGCCTTGTCCTCTCTTTCCTGCCTTGTCCTCTCTCTCTTCTGCCTTGTCCTCTCTCTAGTCCTCTCTTGCCTTGTCCTCTGCCTTGTCCTCTCTCTTCTCTCTCCTGCGTTGTCCTCTCTCTTCTCTCTCCTGCGTTGTCCTCTCTCTTGCCTTGTCCTCTCTCCTGCGTTGTCCTCTCTCTCCTGCCTTGTCCTCTCTCCTGCCTTGTCCTCTCTCTCCCTGTCCTCTCTCTCCCTGTCCTCTCTCTCACCCCCCACAATGGATCTCTAGGCAGTTTTGGGCTTTCCCCAACAAACGACTCGAAAAGGTTTTATTGTTTTAATAAACAGATCACTATTCAAAACTTGACAAGACAAAACTGAACTAAACCAAACACATACAGTAGGCTAAGCCCCTGCAAATGGGTCCAGTATGTAGGCAGCAGTCCTGGTGCCTTCCCCTGTCAGAAGCCGGGACATGAATCCCCCATTGAAGGATGCAGCCCCTCCTATGCAGAGATAAACATAATTAGTTTTCAATTAACCACACAATACAACAAGAGTCCCCTTCAACACAACTATTATTACATTGACTTTCATCATTTATAATGACTCCAAGTAGTTTAACACAGTTTTTCACAAAAGACTTGCTCCTGGCCAATCCCGGTGCTTGACTGCTGCGTAGGCGGGCACAGGGCGTGGTTATTGCGCATGTGCGAATAGAAATCACGCCTTGCCTTCCTCTTGTCTCTCCTCTCTCTCCTGCGTTGTCTTCTCTCTTCCCTTGTCCTCTCTCCTGCCTTGTCCTCTCTCTCCTGCCTCTCTCTCCTGCCTTGTCCTCTCTGGAGGGGGGAGGCAGGGGGCACGGTGGCTCAGTGGTAGAGCTGTCGCCTCGCAGTCAGAAGGTCCTGAGTTCGATTCTCGCCTGGGACACTGCGGGCGCTGTGGTTGTGTGTTCCCCCCATATCTTCAGTGCCTACTGCCCAGGTGGGGTATCTCGTCGTAAGGGCCTTTCTGTCTGTGTGGAGTTTGCATGTTCTCCCCGTGCTCCGCCAGGGGGGTTCCTCCGTATATAACCCCCCCCCCCCCCCCCCATTAAAAACATGCAGAAGATCAGATCGTCATCGTCATCCGACCAGTGACGACAACATCCGAAGTCGGTCCCCGGGCGCTGTACGAGAAAGCGACCACTGCTCCTGGCCTTCCCCCCGGAGGAAAAGGACAAAGCCAGGATGGGTTAAATGCAGAGGACAAATTTCACCGGCCACCGTCAGCATGTGTGTGTTTGTGGCCCTCCGTGCATGTGTTGATGTGTAACCGTGTGACAATAAAGACGGGCTTGTCCGTCTGAAATCGTGTTTTTTTTTTTTTTTCTCTCCTGCTTTGTCCTCTCTCCTGCCTTGAAGTCCTCTCTCCTGCCTTGTCCTCTCTCTCCTGCCTCTCTCTCCCGGTCCTCTCTCCTGCCTTGTCCTCTCTCTTGCCTTGTCCTCTCTCGAGTTCTCTCTCCTGCCTTGTCCTCTCTCTCCTGCCTCTCCCGCCTCTCTCTCCCGGTCCTCTCTCTCTCCTGCCTTGTCCTCTCTCTTGCCTTGTCCTCTCTCCTGCCTTGAAGTCCTCTCTCCTGCCTTGTCCTCTCTCTCCCGGTCCTCTCTCTCTCCTGCCTTGTCCTCTCTCTCCTGCCTCTCCCGCCTCTCTCTCCCGGTCGTCTCTCTCTCCTGCCTTGTCCTCTCTCCTGCCTTGAAGTCCTCTCTCCTGCCTTGTCCTCTCTCTCCTGCCTCTCTCCCGCCTCTCTCTCCCGGTCCTCTCTCTCTCTCCTGCCTTGTCCTCTCTCTCACCCCCCACAATGGATCTCTAGGCAGTTTTGTTATGGCTTTCCCCAACAAAAAAGGTTTTATTGTCCTTAATAAACAGACCACTATTCAAAACTTGACAAGACAAAACTGAACTAAACCAAACACAGACAGTAGGCTAAGCCCCTGCAAATGGGTCCAGTTACAGTATGTAGGCAGCAGTCCTGGTGCCTTCCCCTGTCAGAAGCAGGGACATGAATCCCCCATTGCAGAGACAAACATAATTAGTTTTCAATTAACCACACAATACAACAAGAGTCCCCTTCAACACAACTATTATTACATTGACTTTCCCATACGTCATCATTTATAATGACTCCAAGTAGTTTAACCCCTCAAAAATTGGTTTTACAGTTTTTCACAAAAGACTTGCTCCTGGCCAATCCCGGTGCTTGACTGCTGCCTCCGGGACAACAATGCTTCCTACCCAGCGTGTGCACGTCTTTCCGACAGGGGTGGTTGTTATGGCAACTATCAACAACAACAACAACAACAACTACTACAAGACATAAAGACCGAAATAGGCTACCTTGTTAATGTGTCTGTCGGAGACACGGCCTAACGTTAACATTTAATATGAGCCGAATATCAGCCTGCGCTCAGCTATGTATACAGGAAGTAAACCGGATATTCAGGTGGGTTGTGACGGTTGTTATTGTTGTCAAGTTAAAACGGTCTATAATGCATGTAGTCGCCGAGATTTTGTGATCTACAGTAATTACTGTAATAATTCCATCATTATTTGACAGTTACTGCAATCTCTTTGACAACATGCAGGGGGAAACAGTGAGCCACATCACTTGGTTCATGTTATTTTTGTGCCATTTCTGATACAAAGTTAATATGCATAATATATTAAATGTGAACAGTGTCTTGACATGCTCATGTAGAAAAATATTGAAAATGTCTTTTGCCTTTTGATACTTTAAAGAAGAGTTTCCTCGGTCTCTACTTGATAGTCGTTTATGGAAAATGCTGTTTGTGCTAAACCTTCCTACATAACCACAGGGATACACTGCCAGAGATGGGATAGTAAAAGGCTCCTTTTGCAGTTATGCCAAAATAAATATTTGCAGTGTGTACACTGGTAAAACATGTAGAAAGTGCAGTTTGAAGTATATCAGTATATAAGCTGAAATACAGTTGTTCGAGTTGGGTACTTCTGGGTGCTTCCAAGGTAGTTTTGAATGTTGATTGAAAACATGTTTTTTTTACTAGAAATAAACCATACACTTATTTGGAAGAAGAAGCGGTTTGACCATCAGTCAGCTGCCAGAGAAAGCAAGCAATATTTTATCAGTTTTTGAACAGGGCTAAAAATAGGGTTAGGGTTAGGCCTTCACCTTGTCAGTCTCACCGTCAGCATGGGTGCCTGGCCAATCCCGGCGCTTGACCGCTGCGTAGGCGGGCACAGGGCGTGGTTATTGCGTAACCTATGTGCGAATAGAAATCACGCGAGGCATACAGATTCGACACAGGGGGGCGTGGAAAGGAAATCCAAATATGGTCGCAGCCACAGTCAGAACGGGTCGGAGCCAATTGTAGAGCTTGCAGGGAGCGGAATGGGATTTCCATCCGGCACCGACTGAAATGGTCGGCACCAATGAGAGAGCTAAGTCCACCATGCTGCTTCAACCCAGTCAGACTACATTGGACTGAACTGTCAAGTTATCCAGGGCAATGGCATCCTAAAGGGAAGATGGGCTTGTTTGGAAGCTCATTGGTTTAAATCTCCCTCTTTTACTGTGGTGCTCTTCAACAAGGCAGCTCCCCCTAGCTGCTATAGTGGAGCTGTTAACATAATCATATATTACGTTGGTCAAGGCAACATTTTTAATGTTGCCTTGAAAAACACAATTCCATTAGTTCAAACCTGCAGTAGAACAGACAGTAGGGGCTTCTGACTGTGGAAATACATCAGATGATTTAGACTTTTCATTGGAGATAACTGAGACAGGAAAAATATTCTGGTATTGTCCTTTCAAAAAATATGGACTGAATGTAGATCAATATTGAAAAATGACATTCTCTCTGTCTGTTCATCTGTCTGTCTGTCTGTACTTCTCAAGGCAAACGTGACATTGAAAAGGTGGTCCGGCGGGTGTATTACACGCTTTGGCGTGTCATATTACATACATGTAGGTCTCTGTGTTCAACTTCAGTGTCCATCACTTTGACAAAACAGATGAGGGGAAACAGTCAGTTTCTCATCAGGAAGGAGGCATTAAGATATCAGTAACATGTATTCTCAAGTCTTCATTATCGGTTCAACCAATCAACCTCTGTTTTCAGATCTGCTGGTTCAGCCAATCATCTCCCTCTCTTTTCACAGATCTGCTGGTTCAGCCAATCATCTCCCACTCTGTTTACAGATCTGCTGCTTCAGCCAATCATCTCCCTCTCCATTTACAGATCTGCTGCTGGTTCAGCCAATCATCTCCATATTTGTTTACAGATCTGCTGTTTCAGCCAATCATCTCCCTCTCTGTTTACAGATCTGCTGCTGGTTCAGCCAATCATCTCCATATTTGTTTACAGATCTGCTGTTTCAGCCAATCATCTCCCTCTCTGTTTACAGATCTGCTGGTTCAGCCAATCGTGTTCCTCTCTGTTTACAGATCTGCTGGTTCAGCCAATCATCTCCCTCTCTGTTTACAGATCTGCTGGTTCAGCCAATCGTGTTCCTCTCTGTTTACAGATCTGCTGGTTCAGCCAATCATCTCCCTCTCTTTTCACAGATCTGCTGGTTCAGCCAATCATCTCCCACTCTGTTTACAGATCTGCTGCTCCAGCCAATCATCTCCCTCTTTGTTTACAGATCTGCTGTTTCAGCCAATCATCTCCCTCTCTTTTCACAGATCTGCTGGTTCAGCCAATCATCTCCCACTCTGTTTACAGATCTGCTGCTTCAGCCAATCATCTCCCTCTCTGTTTACAGATCTGCTGGTTCAGCCAATCATCTCCCTCTCTGTTTACAGATATGCTGCTGGTTCAGCCAATCATCTCCCTATTTGTTTACAGATCTGCTGTTTCAGCCAATCATCTCCCTCTCTGTTTACAGATCTGCTGGTTCAGCCAATAATTTCCCTCTCCATGGACGGGGTCTCCGAGGGCCAGCAGCAGGGGCTTCAGGTGTTCAGGGGCTCCAGCTTCACCATCAGCTGCTCCATCCAGCCACAGTACCCAGGAGGCTTCTTCCACCTCACCTCCAGCAACACAGCACAGGACTACCTCCTGCCAGCTGTCAATCACTCTGCCCTCAACACAGCAGACAACCACACCCAGCCAGCTGTCAATCACTCTGCCCTCAACACAGCAGACAACCACACCCAGCCAGCTGTCAATCACTCTGCCCTCAACCACACCCAGCCACCTGGCAATCTCACTGCCCACTTCCTGTTTCCTGCTGCAAGCCACGCCCACGAAGGGATCTACAGCTGTGTTTATCACATCTATGTTTTCTCTCATAACTTCTCCTCTGAGAGCCAGCCCCTCTCTCTCACTGTCTCAGATAAGCTGAACCCAACAGGAATATATGATGATGATGGGTCTGGATACTGAATTTCAGATAATTTTTACATTTAATCAGAATCAGAATAACTATTTAACCCTGCTGTTATCTTTAAATTACTTTATGGTTGGGGTCAAATTGAATAGTAATTTAAACCTACAGAAAAAAAATATGATCATAGTTAAGTTGATGTGAAGTTTATGTGTCAGGTATACCTAAATATGCCTGTAAATAAAACACAAGATTCTGGAAATTTTGCTGTAACGGATTTTCCAAAAAACTTCCCAATTTGCAATGTGTCTAAAGAAAGAGTGGCACCTGTCTGTCATGTGTGGTAATGTAGGTGTTGAATGTTTTAATTGTAACCTAAAAAACAATGAATAAAGACAAAATGTAGTTGAGGAAAATGAAGTGTCTGTCCTGTGTGTCGCAGCGGAGGAAGTCAGTCTATATGTCTTTACAGCTCTGGCTTCGGATTCTCATTGGTTTCAATCCAGCACATCCAATATGAATCGTTTTGCTTTTTCAGCACTTGAAGATTTTATTTGAACTAAAAGAGAAGAGTTATGGTCAGAGATGGGAAAAGTACTGACATTCTGTACTTGAGTAGAAGTACAGTTACTTGTGTAAAAAACTACTCCGGTAAAAGTAGAAGTACTGATTCAATTATTTTACTCAAGTAAAAGTAAAAAAGTACAGGCTCTGAAATGTACCCAACGAGTAAAAGTAAAAGTATTTTTACCGTATCTTTGTGAATGACTGAACCTCACATCATAGAATATAATTTGAGGATAAAAGATCCCCTACAAATGTTTTACACATCTTAAAACTCTACTTAAAATAGTGTGCTATGGCTTTTCCTGTTAAACTTTCCTCAGCTTTCAGCGCCCAGAGCGCTGCGCTAAAAAAAACACCACCAGCTTTTAAACGCGATGAAATGCTTCTTGAAAGAGATGCGCGCTAAGCGCGTACTTATAGAGAATGAATTGCAAAAAGAGGAGCGCTAATAAGTGCTGGCTGTCTGCACGGCTCCTAATGTCTGCGTGTGTCTCCCCCCAGAGAAAATCTGTGTTTCTCTTCTTTGTCCACGCCCCGGAGGAGTGCCAAGTCATACTATTGGCGGAGCTGGAATGAGCTTTTATCAGCAGCGCTTGGAAACTCGTCTATTACTTCTGCTCCGTTCTCCCGTTTCTACTCGTTTTTAAATTACATTCTCGTGCATTTAAACAAAAGTAACGAACCTGTTTTGAAAATTTACACAAGTAAAAGTACAGATACTTGTGTTAAAATGTAACGAGTAAAAGTAAAAAGTCGTCAGAAAATTAAATACTCAAGTAAAGTACAGATACTCGAAAAATCTACTTAAGTACAGTAACAAAGTATTTGTACTTCGTTACTTCCCATCTCTGGTTATGGTAAGTGTTTTGTGACAAGATGATGTGAATAATATTAATATTGAACAAATGTTGCCCCGCGAAAAAGCAGGAACTAAGAAATGCGTCATTCAACTGATGAGGTAAAAGGGTGTATTTCTCTCTTCTGTCATCTCTCCTCTTCTCTTCACCTGCTGAATGCTGATGGCTCAAAGAGAAGCTCAGTGGACTCGGATGCTGAGAAATAAGGACACTTTGCCACCTGCTGGACATAGACAGTATTGAGCTGAGATGGTGACTGAGTAAGTATGAGTGCTTCATCTGGATACTGAATTTCAGATAATTTTTTACATTTAATCAGAATCAGAATAACTATTTATCCCAGAGGGGAAATTGAGTCATGCTACAGTTTCTCGCACTCTACATGATAGTTATGACATATTTCCGTCAGTGCAGTTGCCAATTAAATTAAAGGTACAGTACATTCAGCAATGTTTTTGGTGTTAGAATAAGTGTTAAATGGCTCTATATTCTGACAGCAATCACTGAAATGTGTTTGGTCAGTGACTTGAAACCCCCAACCCCCCGCTGTCCTCTATCTCTCTCCTGTAGTCCTGCATGCAGGGAGGACATATCTCTGCAACCGTAACTCGTAGAGACTCATGGATGGCAGCGTGGGATTGAGGGTGAGAAAATACATATAGATATAGCCCTTTATAGGCATCGTGATCTGACCTTCCGTTTCCCAGAAAATGTCAACTTTTCTCTGATTGGATAGTTTGAGGTCGGCGCCAATTTTGATCCAATCAGAGAAACAATCACTCCAACATGGAAGTGGACACGACGACACGCTGAGCAAGAACTTTTTTATTTTCCGCACGGAATAAAAACAAAAAACAAAAAACAAACAGCAGTTAAAAAAGTATTCACTTTATACACTCAATTGCTGCAGTTAGAAGAGACATATTCATAGCACTGCCTAGCATCTTGGAAAACAAACAGACCTGAAACATTAAAAACTAAACATAATGATCCAGATAAAAGAATGGTACAAAATTATTCCCTCATTACCATAAAAATGTTCTAACAAAACAAGATCAAAGAAAAGAATGGGTGTAATGTGTGCATTTAATACTGTGCAAAATCCATCTATTCTATATTGAAATGGTATTCATGTACAAATGCAAAGGCTAAAAAAGAAAAACTTTGGGCCAAGTGCCTGTGGCGGAATGAAGTTAAGATGGCTGATATTTCATGTCTCTTATTGTCCACATTCACATCAAACAATAAAAAAAAAAAAGTAAACGGCAGAAGGCAGTTCAAGATTGCAATTCCATATCTACAAAATTTGCATTTTAACAACCTAGCTATGTACACTGTACAAAGTTTTAAACACAAACTTACATCTTTTACAAAGAAGAAAGAGACGAGCTGTGTGCCTGAGTGGAGCAGGCAGATTATGTTACAATACAGTGACTATCTGAGGCCGTCTGATGTGCTGCCTGTCCTGTATAGCAGGTAGCGTCGGAGTCGAGACCACCTAACCCGAGACCGAGACCAGACCAAGACCGGTCTCGAGTACTCCAACACTAATAGCAAGGTTGACTACTTTTTGCAGACGGTGTCGAGATCAAACAAATTCACTGACAAGACTGGAATGTAACGCTGCTCAGGCCACCATTACCAGCTACCACGTGGAATTTCCCCCCAAAATGTGTCTGTCGAGCATGGGCCTGGAGGACCATAACTGCCAAATTAAAAAGTAAATAAATCACCCAATAAATAGATGAAATAATGAAGGAATGTAGAAATAAAAGGATACATTATCAAATAATTGTGCAGGTAAATTATTTGAAAATAAATAAATATTCACAGAAATAGAAAAATAACTAAATACAATTTAATTACTTGATACATTATTTATTTTTGTATGAATTTAATTTCATATTCAATTGTTTTCCAATTCTTTTATTTTTACATTAATTTCAGTTTTTATTTATTTCCATATTTATTCATTTATTTATTTATTTCCTCACCAATATAATGAGGGGCCATACCTTGATGGTGTCACTTAACAGCCATTGGTTAATCTACGTGAGAGTTCATAGATCGATTGCACTAGTTAAGGATGTTCCAAAACAACTCATTTCCCTGTCCCCGTTTTTTTTTGACTAGTCGACTAGTCTATAAGTAAGAAAACACTCAGAAAACAGTCAGAATTAAAATACAGTAGTGCCAACCTGCGCTGGTTTTACCAGATGTCAACTGTCCACTCACACTTAGTTTCCAACATGCTGGATTGTTTACATCCGGGCATTAGCAGGGAGGGGGGCTGCTGCCTGGCGGGTGGCTGTGAGATGCAACAGTTTATACGTAGGGATGGGTATCGTTTGGATTTGATCGATACTGGTATTGCTTATCGAGACCAATACTTATCGATACTCTTATCGATACTACCCTCCATAATTTGGTGCAAAAATAAAGACTTCACATGAAAAGATTCAACAGTTATTTTGTTATTACTTAGTACAAGTTAAATTCCTGAGAAGACCTATTTCACCGCTGTGAATATTATGATTTATTAAACCTAGGTCACCTATGTGGCAGAAATATGCAATTATTTTTGAAATTGGAGACCTTTGACAAATTCACCAGAGAAAAAATGGCTGTAGTTTTCCCCATGTCACTCTTAAGGGGGAATAATACTACAACACCCAGAATGCATTGCCCACATCACTGACTGGAAATTTGACATCAAAACAAAGTTGGCTCCTTTAAATCTCTTTACTCGGGCATATTTTCATTTACAAAATATTTTCTGATAAATTACACCCGTTTACAACGGATTATGAAACAAGCCAGCGCAATGGAGTCAGTTACGTTATGTGGAGTTTGTGGACCAACTTTATCTGCTGAATGGATGGCTCTGGATGTAACGGATGTAATGTAACGTTACAGGTAAAGTGAACACCGTCACTGTTCGTTGTTGTTCTGTATTCAGAGTTGGCAAAGTCCACATAATATTGTGTCAGAAAATACATCAGGTTCAGCAAAGCCCTAGTTTGTGCAACGCGAGGCAGAGTTTTCTTTGTCTCTCTCCCAATCATCACAGAGCAGTGACTCGCTTTATCTTTCACACTCTGTTGTGTGTTTCATGAAACTAGTTTTCTTCCAAATATACTACTGATCTTTTAAATCTTTTAAACCTGCCGCAAGTGTAGTGACAGACCGGACAGGAGTGTAAACAAGCAACATCAAACGCCTGGTGCCACTTCGTCATCGTTAGGGAACGGTAAAAAAAAATGCCAATAGCAGCACCGAACGTCCAGAACCGACCAATCAAGAACCAGTACCAATTAAATACCGGTGCTCGGTACCCATCCCATGTATACCGGAATTGTACATGATTAATTTAATTAGATTAACTGACTAGTATTTCTGGTAAATGACTAGTGAGGTAGTGGCGTTTAAATGTTTAACCGACTAGTCTCACTAGTACTACCAAGTACAAGGAGAAGCTATACGCAACTAGCAATGGATATAAACTGACAAACAATAGCCAGAGGTCAAATGCTTGTGCAGACTTCATGCTATTTCATGTATGTCTGTGCATATTTATTTTCAACTTAACCTGCATTTATTTAATAATTGCACCTTTTATTTCTCCATTTCTTTATTGACTTATTTATTTTAATTTGGCAGTTACAGTCCTCCATATTTTGGAAACTATGGTGCGACTCAATTGAACCTGCTCAGTGCAAACATACAGCAGGGAAAACAGATATCAGATAAACAAGAGATCATCAGTTTAAGAGAACATTACTGGCACTCATAAATTATTTTTGCGGAAAGTTTTGAACACTGCAGTGGCATCATGTCCATTGAAATGGCCTAGAATGCCATATCCCCACCAAGTCCTTTAGGATTTCAAAAATTTCATTCAAAAAAAAAAATCATGACAAACCAACATCACAAGACTAGTGCAAGGGGAAAGAACAAACACATCCATCTGATTCAAACAAAACTTGGCACAAAAGAATAACGTCGGCAAGTCAGTGGTACGTTTAGCATGTCAGCCCCGACGAGAGAGGACGGCTCAAATCCCATGGCTTATTGGCAGGCCTGATTTTGTGGGGTGGGGCAAATTCCTCGTCACAAGAAATGGCATTTTGAAATTGTTGTTTTCTACGTTCGCACGAGTACGATCATACTATTTTACAAAGTGTGTGCAAGCTACGAGCACTGTGCAGTTTACAAATCCAAGAGCAACAAAATAAATTGACAAATTGTAAATTTGTGTCTTTAAGAAATGGTCGTGGTCCGATGGGCTTCTGCTGACAGGCCGGTGTGAAGGAGCTGGGAGAGAGCTTCCCAATACTGACTTTTCAATTCCATGATTGTCCCCTTTCTTTTCTCTAACCTTCTTCAACTTTCTTTTATTTTTCTCCAGCGTAACTCTACATTTTAACCACTTTTGGTTCATCTCTTTTATTCACATTCTCCATCAGACTATTTTGACTAGTCTCTTTTATTCACATTCTCCCCCTGACTCTTTTGACATGACCTAGTAGATACAGTGGCAGCTCCATCTGCACCTCCCTATAGAGAGGAAGGGCACTTCTGACTGCTAGGCACAGCTAGCACACAGCTAGGCACAGCTAGCACACAGCTAGCACACAGCTAGGCACAGCTAGCACACAGCTAGCACAGCTTTCTGATGAGTGTGTCGTTTGTGCTCAGCATGTTACTTCCATGCTGGTTGAGCAATTTGATTAGAAAAGAGGATGCTGATATTCAGTATAACAGCACTGGGACGCTTCACTGTGTATGTAAGTATCACAGTTGTTCTAATGGAACCTTGATGAGGTTACGTTGTAGCGACAGCGATATGGATACATTACATTACATTACATTACATTGTAATGTAATGTAATGTAATGTAGCGACAGCGATATGGATACATTTGACCTTAATTATGAACCGGAAGCTGAAATCATCTGTGCTAACCCCAAAGTAGCTATTTTAGCAAGCTTGCAGTCGGGAAACAGTTTCCCCGTTGCTTGGCAACACTTGGTGGTGTAATCCTGAGGAAGCCGTTTGTGTTGGCAGAGACAACAGACAAAAATCATTTGTTGTCTCAAATTACTTTTAAAAATGTCTATTACTTGATGAATAGCTTTGTTTATACTGTACAACTGTTGTATAAAAGCAATATCACACTGGAGGTGGTGCTGTTATACTGTAGGTTACTTACTATACATCGTGACGGCTGTGATTATCTTCGTACGACCGAAAGAGATCAGTACAAAAACAGTCCCTCTGGTGTGATATGAGTCCCTAACACTGTTGACCTTTAACACAAAGCATTCCTCTCCCACTTCCTGCTCCTTCTGGCCTGTCCTGTAGTGCCCCCTTCAGTCACACTTCAGTCTGTTGCTGTGAGTCCATGATGTCAGTCAGTCACACTTCAGTCTGTCGCTGTGAATCCATGATATCGGTCAGACACACTTCAGTCTGTTGCTGCGAGTCCATGATGTCAGTCAGTCACACTTCAGTCTGTTGCTGTGAGTCCATGATGTCAGTCAGTCACACTTCAGTCTGTTGCTGCGAGTCCATGATGTCAGTCAGTCACACTTCAGTCTGTTGCTTGCGTCCATGATGTCACACTTCAGTCTGTTGCTTGAGTCCATGATGTCACACTTCAGTCTGGTGCTGTGAGACCATGATGTCACACTTCAGTCTGTTGCTGTGAGTCCATGTCACACTTCAGTCTGTTGCTGTGAGTCCATGATGTCACACGTCAGTCTGTTGCTGTGAGTCCATGATGTCACACTTCAGTCTGTTGCTGTGAGTCCATGATGTCACACTTCAGTCTGTTGCTGTGAGACCATGATGTCACACTTCAGTCTGTTGCTGTGAGACCATGATGTCACACTTCAGTCTGTTGCTGTGAGTCGATGATGACGGTCAGTCACACTTCAGTCTGTTGCTTGAGTCCATGATGTCACACTTCAGTCTGTTGCTGTGAGACCATGATGTCACACTTCAGTCTGTTGCTGTGAGACCATGATGTCACACTTCAGTCTGTTGCTGTGAGACCATGATGTCACACTTCAGTCTGTTGCTGTGAGTCCATGATGTCACACTTCAGTCTGTTGCTGTGAGACCATGATGTCACACTTCAGTCTGTTGCTGTGAGTCCATGATGTCACACTTCAGTCTGTTGCTGTGAGACCATGATGTCACACTTCAGTCTGTTGCTGTGAGTCCATGATGTCACACTTCAGTCTGTTGCTGTGAGTCCATGATGTCACACTTCAGTCTGTTGCTGTGTGAGTCCATGATGTCACACTTCAGTCTGTTGCTGTGAGTCGATGATGACGGTCACCCCTCGGTGAAGTTCCTCCATGCTGTCAAAGTCGCTGCTGGGGCCGCCGGCCTCAGAGTCGTCCGGCCCGCACGGGGCCGACACATCTGAGGCCGAGGACGCGCCCACAGACAGCTGCATGTTCAGCGACACATTGTCATCGGTGTCCCCACTTCCTGGAGTGGCCCCGCCCACAAAAGTGCTGAATTCCTCCACGTGGATGCCCCCGGGCCCCGCCTCCCCCAGGGGCAGCTGGTGGGGAGGTAGGTACTGGCTGGGGTGGAAGTGCGGCCTGGCGGCCTGGCGCCCCGTGCTGCCGGCTGAGCTCAGGGTGCTCTCCTTGGAGACGGGCTGGGTGGCGGGCAGCAGCGGGTCATAGCGCTCGCCGTAGTCCTCTCCACTGGGCAGCGGGAGGGGCAGCTGGTCCTGGCTCAGGAACTCCTCCTCGTGGGGTGGGGGGTAGTCGCTGTCAATGTCATAGCCCCCCAGGTAGTAGTCTGACTCCAGCTCGCGCGTGCCGCTGCCTCCCAGGCGGGGGGATGAGCCCTTCACCTCGCCCACAGGACCCGCCTCGTAGCCGGGCACCTCTTCGATGTTCGACAGCCTGGTGCTGGGCATCCAGTCTGACGTGTCCCAGTGATACGCTGGACAGACAGGAGAGGGCAGGACGGTCAGTAACCCGACACACGCATACAGTGGCAGCAATCTGCAGGTGGGGCTCCCAGCTGAAGACCACCTTTTGACTGCCAGCCAAGTGCCATAGACTTTGTCACACCATAAGGGACATTGCTTGAGAGAAACTCATGATATCTATACTGTTCATTAAGATGAAGTTATGTTAAGTTTAAATATTTAAAACATTTCATTTGTGTTGTTTATGAGAGTTTGCTTATTGAGTGTATTGTATTATTCTTTTGTTATTTTATCAGTCTTCTTTTTGTTTTAAACTTCTTTTATGTTCAAAATACAGATTATCAAATCAAATCAAAAATATATATTAAAGGGATAGTTCAGTTTTTTTGATGTGGGGTTGTATGAGGTACTTGCATACAGTCAGTGTACTACATGCAGTAGTTTTTATGTGTGGTTGTATGAGGTACTTGCATACAGTCAGTGTACTACATGCAGTAGATCAGTGTACTACATGCAGTAGATCAGTGTACTACATGCAGTAGATCAGTGTACTACATACAGTCAGTGTACTACATGCACTAGAATGCAGCCGGCGTGGTCCCAGTTTGGAGAAATGAAGACCGGTCATGTCTGCTGAGTGTGAAGGAGGCCATGAGCAAAAACGTAAGAAACAACAGAAAAAAAGGCTTCCATTCTGCTCACCTGGCCTAATCCAAGTCTCCACAAGCCCTGAGATGTCAAGTTGACATGAAAATACATCATTTACACCCTGTTAGCCATGTGCAGCTGGGCACTCACTTCTTCTCAGACTGTAGCTTGAGCACCTGGATCCAGTGCAGATTTCAGCTAAAAAGGGTGTAAATGACATCCTTTCAAGTCAACTTGGCATCTCGGGGCTTGTGGAGACTTGGATTATGCCAGGTTAGCAATTTTAGGCATTTTGTGTATTTTTACTGTTGTCGTTTCTGTTGTTGTTGTTGTTGTGTTTTATGTTTTTGCTCGTGACCCTGTTCACACTCAGCAGACAGCTCTAGTTGCCTGATGCGGCCGGTCTCCGGCTGCATTCTACTGCATGTAGTCCACTGACTGTCGGCAAGTAGCTCATACAAGTACCTCATACAAGTAGCTCATACAACCCCACATCAAAACAATCACAACTATCCCTTTGAGTGAAGTGTCTGTTTGATCTTTGTTTAATCTGCCAAGGATCTTGGCTGGCAGTCATACAGCCCAGATGCCAAGTGAAGATTGCTGCATGTGTAGATGATGATTTTAGTCTGCAGAGCACAATCAGGAATGTCACAAGTATAACAACAGTCAACAGCTTGTGTGGCTGAGCTGTAGACAACTGGGATCAGCTCAGGCCCATCCGACTGGGATAGGCTCAGGCTAAGGCCCATCAACTGGGATAGGCTCAGGCTCAGGCCCATCCGACTCTTCCACATGCCATCTGCTGCTGCAGGAACATCATCAGCTCCATCAGTCATGCTCAGTAGCAGCTACAATAAACAGGCTGGAAGTCAAGCATTATAGCAAGGCACAACCTGCACAGGAGACATGATGGCCTTGTTCTTTGAGGGGACATGACATGCACAGTGCGGGCCTGGGAGGGTGGGAGTCAAGAGGTCATGTCATGCCTGCACAGTGCGGGTGGGGGTCAAGAGGTCATGTCATGCCAAGCTTCATGGGGAATTGCAGCAGTCAAGCCATGTTATAGGGCTCAAATAGGACAGTTCCATTGCATGACATGTTACAGGAATACAGTGTGTTTTTGGTACATCGTCCCATTGGTCAGTTTAGCCCACAGACGTTGAATGGATAGAATGGTCCCTTTCTAACAAACACTCCTGGGGGCAGGAGTGGGCAGCGGCCATCTTTATGTGTACGTTCCATGATATAAAACCTCCGTGGTACCGTTGGCCTAGCTTCTGCATAAACCAACTCACGGCGAGACACAGCGTGGAGAGCAGTGGAAAACTGCCATTGCGCTATATCTTGTGTTTTGCTCTCAGCAGGGAGCTACGCCAGGATTTTGGACCGAATGGGATCATTGCACTATATTATATTACTCACCACCTTTTTTATTTAACTTTAACCTTCTAAATTTACAAAGCTAACACACTCATGCTGTGTAGCATGCCAGTGTGACACACTTTCCGGCCTTGATGGCCAAACTTCAGTTGTCACCATAGACGCTAATTTAACGCCATGTTCTGGTGTACTAGCCTAAGGAAAATACCATAGAGAGCAGGTGAAAGTCCGTTCTATCCATTCAAATTCTGTTTAGTCATTAAGTGATGAAATCAGAAACACAGGCAAACATAGAAATCCTCCTTGTGTCCCCAGTTGATTGTTTTGTTTCAGATGATTTAGCACCATGCTAACACGTCAGCATACAGTAGCCTACACAATGTTAAGTGAGAGTAGGCTCCAAACAATTTGTGTGTTAGCATGGATGATGCCAATATCTGTCATATTGTAGCCTATGCTTAATGGGAAAATCTACCAAAAACTCAGCATATTAATTTAACAGAAGATACATTTAATAAAAAAAAAAAAGCAAACCGTGAGTGAACATAAATAAATAAATCAAACAAAAAGATGTCCATGCAGCGAAGCGGGAGAGGAACCAAGGAGAGATTGATGCTGCGAAAACTCCACACAATAACATGAACCATCAGTCAACTGGAGATTAAACACATGACAGCAAATGGCGTGGAGTGATGCAATATGGCGAGAGGAGGCAGGCAGACGAGGACGAGGACGAGGAGCTGTCCTGGGCTGTCCAGTCAGCACACAACACAACCACTGGACCAACAAGCTGTGGGATAGGTGGCATGTCAAAACACACAAACACACAGTGGACTCTGACTGGGGGAGGGGAGGGGGGATACCGATGGCACAGATATATAGAGTTGGAGATAGAGACAGAGGGAGAGAGACAGAGGGACAGAAAGGAGAGAGAGAATCACCTCTGTTGTAGGTCTGAGCTTGGTCCATGACTGACACTGTCAGGTGGAAGAACAGCAGAACAGACAGATTCTTAATCTCGTCTTACTATTCTAAGTTTGTTTGTGTTTGCTGAAACCAAAAATGTGTCTATTTGCGTTTTATATGAAAGTGTGGAGATTGGTAGAATTTGTTTGTTCACGATATCTTCTGGGTAGAAATCGCCTGCATCACAAACGTAGAATTGAATGGAGGATGAGGAACAACTGAGATAAGGATTAAAATGGTTACAGTAGTAAGTCTCAAATGCATGTTTGATGCTTTCATATCTCACTACTATAAGAAGGCGTCCGTCCGGGCGGGCGGGCACGCATGGCGAGCAAGCTACAGCCGAGCACCCGCATCTCACGATATATTTCTATTCTCATTCATAACAATAATCATTAATAACACTTTCACTCATGTTAATCTGTGGGCCTAATTTACCTGTTGGGCCACAGATGAAAGAAAATGACAGCTTGAGTTTACCCCAAAGTAGCAGTTTGATCGGCGGTAAGATGTCGCTGTTTGGTTCATCAAAGACACTAACTAGCAGGCTACGTAAAATAAGTACAGGACAAATGTCGGGTAGGTCCGACCACTGTGTTTAACTTCTATCCACCTTATTTTTGAATGCCCCACTGTAAAAAAGAATCGTGGGTACAAGGTCCGGTTTAGCGTGACTCATTGTTGCTGCGACCCGAATTATAAACCGGAAGCTGGAGTCCGTTATAAAAGTTATAAATATAGTCACGTTATAAACAACTAACCAACGCTGGAGGTCCGTATGGAAACTCGAAATGTGTGTTACTCGAAATGGTTAAAAGTTAAATCAATTTGGTGGCGTTTTACTGCCATGTAACATAGCTAGCTAGCCGCTAACATTAGCCACAGTTAGTAGCCGACTACCCACAATGCATTACGTTATCCCAGCACCCGAACGCAGAGCAGAATGGCTCTGCTGTAAAAGGGTAAAATCCTCTAGACGTGTTTTTTGTCGGGGGCTGGGGATTATCTAAATTGGTTACACCGGAAATAGAACCCATAGTTAACGTAAGGCAAAATGGCCGCCAAAAATAAGGTGGATATCTTTAAATCTAACAAATGTGGCTGATTGATTGATTGATTTATGTTTTGTCTACCCAGAAGTGACTGCTTTTAGTACAATGTCACTGATTTGGTCTATTGCATTCAATCTGAAGTACATCTGAACGGTAGGACATTCCTCCTATACTCCCTCATTTTAGAGGGTCCCTTGAGAATGTAATTTTAATTTCCATTTAATTGGTGTGGGTGTGGGTGTGTGTGTGTGTGTGTGTGTGTGTGTGTGTGTGTATGCGTGTGCGTGTGCGTGTGTGAGGGGTGGTGTGTGTGTGTATATACAGTATGTGTGTATGCATGGACAATAAGAACTTATTCTCTCTCTGCATTGTAATTTTTAACTGGTGTCTCTGCAGCCAACAAAACACACTTCATCTTCATCAACTGAAGAGTTCACTGAATGGAGATGATTTAACATGTCATGTTACAAACTGGGTGTGTGTATATTGTATATGTAGCAGTGTGTAACTTTAGACAGAACGCCAGTAGTTAGTTTAGTTTAGTAGTTTAGTTTAGCTGTTAGCTCTGTTCATTAGAGACATAATGTGGTAACTATTGAACCAGGGGGGTAATATCAGTGTTATATTGAGGTATCAAGCCTTACTTTACTTGGCAATGTTCCCTGATATTTGCTGTGTAGCAAAATGTAAAATAAATGCTACACAACTTACTTTTTATTACTTTGACTGGATGATGCAAGGATGGATGGTGATCTGGAAGATGCTCTAGCAAGTTTGATATGTTTGACCAATGGGCGCTTTTTGTCGGCATATTTTGAAAATATTTTTTATCACATGGAAAATGAGAAAAAATGTATTGTATAACTGAAATTGGTACTTTTATTTTGTATTGTCTTAATTGTATAATAGATATGTTTTATCCTGTAAAACAGTATTACCGTACATAAGTTCGTCCTTGTGGTCATTGGGTTTATGCTGGGGGTGGGGAGATGACATTGGGAGATGATATTGTCATTGTTATATGATTTGTGATATTAGAGGGAATGTTAATTTTTTAGATTATCCTCATTTTCATTGAAAAACATATTAAAATGATTATGGTGTGATTTTTGCAGGGATCTGTACCAAACCAAGATGTTTTCTGAAGTCTGTAGAATATGATGTATAGGCCAGGACAGACAATATTTCATTTAAAATGGTATTTTGAGACACATTTCGCCTTCAACAATATATTGCATGTCCTGCGATTTGAAAATTGCAGTAGGCGATATTGTGATTTCTATAAAAGTTTGTTTAATTGTTCAGCCCTATAATGTTGTCTCCTCTCTGTTAGCTAACGTAGCCCCTGCCGATGTAAGGCTGCTTTAAAAAAAGTATAGAACTATAGACAACATACATCTTTCAAATTTTTTTGAATATCATGGAAAAGTTAGTTTTTTTCCATAATTCCTTTCAAAAAGTGAAACTTTCATAGATTATAGATTCATTACACACAAAGTTGTTTAACTCTGCATAAGTCTGGCTTCCAGCTCATAAAAAAAACCCCAAAACAGTATTTCAAGAAATTAAATATCACATAAAACCAATCAAAAACCGGTATTTTCAAAACAGAAATGTCGATCTTCTGAAAAGATATGTTCATGCCTGCACTCAATACTTGGTCAGGAATCCTTTTGCTTTAATTACTGCCTCGATGCCATGTATGTGTAATATACGTACGTAATGACATTTCCATCATATTCTAATTTTTTGGAAAGGATCTATAGATACCGTAGCTTCTAAAACGCATGCGTTTGCAAGTGCAGTTAATAGTGCCGCGTAGTGGAGCGGGTGATTTGTCTGAGATAGCCATGGTCACTGCAGTGACAGAGTGGAGGTCAAGTGGATAGGAGGGGAAAGATAGGGGAGATAGAGGGGAGGTGGATGAAACATGGTACCTTCGTTTTCGATTGTGTCGACTGCATCATTGACCAGTCGAATAACGGTCACTATGGAGGCTTGTGGGGAGAAGAAGAAGGACACAAGTTTTGAGACACAGTCAGCAGAAATTAAACAACCCACTGCCGTTGCTTATGGCTGCCCACTATTGCCATTCCTGTTAGCAGAGTAGACTGCCAGGTCTGCCTTTGACTGTTAGCAGAGTAGACTGCCAGGTCTGCCTTTGACTGTTTGGGGGCATTTGATCAAGTAGACTGTTGTTCTATGGAAATTGTGTAGGTTGAAAAAATAAAACAGCAAAGAGAAACACTGCCAAATGAAAGGAATTTGACTCATACACAAATGCAAAGATAATCATATGAAGCAAAAACAAAGGAAGAAAGAATATTAACATACATGTAACATTTTACTCTTTTCTTTCTTTCTTTCTTTCTTTTGCTGGCAGAAAATATATTTTTTTCAGCTGGTGACACCAATCAAACCTTAGCAAGAGGAGCACACGAGTGACAATGACAATGATGGTAATGTGACTGAGGCAAACATCTTTACATAATATCATCAATTATGTATTCTGATGATTATGGACAAAATAAATCTTACATTTTCTAATCATGACCATTTTTGAAAAGTGGAACTGAATGTATCTCATGGATTGTAAACAATCACAGATGTAGTGAGGAAAGAAGAAGGCAAAACTCCAGCACAAAAAGCCACAAGCACAACAACAGCAACACGGTGTGAAGCAATCCAAAGTCCCAAGCCTTCACTGCAACTTACAATGACTTCACTGCAACTGACAATGACTTCACTGCAACTGACAATGACTTCACTGCAACTTACAATGACTTCACTGCAACTGACAATGACTTCACTGCAACTTACAATGACTTCACTGCAACTTACAATGACTTCACTGCAACTGACAATGACTTCACTGCAACTTACAATGACTTCACCGCAACTGACACTAGTTGTGTTTCCATTACCCTCAGAAATGCGCAAAATCTAAATATCGCAATAGAAATTGGGTAATGGAAACACGTGAATTTCGAAAAACCTCCCAAATATCGCAAAAAGTTTTTTCGCTCTCATGAGGTGGTTTTTCAGACGTGTCGATATAGCAGTTTATCGCAAAAGTGTAATGGAAACACATTTTTCGCATTTGCACGTCATGTGACCCATATTATCCCTTGGAAAAGGAGCGGAAAATAAGTTTGGTAAGTAAGGTTCGATAGCCGTGTCAAAACCTCCGCAGCAAGTGGAAAACTTTGAAGCAACGCTACCTAGCAGAAAGACGAGTGTTGTGCAAAAGCGTAGCCGGGCAAATTAGATAATGTTTAATGGCAGAAATCGGTCCATGGTGACAGCAGGCTGCCTGTGTGCGCGCATTTGGCACAGCGGCGAGATGAGAGGATGAAAAGCACACACTGGTGCGGTGGTGCTGTCTGAAGTGAATACAGTGACTGTGAGTAGGCTAATACATTGCACACGTTTCAGGTGCAATTATAGAACCAAATCAGCCTTTTCCCCCCTCCATCTCTAAATCGGACCAGTTGTAGGCTATTAGGCTACCTTTTTTCCTCTGCCTGTCGCGCTGACTGCATTCACGCAGCCAGCAACATTTTGCGACTCATTTTCTTTTGAATTGATAATCAGGCTCGTTTATATGCATTGTAACTTCATGTTGGGATTTCCATTGACCATTGGTTGGATTTGAGCATGCAGGGGACGGGATATGGGGCAGATCCCCGTGCGTAATCACTGTGGCAGCTGCTGCAACGGGGAATCACTCAAACGCAACTTCAATGGAAACGCCTACAAGTCGCAATTGTACATTGTCGAAGTTGTAGAAATATCGCAATTCTTTTGCGAAAAACTGTAATGGAAACACAATGACTTCACTGCAACTTACAATGACTTCACTGCAACTGACAATGACTTCACTGCAACTTACAATGACTTCACTGCAACTGACAATGACTTCACTGCAACTTACAATGACTTCACTGCAACTGACAATTACTTCACTGCAACTTACAATGACTTCACTGCAACTGACAATGACTTCACTGCAACTTACAATGACTTCACTGCAACTTACAATGACTTCACTGTAACTTACAATGACTTCACCGCAACTTACAATGACTTCACTGCAACTGACAATGACTTCACTGCAACTTACAATGACTTCACTGCAACTTACAATGACTTCACCGCAACTTACAATGACTTCACTGCAACTTACAATGACTTCACTGTAACTTACAATGACTTCACCGCAACTTACAATGACTTCACCGCAACTTACAATGACTTCACTGCAACTTACAATGACTTCACTGTAACTTACAATGACTTCACTGTAACTTACAATGACTTCACTGCAACTTACAATGACTTCACTGCAACTTACAATGACTTCACCGTAACTTACAATGACTTCACTGTAACTTACAATGACTTCACTGCAACTTACAATGACTTCACTGCAACTGACAATGACTTCACTGCAACTTACAATGACTTCACTGCAACTTACAATGACTTCACTGTAACTTACAATGACTTCACAGCAACTTACAATGACTTCACCGCAACTGACAATGACTTCACTGTAACTTACAATGACTTCACTGCAACTTACAATAACTTCACTGCAACTGACAATGACTTCACTGCAACTTACAATGACTTCACTGCAACTTACAATGACTTCACCGCAACTTACAATGACTTCACTGCAACTGACAATGACTTCACTGTAACTTACAATGACTTCACTGTAACTTACAATGACTTCACTGCAACTGACAATGACTTCACTGCAACTTACAATGACTTCACTGCAACTTACAATGACTTCACTGCAACTGACAATGACTTCACTGTAACTTACAATGACTTCACTGTAACTGACAATGACTTCACTGTAACTTACAATGACTTCACCGCAACTGACAATGAATTCACTGCAACTTACAATGACTTCACTGTAATGACTTCACTGCAACTGACAATGACTTCACTGTAACTTACAATGACTTCACTGTAACTTACTGGAGATGAATTATAAACGCTTTTAACTTGACAACATAAACATTCTAAATTGCCCCTAGCTTACTTCCTGTTGCAGTGTGATGCTAATACCATAGCTCACAGGAAATAAGCTAGCTTTCAAACTGTTCCCTAGCAACACTATTCCATGAAAACCGTCGATACTGTCGGCTCTGAGAATAATGATAATGAGAAGCAACGTAACTTTCAACATATTAGCAGCAAATGAGTCCATGTCAAAACAATACCAAAACATAAATAAGCAAAGCAACAGCTTTAAAAAATAACAACACAAACATTGAAACCCTGGGAACATTGCTACTGTCCTTTTCCGTTTGGGATTTTCTGAGAAGCGCAAACCATTCTTGGTGCAAGCCGTGCAAGAACATTGTAAGTCAATGAGGTAAACAAGGGGGCGTGTCTTACCGTTGTCATCACAGGAGTCAGACTGGAAGGAGCTCAGTGATTGGACCTCGGAGTTGCTGCCTTTGTTGCTCCCTGAGAAACAGGTAACCTCCTCTGCCATGTCCACCATCTTACCTGCAGGCACAGGTGAATGTTAACCCATTGATACCTGATGCAGCATTTGCGTGTATACCCCTCATTTGTGTGTGTATCCCTTTAAGACCGCGGTCTTAAAGGGATACACACACAAATGCTGCATCAGGTATCAATGGGTTAAAGGAAGACGCCAACATTTTGGAAGATTCGCCTATTTGCCATATTCCCGATAGTAAGACGAGATGATAGATACCCTTATCTTATCTTTGCATGCAGTAGAAAGTAGCGACGCACCCCTCCTGCTAGTTAGCTTAGCACATATATGTAGTCCATATAGTCTCCATATGTACCATATTGAATTGTATAGCATCCTTATTTTGCATTGCATTGAATTGCATGGTGTCGTGCTGAATCACATTGTGTTGAATCAAATCATGTCGTATCGCATGGCATTGGTACTTGCCATCGCATCAGTGTCAGTGATGGAGATGCACACACACACACGCAGACACACACACACACGCACGCATGTCGCATGTCGCACGCACACGCACACACACACACACACACACACACACACACACACACACACACACAGACAAACACACTGGAAGCCAGCTATAATTAGGACTAGATGGATCATAAACCATCAAATTATTGAATGGAGTCCTGCTGTGCTGAAGGAAATTGAACCCATACTGTACCCATACTGTCTGCTATAGGCTGCAAATGTGGAGTGTAAAATGTCTGAAGTTCATGTCATAATAGTTGGTTTGTGCCAGCGGGTTTGCTTGCTATTCAGGATCCCCAATAAGATGTGACACTCGTGGTCACATTTGCCATAAAAAGTGCCTTGTTCATTCAGAGTGTGTGGTCTCCTTACTCCTTAGAGAGGACTGCTGTTTGTAGTGAGCAAGTTCTCTCTGTTCAAGATGTTTACATACAGTGCTGCTCTACATCCAGCTAGGAGTAGGCAGAGCCGTGTAGATAGAAGAGTCCCGACATCTCCATTCACTCCAGTGGACCAGTTTTTTACTCTCAAGAGTTCCAGGAAGTAAGGTCCTGGATTAAGCAGCACTGTCGAGTTGCAGCAAAATGGACAGTTTGTGTTGTACTCTGAAAGGGTTTTTCATCCCTTGAATCAAATTGTACATTATCAGCTTTATTTTAGCATGCAAAAGTAGCGCGAGACCCATTCCTGGCTGTTCATTGGCTAATGAGTCTCGCATTTTGGTCCTCCGCTGACGCCACTCTCTCTCTAGAGGACACTAGGAGTAGGGTACAACAACAGACTTGCTCACAGGTAATTGAACTGTATACTGTAGCTCACCTAAAGACGTAACATTACAGTAGTAAAACACACACACACACACACACTCACCCTCGTCACTGTCCCAGGGACTCTTGCGTAGGGAGTCACAGTCGGAGCGGCAGGGGGAGACCGGGGGCAGGTTGGGGGCCACGCTGCAGATCACCACCCCTCTCCTGGTGGTCCCGGCTAGGATGCGCGGGGACTCTGGGTGAAAGGTGCTCATCTCCGTGTGCTCCACCCCCCGGCAGTCCCCACCGGCCAGCTTCTCCAGCGTGGACCGCGGGTCGCCTTGGAAACAGGGCGTGTATGCCATGGGCCTCACCGGCACCTGTGGAGAGGGATGGGTGAGAGACCCGGTAAGGACCCGGATCGAAACTGATCAAACACACACACGCACGCACGCGCGCGCACGCACGCACGCACGCACACACACACACACACACACACACACACACACACACACACACACACACACACACACACACAACCAACCTCGTACAAGTTTGGAGTGCAATATGGCTGACTGATTGTAATATTGACTAAGTGCAATACCTGATGCATAAAGAATCTGACATCTCATACCTTTCATTGCATGGTATCACGTTGCTCTGCCATTGCTAGTGTTCTTCATAATTAAGTGTACTTGTGCAGCCGGAGTGAACATCTCGAATCTTGAATCGATAAGTTGATCGATATCAAGACAAGCGGGTTCTATAATGTAATGTTGCGTCTCGAGGGACGAGAGTCATATCATTTCAAATCACTGGTGCAAAAAACACACATCGATTGTCTAATAACCTTTTTGAATTGAATTGAATTGCCTGCCAACCGCCGTCAAAGTAAACAAAGAAGAATTGAATTCCTCACACCCTTGTTCACTTCATTTCTCAGTTGGTTGCTTGCTAGGATGGCTAAATCTGGAAAGCTGTATATATGATTTATTTTCTTTAGAAAAGCAACACCAGTTCTGTTAAGAATGTATTGTTGTCTCGTCTTTCCACAAAATATTAGAAAAGTATCATTAGTGGTATAGATCATTTTTTATCACAATTGTACTTGGCATATTTTCCCCTACTGTCACGCCCGTTGCTCCACCCCCTCTGCTGAGCTGGGGAGAGTTGTAGACTAGCACATGCTTCCTCCGATACATGTGCAGTCGCCAGCTGCTGCTTCTTCTCACCTGACAGCGAGGAGGTTCACCGGCAGGACGTAGCGCGTGGGAGGATCATGCTATTCCCCCCAGTTCCCCTCCCCCCAGAAATGGCACCCCGGCCAACCAGAGAGTGCAGCGACCAGGACTCATATCCCACCGGCTTCCCACCCGCAGATATGGCCAATTGTGTCTGTAGGAACTAGGGATGTTCATTTTGAAAAATTTCCATAATCGAAAATCGGGAAAATTAACAATCAATTATCGATTAATTAGTCTCGCTAGCCAGCCTCTCTTCCCTTCCGTCAGAGAGTCTGGCGCCGCAGGTTTCCATTGTGGGATTGCGAAAAAAAAATGGTCTGTTTGGGTTAACCAATCATCCTCGTCTTGGGCGGTGCTTAGCGTTAGTGCCCTTGGAAAATAGTTTCGGGGTGGAACTTGTGTCGGCGGAACATTTACACAGGAGGAGGAGAGCTCACAGGCATAAAGTCACTGTTAGACAGCAAATGTTCTAAACATATTCTCTTGCCGAGCAGGCCTTCTTTATTGCACAATCCAAATTTTCTTCAAAACTTGCCATTTTCAGCGTGTAGCAATGAGTTAGCCTGTAGGTTTCTGCCGTTAGCTTTCTACGCTAGCTAGTTAGCGTTCGGCGGGAGCATTACAGCGACACACATGGGAGCGGAAGCCGCTCTGATTGACATATGGTCGGAGCCAATGAACAGAGCGTGACAGAGCTTGCAAGCGGGGGAGCGGATATCCTGCTGCCACCGAAACAGCCGCTCGAATGGGAGAGCAGCTTTAGAGCAGGGGCGGGCTGATCCCTGTTGCCTGTTTCCACGGCGCCAGACTCTCTGACGGAAAGGAAGAGAGGCTGGCTGGGGAGACTATCGATTAATCGATTATCGATAGCGTAATAATAATAATAATATATATATATATTTTTTTTTTACTCTGGTCTGGTAATAACGTTGCGCGTTCTCGGCCAGCTATAATGGTGATGCCGCTGTGTAGTAAGAATATCAGACACTAGCGCTGTGGCCAGGTAAACAAACATGTTACATGTCAGGTTACATGATGTAAGGCAATCGGCGTCTTCCAGCTTAGCTGACAGCACAAGAGTCAAATCAACAGGCCTGAGCCTCACTGAGGTCCGCAGACCGCTGGGTGCGTTTGTTTGTGTCCCCAGCGCATGCCGGTGTGAATTCCCCATGTTTAAAACAGTTTTGTTGGCACAAAGGCCCGTGCCCAGCCAGAAAACTAGAGACTATATGAAGCTCCACCTCACGTTAGTCGGCTGTGCAATGGAGTGGGGCGAGGAGGAACGAATTCCACCCAAACCTAGTCCGCAAAAAATAAATAAAAATAATAATAATAATAATAATAATAATAACAATAATCGATCCAAATTCCACATGATCGATTCAATTCCTTAACGATCAATTATCGATTTTCGATAATTGATGAACTTCCCTAGTAGGAACGTCTGACGGAGCCAGAGGTACCACCGCCGGGAAGTGAGCCCGGGTCTCCGCAGTGACAGGCGAGTGCTTTTACATCTACACTACCCAGACGCCCCAGTCGTATAGATATAGACTCAGATCACTAAGAAGTATGGAAAATGATATCAATTATCAATACAAATTAAGGACCCCCCATCCCTACCTGTGGAGGTCCCATCATCCCGGTCCCTCCCACCACCGTGGGCCCGAGCCCCGCCTCCGAGTACAGGTTGAGAGGGTCTCCGGGCGTACAGCGCAGGGTCTTAAACTGCACGCCGTTGGCCTTGTTGAGGAGCGCGGCCGTGGCCGGGTCCTGCACCAGAGACAGGTTGTTGCGAGAGTAGTTCTTCTGGAAGACCTTCAGAAGCACAATCGGAATCATCAGCTTTATCGGCCAAGTATGTAGACATGTATTCACCTCAAGTATGTAGACATGTATTCACCTCAAGTATGTAGACATGTATTCACCTCAAGTATGTAGACATGTATTCACCTCAAGTATGTAGACATGTATTCACCTCAAGTATGTAGACATGTATTCACCTTATGTAGCCCCGCCCAAATTACCCTTTTATGGTATGACTTCCTGTTCAAAACGCTGGCTGTTTTACCTTAAAGCTAGTGTGACTCACTGGGAAGCAGGCTGTTTTACCTTAAAGCTAGTGACTCACTGGGAAGCAGGCTGTTTTACCTTAAAGCTAGTGTGACTCACTGGGAAGCAGGCTGTTTTACCTTAAAGCTAGTGTGACTCACTGGGAAGCAGGCTGTTTCACCTTAAAGCTAGTGACTCACTGGGAAGCAGGCTGTTTTACCTTAAAGCTAGTGTGACTCACTGGGAAGCAGGCTGTTTCACCTTAAAGCTAGTGACTCACTGGGAAGCAGGCTGTTTTACCTTAAAGCTAGTGACTCACTGGGAAGCAGGCTGTTTTACCTTAAAGCTAGTGACTCACTGGGAAGCAGGCTGTTTCACCTTAAAGCTAGTGACTCACTGGGAAGCAGGCTGTTTTACCTTAAAGCTAGTGACTCACTGGGAAGCAGGCTGTTTTACCTTAAAGCTAGTGACTCACTGGAAGCAGGCTGTTTTACCTTAAAGCTAGTGACTCACTGGGAAGCAGGCTGTTTTACCTTAAAGCTAGTGACTCACTGGAAGCAGGCTGTTTTACCTTAAAGCTAGTGACTCACTGGGAAGCAGGCTGTTTCACCTTAAAGCTAGTGACTCACTGGGAAGCAGGCTGTTTCACCTTAAAGCTAGTGACTCACTGGGAAGCAGGCTGTTTTACCTTAAAGCTAGTGACTCACTGGGAAGCAGGCTGTTTTACCTTAAAGCTAGTGACTCACTGAAGCAGGCTGTTTTACCTTAAAGCTAGTGACTCACTGAAGCAGGCTGTTTTACCTTAAGTTTATTGAAGTTTATTGAAAATTTCTGGTACAGGACTATAGTCCTCTACACCAGACTCACACTCAGTACAAAAATAAAAAGAAGTCACGTTGTAATATACATTTAAAAAACAATACAACACAACAACATATAACATACATTAAAACAAAGTACCAGAGCCAAATACGTGGTCTCATAATAGAATCAACAGCCTGCCCTATAGTTATACAAGAAATCCTTTGTTAACCAATGTTTATCTAATCTGTTTTTGAACGTGTTAACTGAAGGGGCCTGCACCACCTCGTCTGGAAGTTCATTCCATTCTCTTACAGCACGAACTGTAAAAAAGTTTTTCCTCCTTTCAGAGCGACAGTTTGTTGGAAATAGCTTCAGGGAATTCCCTCTTAACACATATTTATTTTTCCAAAAATGGATAATAGGCTCGGCTGTGAAATCATATATTTTATGAACAAGTTTGTATACCTCGATCATGTCGCCTCTATGTCTCCTGTATACTAGAGTTGGTAATTGTAAGTATCTTAACCTCTCTTCGTATGATTTCTCATCCAGCCCTGGAATCAATTTGGTTGCTCTTCGCTGTACCTTCTCGATTTTTTCTATGTATTTCACTTTATAAGGAGACCACACAGAACTTGCATATTCCAGCTGAGATCTCACCAAAGATTTATACAGGGGTAAAAATAAATCCTTACTTAAATGCAAAAAGGTTCTTTTAATGATCGCCAACATAGAGTTAGCTTTTTTTATTTTCTCCAATATATGTGTTTGAAATTCAAGTGAGCTGTCACTACAACTCCTATATCCCTCTCCTCCTCCACTTGTTGGATCCCCAGATCCCCAACAGTGTAGTTTGAAACCTCTGCACTTGATTTCCCAATATGTAACTGTTTGCATTTGTCTGGATTCAATTTTAGTAACCAGGTGTCACACCATTTACTCATGCTGTGTAGATCTGCTTGAAGATGGTCTATATCTGAGTCCCCAGCTATGATTCGGAATATTTTCGTATCGTCAGCAAAGAGGTATACATCAGATTGTATCACACATGGTAAATCATTTATATAAACAACAAAAAGCACAGGGCCCAGCACTGATCCTTGAGGGACTCCTGACGTCACTGGTTTCCAATCTGAAGTGGCCCCATTGACCATCACCTGCTGTTTCCTATTACGTAAAAAGTCCTGTATCCAGTCAATGACTCTATCATCTATGCAGTAAGACTTGAGTTTTGATATTAATCTTTTATGAGGGACCTTATCAAAGGCTTTTTGGAAGTCCATATATATGCAGTCTACTGGCTGGCCTCTGTCCAAGGCTGCCGACCACTTATCGAGGACAGTAAGAAGTTGAAGTGTCGTTGATCTTCCGGATAAAAATCCATACTGCTTGTTACTAAAAAGTCCATTGGACTTCATATGATCGACAATATATGTCCTAATTAATTTTTCCATCGTTTTACATACTACAGATGTCAGACTAACTGGTCTGTAGTTTCCTGCTAATGCCTTGTTTCCTTTTTTGAAAATTGCACTAATTTGTGCCACTTTCCAGTCACACGGCAAAGTTGATTCATCCAAAGATTTGTTAAATAATTCAGATAACGGCTCTGCAATCACACAAGCCAATTCCTTCAAGATCCTAGGGTGAATTGCATCCGGACCTGGAGATTTATAAATGTTAGTATTCTGTAGAAGCTTTTTCGTGTCTTCAATAGTAATTGTAAAAGATTCTGTTGTTTGAACTTCCAATCTGGGCAACTCGGGTACAAGCCCTCCTGGTTCGTTCACAAATACACTACTAAAAAAATCTGACAGTATTTCCGCCTTTTCAGAGTCACTATCTGTTTTAGGGGACTTTATGTCTTCCTGATTGGTGTATAAGTCTCCTACTGATGTTTTTATTCTTGTCCTCCTATTAATGTAGTTCCAAATGACCTTTGGTTTTAGTTTAGATTGTCTTACTAGGTCCAATTCATATTTCCTTCTTAAATACCTAGTTCTCATTCTCACAACATTTCTAACTCGTCGATATTCCTGCTGTACCTCTGGATTTCTACTTTTTATAGCCTTCCTTGCAAGGCTATTTTTTTCTTTAATTTTATTTTTTGTGATATCATCTAAGGCAAAGTTATGTTTTCTAATTTGAGACCTACTAATACTGTTTGGTACATACTTTTCTTCAATTTCCCCCAACTTAGACTTTATTAGTCTCCATTTGATGTCAACACCGTGATTGGAAAGGTAATGAGCCCAGTCAAAGCATTCCAGCTCTCTGCGTGCTCCTTCAAAGTTCCCCTTATTATAGTTCTTTCTTACCGATCCATTCCTCAGTGTTTTTGTATAACAAATTGCCTTAAACAACAAAATACAATGGTCACTTTTACCTAAAGGGCCTAAATACTGAATATCATCAATCATATTGTCCACATTTGTTAGTATAAGATCCAGCACGTGTGGTACGTCACCACCTCTCCACCTTGTTGGTTCCAGCACATGCTGAAACAGCAGTGAGTTTTGTATACAGTCCAAAAATCGATTGTCCAGTGATGTTTGGCTATCCCCCTCTGCGTCAGTTATATTCCAGTCAATATTTGGCAAATTAAAATCTCCCATAATTAGCTTATGCACATACTTTTTGATTGACACCTCTTTCATTAGGGCCACAAGGTTGTCATTGTTAGTCTCTGTTCCACTAGGAGACCTGTAGATTAAACCCACCATCAAAGACTCTTGATTATTACATTTAATCTCCACAAAGATACTCTCATGAAACTCAGACAATATTGTAACATCTTTAACTTCTAGTGATTTATGGATGTAAAGCAATAAGCCTCTCCCTATGTCGTTGTCAATATTCCTTGAAAATATATTGTAACAATCTATATCATCCAAGTTAAATTCTGTTGGACTCATATTATGTTTCCGATTTTTGGATTTAACTTCAGTGATTCCTATAATATGAATACGTGGGAGTAATTTCAAACGGGCGGTGAGTTCGTGCATTTTGTTATGAAGTTGGTCTGCATTAGTATACAGGCACAAAATACTTTCTAGAGGCGGAGACTTGCTGACATATTGTCGCTTATGGTGGACAGGTCTGTGATCAAGTCACTGAGTCGTGGGGATTCTCACCACTCGTCTTGCCCAGGGGGGGCCACGGACTTTATAGGTGAAATCCCCCTCTGATTTCCGCTGCTTCTCCTTCGCCTCTTCATACAGCTCCCTCTCTTTCTCTCTCTCAGTCTTCGTAAGATCATTCGCGATTCTTACTTTTGCGAACCTGTCCGTTTGATGTAGTGCGGAGATCTTCCTGAACAAGTTTGTCTTTAGCTCCATGCTCTGCAGAGTAACCAGAACGGGTCTCCCTGATCTTGCTGGGTCCTCCTCGCCGTCACTCCTGCTGTATTTGCCGAGCCGGGCCACTCTCACAAACGAGTCTGCAGCCGTGCGGACCTTGCATGTTTTGAAAACGTCTTTTACAACATCCACGTCTTTTTGTTGCCGTTCCTCTCGGTTATCCGTACTGTGCTCCTTTATTCCAAACACTATAATATTCCGTTCTCTTGATTTTCTTTCATCTATTTCAGTCAGAACGCTTTTAAAGGCGAGTGTTTTTTCTTTTGGATCGGCGTTTCTCACCATGTCAGCCCAACTTGCTGTACCTTTTCCTTGTTCTTTCATCTGCTCCTGTATAATCTCCACGACTCTCTTCTCGTCACACTTCTTCTCCAGCTTCGACTCGAAATCCAGCATTCGCTGTTCAAAAAGTTTTACAAGTAATTGGCATTTTTCCTCGATCATCTGCTCCACCGCGATGCTTTTTTCCACACTTTCTTCACAATATGGACAAAACCACATTATGCCCGTGTCTCGTTTCTGTAGAATCACGTATTCCACTTCACCTTTGTTTAAGCATTTTATGCAGTAGTTCTTCTTACATCGCCTGCAGGTCAATGTCTTTATATCCAGATTACCAGCGGGAGTTTGGCATAGTTGACATGCACTCTCTTTGTCCACATCGGTCTTGGCGTCCGCCTCGCCGATTTCCCCAGTACTTGCTCTTGCACTGGCACCAACATTTTTCAGTTTATCGTACTTTTTATCTCCCATATTTATCCTTCGGTTGTACTAAGTGCGTTGTTGTTTTTTGCACTTATATATACTTAATTGTGGGAAAACAAACACCGACACGCAGGACCGGACTTAAAGCTAGTGACTCACTGGGAAGCAGGCTGTTTTACCTTAAAGCTAGTGACTCACTGGGAAGCAGGCTGTTTTACCTTAAAGCTAGTGACTCACTGGGAAGCAGGCTGTTTTACCTTAAAGCTAGTGACTCACTGGGAAGCAGGCTGTTTTACCTTAAAGCTAGTGACTCACTGGGAAGCAGGCTGTTTTACCTTAAAGCTAGTGACTCACTGGGAAGCAGGCTGTTTTACCTTAAAGCTAGTGTGACTCACTGGGAAGCAGGCTGTTTTACCTTAAAGCTAGTGACTCACTGGGAAGCAGGCTGTTTTACCTTAAAGCTAGTGACTCACTGGGAAGCAGGCTGTTTTACCTTAAAGCTAGTGACTCACTGGGAAGCAGGCTGTTTTACCTTAAAGCTAGTGACTCACTGGGAAGCAGGCTGTTTTACCTTAAAGCTAGTGACTCACTGGGAAGCAGGCTGTTTTACCTTAAAGCTAGTGACTCACTGGGAAGCAGGCTGTTTTACCTTAAAGCTAGTGACTCACTGGGAAGCAGGCTGTTTTACCTTAAAGCTAGTGACTCACTGGGAAGCAGGCTGTTTTACCTTAAAGCTAGTGACTCACTGGGAAGCAGGCTGTTTTACCTTAAAGCTAGTGACTCACTGGGAAGCAGGCTGTTTTACCTTAAAGCTAGTGACTCACTGGGAAGCAGGCTGTTTTACCTTAAAGCTAGTGACTCACTGGGAAGCAGGCTGTTTTACCTTAAAGCTAGTGACTCACTGGGAAGCAGGCTGTTTTACCTTAAAGCTAGTGACTCACTGGGAAGCAGGCTGTTTTACCTTAAAGCTAGTGACTCACTGGGAAGCAGGCTGTTTTACCTTAAAGCTAGTGACTCACTGGGAAGCAGGCTGTTTTACCTTAAAGCTAGTGACTCACTGGGAAGCAGGCTGTTTTACCTTAAAGCTAGTGACTCACTGGGAAGCAGGCTGTTTTACCTTAAAGCTAGTGACTCACTGGGAAGCAGGCTGTTTTACCTTAAAGCTAGTGTGACTCACTGGGAAGCAGGCTGTTTTACCTTAAAGCTAGTGTGACTCACTGGGAAGCAGGCTGTTTTACCTTAAAGCTAGTGACTCACTGGGAAGCAGGCTGTTTCACCTTAAAGCTAGTGACTCACTGGGAAGCAGGCTGTTTTACCTTAAAGCTAGTGACTCACTGGGAAGCAGGCTGTTTTACCTTAAAGCTAGTGACTCACTGGGAAGCAGGCTGTTTTACCTTAAAGCTAGTGTGACTCACTGGGAAGCAGGCTGTTTTACCTTAAAGCTAGTGACTCACTGGGAAGCAGGCTGTTTTACCTTAAAGCTAGTGACTCACTGGGAAGCAGGCTGTTTTACCTTAAAGCTAGTGACTCACTGGGAAGCAGGCTGTTTTACCTTAAAGCTAGTGACTCACTGGGAAGCAGGCTGTTTTACCTTAAAGCTAGTGACTCACTGGGAAGCAGGCTGTTTTACCTTAAAGCTAGTGACTCACTGGGAAGCAGGCTGTTTTACCTTAAAGCTAGTGACTCACTGGGAAGCAGGCTGTTTTACCTTAAAGCTAGTGACTCACTGGGAAGCAGGCTGTTTTACCTTAAAGCTAGTGACTCACTGGGAAGCAGGCTGTTTTACCTTAAAGCTAGTGACTCACTGGGAAGCAGGCTGTTTTACCTTAAAGCTAGTGACTCACTGGGAAGCAGGCTGTTTTACCTTAAAGCTAGTGTGACTCACTGGGAAGCAGGCTGTTTTACCTTAAAGCTAGTGTGACTCACTGGGAAGCAGGCTGTTTTACCTTAAAGCTAGTGACTCACTGGGAAGCAGGCTGTTTCACCTTAAAGCTAGTGACTCACTGGGAAGCAGGCTGTTTTACCTTAAAGCTAGTGACTCACTGGGAAGCAGGCTGTTTTACCTTAAAGCTAGTGACTCACTGGGAAGCAGGCTGTTTTACCTTAAAGCTAGTGTGACTCACTGGGAAGCAGGCTGTTTTACCTTAAAGCTAGTGACTCACTGGGAAGCAGGCTGTTTTACCTTAAAGCTAGTGACTCACTGGGAAGCAGGCTGTTTTACCTTAAAGCTAGTGACTCACTGGGAAGCAGGCTGTTTTACCTTAAAGCTAGTGACTCACTGGGAAGCAGGCTGTTTTACCTTAAAGCTAGTGACTCACTGGGAAGCAGGCTGTTTTACCTTAAAGCTAGTGACTCACTGGGAAGCAGGCTGTTTTACCTTAAAGCTAGTGACTCACTGGGAAGCAGGCTGTTTTACCTTAAAGCTAGTGACTCACTGGGAAGCAGGCTGTTTTACCTTAAAGCTAGTGACTCACTGGGAAGCAGGCTGTTTTACCTTAAAGCTAGTGACTCACTGGGAAGCAGGCTGTTTTACCTTAAAGCTAGTGACTCACTGAAGCAGGCTGCGGGGGATAAGCTCTGCCACAGGAAGTGTAAACACAATCCGTTCCGATTGTGTTTACACTTCCTGTTAGTCTCTCAAGCCAGACTGTCTCTGCTACATCAGGTGAATACGTTGCTCTCAATGTACTTTACACAGGAAAAAGGTATGCATAACAAGCTAAAACAAACAAGGACAGTGACTTAAACAAATTAACTGCTATTTACAATATATACAATAATAATACGTGTGATGTAAGGTGACCGTAATAAATACGTAGGCCTATATATACCAGTAAGAAGAAAAACAATTATTGTATACTATTGTAAACCGTTGTTTACTGATCTAGGCAAAGCTTTGAGACAGTTATTGCACAGTTAACACGTTTCACCTTAGGGTTGTGTGTGTGTGTGTGTGTGTGTGTGTGTGTGTGTTGGGAGGGGATTGTGTACATGAGGTAGGTTTTACAGACCTTCTTGCGAAAGGCGATGAAGAGGATGACGAGGGTGACGATGAGGAAGAGCACCACGGCGATGCCAATCAGCTCCTCCTTGCCGACCCCGGCGTGGCCCGCCTGGCACGGAGAAAAGACCACCTTTAATACCTTTAAGTACCTTTAATACAATATGAATTTCATTGACGGAAACTATGAGGGAAAATGTTCCTCGACTACCTGCCTGCCTACCTACCTACTTACTTACTTACCTACCTACTTATCTACCTACCTATTTACCTTGTACAAGCTATTTACCTTGTAGGTCTACCGTCAGCATGAGTGTGTTGTGGCCGCATGCATGTGTTGTGGTGTTCGTGTGACAATAAAAGACGGGCTTGTCCCGTTACGAGATACGAGATCTCAGGCCTCCTCAGGTCTGAGATCTCAGACCTCCTCAGGCCTGAGACCTGTGACCTGAGGAGGTCTGAGATATCAGACCTGAGGAGGTCTGAGATCTCAGACCTCCTCCTCAGGTCTGAGATCTCAGACCTCCTGAGATCTCAGACCTGAGGAGGAGGCCTGAGATCTCAGACCTGAGGAGGAGGTCTGAGATCGGGAGTTGACGTTCCGCTCATCCTGATGAAGGTCGCCATGACCGAAACGTCAATGCTCCCTCAACAAATAAACTCAGATGATCCTTCTTCACCTGCATGTCGGGCACCACCAGGGGGCGCAGACCACAGCGCTGGCCCACGAAGCCCCCCGTGCAGTTACAGTAGAAGGAGCCGTGGGTGTTGACGCACACGCCCCCGTTCTCACAGTCGCCCTCCGGGTTACTGCGGTCGCATTCGTTCACGTCCTCCTCACAGCTGCAGGGCGGAGAGGTAAAGGAGATTACAAGTTTGAGACAAGGTTATTATAGGTTTGCATTTTTCGCTAGTTTTTATTTTTATTTCATTTTGTCTTTGCTTTCAGTTTCAGTTTAGTTTTAATTCGTTTTTAGTTTCACTTCGCACAGATGAAGAGAGATCAAAGACACTGGTGGAAGGTGAAATGCGTTGACAATAGATGGCAGAAGAAATAATGCACGTGGCTTTAAACCAAAGTTCCCTTGCCTTTAATGTGATAGGCTGAGCTTGTATGGAGAATATCAACACATTTGAATGTGATAGGCTGAGCTTGTATGGAGAATATCAACACATTTGAATGTGATAGGCTGAGCTTGTATGGAGAATATCAACACATTTTAATGTGATAGGCTGAGCTTGTATGGAGAATATCAACACATTTGAATGTGATAGGCTGGGCTTGTATGGAGAATATCAACACATTTGAATGTGATAGGCTGAGCCTGTATGGAGAATATCAACACATTTGAATGTGATAGGCTGAGCCTGTATGGAGAATATCAACACATTTGAATGTGATAGGCTGAGCCTGTATGGAGAATATCAACACATTTGAATGTGATAGGCTGAGCCTGTATGGAGAATATTTGTACATTTGTAGACGCACCGTTAAATTCCAACATCAAAGAAACTGATTTTCACATCAAGGAAAGGATTTCCCCTCATTTTAAATGAAAAGTACATGCATGTTCTGCTCATTAATCCTGCTCTCTCTCTCTCTCTCTCTCTCTCTCTCCCTATCATTTGTCTGTGGTGACAGTAGGGCAAACAGGAGGTGGACACAGAGTGATGAGTACAGTGGGTTTCTGTGTTATTAGCCCAGAGACTTTGATTCAATTTGAAAACGTTTTCCAACTCTGAATTTAAAAACACCTTGATGAAAAAACTGCTGTCATCTGCTTGTGTGTAATCGTGTGTGCGTGTGTGTGTGTGTGTGTGCGTGCGTGTGTGTGTAATCATGTGTGCGTGTGCGCACGTGCACGTGCACAATCATGAATAAATGTATCACCCAGCGTGTTTTTCTCGGCTGCCATGCTGCGTTTATTCTGACAGCCAGGGGGCACTAACGGCACACAGATGTTTATTCTGACAGCCAGGGGGCACTAACGGCACACAGATATGTTTATTCTGACAGCCAGGGGGCACTAACGGCACACAGATATGTTTATTCTGACAGCCAGGGGGCACTAACGGCACACAGATATGTTTATTCTGACAGCCAGGGGGCACTAACGGCACACAGATATGTTTATTCTGACAGCCAGGGGGCACTAACGGCACACAGATATGTTTATTCTGACAGCCAGGGGGCACTAACGGCACACAGATATGTTTATTCTGACAGCCAGGGGGCACTAACGGCACACAGATATGTTTATTCTGACAGCCAGGGGGCACTAACGGCACACAGATATGTTTATTCTGACAGCCAGGGGGCACTAACGGCACACAGATATGTTTATTCTGACAGCCAGGGGGCACTAACGGCACACAGATGTGTAAAATGTGACAAACAGGATGAAGTGCAGCAGCTTGGGAGCATGCTGTTGTGCTGGGGAAACTATGATGTAATAGCACCACCCTGTGGTCTGAAGTGCACTCAATCAAATGTCCTTTTAAATGGTTCTGCTGGGCACGAGATTCACACAAAATGGTGTAATTGACTTCAACATGTCATGTATGTAAAGTATTTTGAAAAAGGTTTCTTTGCAGGTTTGTGTAAGTATCACATGCATGTGGGTGTGTTTTCGGTGTGCATGTGTTTCGGGGGGTGGGGGGTGGGCAAGGTTATTCACTAATTTTCTATAATACTTTAACCCAAAACTCAGTCTAAGGCCGTGTGTCCATATAGTTTATTTTCCTAATCAGCTCCAGCGTCTTTTTTTCAGTTGTTTCCAATGAGGAGAGAGCGTATGTGGGCGCACACGGACGTCTAGAGAAAGTGTGCTGCGTCGTCTATTTTCACAGCGCTCCGGCGTTTTTGTGCGCCGGCTCCCAGCGCTCCCAGCTGAGAATATCTGAACTTTTCAGAAAGATGCTGGTGTCGGGTGCACCGTTCATGCAACTAATCATATGGAGAAACTATCACAACAGAGACAGAAAGGCTCAATTGTGGGAGCAGATTGGCTGGACACTTAATATTTCTGGTGAGTGTTGCGCTAAATCACCGTACGTGTGCTGTCAGCTATCAAGCTAGCTACCGCTGCTGAGCTAATGTTAGTTTCAGACTGCTTCCTTGCATTATTGTACGCTAGGGTCAGCACTCCCCAGCGTACTTCCAGCGTTTAAATGTCAGGAATAGATGCCAAGTCCACACACGGCCTAAGGAAGAAAAACTCATGTTGCACTGGACAAAGTTGAGTCTTTCCAAAACCATCAATGTAGTGTAGTGTAATGTAGTGTATGTAGTGTAATCATCAATAGAATTGTACATATATTGGAGCAGCTGTATTAGTTGAGAATATAAGTACCCATTTGTTCACCAAAAATGCTATTAGTGTTTGATTAAATTTGTTGTATTGAATAATTTATTATTATATAATATTTTATTTTATTTTATAATATTTTATAGTGATATTAAATGAAACTGCCTTTGGGCCAACACGTGCAACCATCATAACTGGGTCTAGCAAACATCTAGCAGCATCTAACTGTGATTAGAATAACCTGGGAAACTCACGTCAGGCCCTTGAAGCCTCTCCTGCAGCTGCAGAGGAAGGCGTTGCCGATGGGTTTACAGACGCCGGCGTTCTGACACGGGTTGGGAACGCACGCTGTTATCTCCACCTCACAGCGCCCCCCGGTGTACTGGGGGTTACAGCTACATGCAAAACCTGGCGGATGGGGGGATAGGGGGTGTGGGGTGGAGGAGGAAAGACACTTCATTAAGAATTCAGGGCAACACTTTATGTATTTATTTCAGGTGTATTTAACAGGGACAATGCACATTATTCATAGACATAAACATGTCAATGTGCCAGAAGGCTATTTTACATCTGCTGTCCCTGGACTGCTCTTAAAGGGCCAGCCTCACCCTAAAATCCAAAATACATATTTTTCCTCTTGCCTGTAGTGCTATTTATCCAGTTTGTGTTATTTGCTTGAGTTTTGGAGATATCAGCCCTAGAGATTTCTGCCTTCTCTCAAATACAATGGAACTGGATGGCACTCGGCTTGTGGTGGTCGAAGTGACAAAAACATACATTTGAAAAACTTAACAGCAATGTCTCTTTCCAGAAACCATGACCTGGTTATTCAAGGTAATCCACAAACCTTGTGTGCAGTTTCATGTAGGAACTATTTTCTTTAGACCGAACTACACCCACTAGCAACTAGTTAGTTCCATTGTATTGGAGAAAAGGCAGAAATCTCTACGCCTGATATCTCCAAAACTCAGCAACTCACACCAAAACGATGTAGATGGATAAATAGCACTACATGTAAGAGAAAAAACATGTAATTTTGGATTTTAGGGTGAGCTGGCCCTTTTAGAGGTCACCCAGTGTACATATTCACCATTAACTAATTGCGTATTAGCATACATATTGCATATTGGCTGTTTCTTAGTCATTATGAAGCATTTATTAATGCCTTAATTCTGCATGATCATATCCTACAACTACTAGGCCATTAACTAAGAGTTCCCCCCCTCAATAACCTCCCAATCACTGCTTATTGATAGTAAGGAAGTTGTGGTATATGAATGATCTTAGTTAATGATGGCCTAGTAGTTGTAGAATATTATGGTCATGCACAATAAGCCATTAATACGTGCTTTATAATGACTAATACACAGCCAATATGCACGCTAATGAGCAACTGGTTAATGGTGAATATTAAATATAAAGTGTTGCCAAATTCAGAGTAGAAACCATTTCAACTTGACAACATAAACCTTCAAAATGAACCAGCTTATTTCCTGTTGCCGTGTTTGCGAACAGGAAATAAGCTAGCTTTCAAACGGTCCCTATACTAACAAAATAATTTGAGTGAAACCGTCTATAGATGTAGTAGTGATACCGAATCAAGCTTGGGCACTATAACTGACACACACACACACACACACACGTCACAAACACACACACACACACACACACACACACCGCCATGGTTGTTTACAGTGTTGTGTGTGCATTGTTTGCAGCGCTGCCAGAAAGACTTGGCCGGCCTCAACACACACACACACGCGCGCGCGCGCACGCACGCACGCACGCACACACACTCACACACACACACACGCGCACGCCCCCCCCCCCCCCCACACACACACACACACACACACGCAAGCACGCACACGCGCACACACACACACACACACACACACACACACACACATACACATACACATACTAGTCTCTGGAAAACACTTGTATACGCCACACAGCATGACACACAGACACAAAAATACAAACAAGTAGTGTGCAGGGGAGTGGCTCTAACATGAGAAAGCAGCCACGCACAGTAACACGAGGTACATGAAGGTCATTCTTCTTCTTTGAAATGTAAGAATAGCTAAGTTGACGTGACTAGAGATGACTAATGTTTGGTATTTTTCCGATACTGGTGCTAAAACGATACTTTTAAAAGGGTACAGGTGCCTAAACGATGCCTGAACTTTCTACTTTTTTTAAGTGGATTTAAAGAAAAAGGATTTCAAGCGGCATGCTCCAAACGACCATGTTAGTGAAAGTGCGTGGGGGGCGGATATTTCACTCAGCAACTCGGGCGTGGCACCTGAATGAGGCAACTAATCCTGCGTTGCAATTGGGTTCCGGTAGTGTAAAGGATTTCGGTAGTCAACCCTAGACGTGAGTAGATAATAAACTTAAAGGAACACTATCACAAAACAGTTATTGAGAGTTAATTTGAGTTGTGGACCAGTGATGTCATTTTGTGCATGAATGACATCACTGGTCCACAACTTAACTCAAATAACTGTCAAACTAAATGAATGACTTCAAAACTGTTGACAGTTCTGTGCTATACTATACTGATGTGGTAATGATACAAAGCTAATTGAAAATCGTCCGAGTTAATAAAGCTAAAATAAGTTGGGTTGCTTTGCTAAAGCTGTTGATGAAGTGATCTCCTAACTGGTACCCTTGTACACAATAATATTCAGTTCATAAGCGAGTCTCAACACAATCTAATAATATATTATATACATACAGGACATATTGAAGCTAGATTCACATTTCATACTTGAGAGACTTTACTTTCAATGAGCAGAATACTGTACATCTGATTGTTTTGATTGAGCTAAGTATACTGATGTAGATCATTTGATACTGTGAGCTGTCAGCTTCCACATTACAATAACAGCATGTATGTTTTGTTGGGACTGCTGTGTTGTTAGGAGTTGTTGGTTCACTGTGCTCTTTCATGTGACTTGCACTGCACTGCAAATTGCCTCTCTGACGACGACAAAGTTTTCACACACAATTTTTTTGATAAAAACAAAAAAAAATACAACAACAAAATAGACACTTCAATTTTAAATGAGAATACAAGGCCCAAAAAAAGGGCACAGCAAAAGCTACTCAACTACCATAATGGGAGTACATGTATTTATTTGCTTCTATTCCACCATTGACCCATTCACATATGTTGGTGAAACTGATTTCCTTGCAGTCTGCAGGAAATAGAAATCTAAAAAAATGAAAACAAATTAAGAAATAAACCTGCATAACATGTTTGGGGAAAATGTAATAATAACTCTAATAAATGTTTAAGACTTTTTAATACTTTTTAAGACCTTTTTCTAAGACATTTTCTAAAACTAATAGTTTTTGGACACTTTTCCAGGACCTGTATAGAGCCCCTCTCGGTCAGAGCAGTCAACAGTATTTTCTGTAGTTCCTGCTACTCACCACCAGAGGGCAGGCTGGTGCAGGTGGCTCCGTTATGGCAGGGCTGTGGGAGACAGGCATCGGGGTAGAGGATGCAGCCTAGCTTCAGCTCCGTCAGCCCCACCACCTCGGCGTAGTGCGAGCGCTTGGCCTGCAGGGGGAGCTCCTTGTTGTTCAACATGACCGAGTCCAGGCAGCCCTGGAAGCCCTCCAGCACCCGCGGGTCCTTCTGGGAGTCTGTCAGGCTGCGAGAGTTGGGAGGGTGCACCTAAAGGGGGCGGGGCAGGGTGGAAAACAAGGAGATAAGACAGTGCTTGTTCATGCTGTTTCCATTATTATTATTATTATTATTATTATTATTATTATTATTATTATTATTATTATTATATATTTGTATTTCTTTTTATTGACTTAACCATTTATTTCCCCAGCCATGAACAACTGGCAACCCTCATTTCTCTGTCTCGCAAAAAAAGGAAAACAAGGCTATGTTGGAACCTAGCATATGGCTAGCGCGATAAAGCGTTCACGAGCATCGGCACGCAAATTGGACTGGACAAAGCCAGATATAGGGCCCGCTTGCGCTGGCCAAAAAAGGATGGCAACAGCCAAAAGGCCAAACTCCCGATTGGTAAGCAAATTTTTCCAAAAACTCAAACTCCCGAAATCACAAATCAAATGGCTTTAGGCGGAGTTAGTTTCTCTTGTGGGGTTAGTTTCTGGTATCATATGAAACTAGAAGACCTAAAGCATCCATTGGTACCAACCATGTCATGCTAGCTTGTTGGGAAGAGGGCTGAATAATGCTTTAACGTTGGTCAAACGGGCGTGGCCATTTTCAAACTCTCAGTCTCAAGATATCTGAATGATGGGTTCTATACGAGTCTCCCCCTTACAGATATGGTAGCATGTTTTGATAGGGTAGCCCAACCCCTACTAAAAGCCTTTTTATATATGAAAAATGTAAATGTTGGTATAATAAACTTTGATTACCAGTAGATTTTTCTTTTCTTTTCATCAAATAAAATTAGTAGCTATAATTAAGCTGGCCCTCTGGTAATACATTTTTTGTGACCCTCTCGAGCATCAAAGTTGCCCATCCCTGGTCTATAGCATAAACATGCGGCTGTTATCTTCTACTAATTGAGCTACGTTAGCTCGTGTGCTAATGAGAAGTGTTATTAACAAGACAGACTGACCAGTGCTACGTTAGCTCGTGTGCTAATGAGAAGTGTTAACAAGACAGACTGACCAGTGCTACGTTAGCTCGTGTGCTAATGACCAGTGCTACGTTAGCTCGTGTGCTAATGAGAAGTGCTAACGAGACAGACTGACCAGTGCTACGTTAGCTCGTGTGCTAATGAGAAGTGTTATTAACAAGACAGACTGACCAGTGCACCGAAGTAGATGGTGCGGTCGGGGGCGAGGGGCTGTCCGGGTGGTGGTCCGTGGCGGCGCTCCACGTAGCTGCTGTCTAAAGCCAGGCTGGTGAAGTTAGGGTTGAGCTCCAGCGTCACCGTGTGCCAGCTGCCATCATTGATGCGACGCCCGGAGATACCCAGCATGCCCGGGCTGTCCCCCCCGCTGCCCCCACCACAGGCAGGCTGGAACCATAGCTTACCCTCCTCCAGCTAACACACACACACACACGTGCGCACACACACACATACACACACACACACACACACACACGTGCGCACACACACACACGGACGTGCGCGCGCACACACACACACACACACACACACACACACACACACACACACACACACACACACACACACACACACCAGGAGAAACCTTTTGTGTTATTTATCCAACCAATGCAGTTCATTTATTAACAAAAATAATCTTGTTTACTGCATCTCCTCCGTCAATCTTTCATACAAACAGTTCTGATCTTATATCCCTTGTTCAATTTCTTTTTAATAAAGTGTGTATTCTGTGTTT